>NC_091083.1:11212121-11515151 GCF_032405125.1 Capricornis sumatraensis
CGTTCTGCATCTCCCAAGGACAGCCTCATCAGGAAGTTCTTAGGTACATGGAAAGAGATGCCAAATGCACAGTGTAATGACTTTACTTACAGCTTTCTGCTGTGCTGCTTTGTTTGCCTGGTGTGTCAGGAGAGGGACAGCTGTTAACTTTCAGGTGAACAAGGCGACATGGCAGGAAACTCCAGAGCTGCCTCTGGTGAGAGGGGAGTGGAAGGCAGTGTGCCCAGTCAAGCCTCCAAAGCAGCCGTGTCATCACTTTCTGCCTTGTAAAGTTCTCTTTCCATGTCTGTGTTAGTGCATTGGAATGCCTGGTTGTCATGAATGAAATGATTTGGTATTTAAAACTTTTTCCCAACCAAGTACTTTACAAACTTCAATCTTGCAATTCAGTTGCAGTTCAGTCGCTCAGTTGTGTTCGACTCTTTTCAATCCCATGGACGCTAGGCTTTCCTGTTCATCACCGACTCCCGGAGTTTACTCAAACTCATGCCCATTGAGTCGGTGATGCCATCCAACCATCTCATTCTCTGTTGTCCCCTTCTCTGCCTGCCTTCAATCTTTCCCAGCATCAAGGTCTTTTCCAGTGAGTCAGCTCTTTGCATCAGATGGCCAAAGTATTGGAGCTTCGGCTTCAACGCAGTCCCACCAATGAACACCCAGGACTGATATCCTTTAAGATGGACTGGTTGGGTCTCCTTGCAGTCCAAGGGACTCTTAGAAGTCTTCTCCAGCACCACAGTTCAAAAGCATCAATTCTTCAGCGCTCAGCTTTCTTTATAGTCCAACTCTCACATCCATACCTGATTACTGGAAAAACCATCGCTTTGACTAGACAGACCTTTGTTGGCCAAGTAATGTCTCTGCTTTTTTTTAAAATATAAATTTATTTATTTTAATTGGAGGTTAATTGCTTTACAATATTGTATTGGTTTTGCTATACATCAACATGAATCTGCCACAGGTATACACGTGTTCCCCATCCTGAAGCCCCCCCCTCCTCCCTCCCCGTATCATCCCTCTGGGTCGTCTCAGTGCACCAGCCCCAAGCATCCAGTATCATGCATCAAACCTGGACTGGTGATTCGTTTCATATATGATATTATACATGTTTCAGTGTCTCTGCTTTTTAATCTCCTGTCTAGGTTGGTCATAGCTTTTCTTCCAAGGAACAAGCGTCTTTAAATTTCATGGCTGCAGTCACCATCTGCAGTGATTTTTGAGCCCAGGGAAATAAAGTCTGTCACTGTTTCCATTGTTTTCTCATCTATTTGCTATGAAGTGATGGGACAGCATGCCGTGATCTTTGTTTTTGGAATGTTGAGTTTTAAGCCAGCTTTCTTACTCTGCTCTTTCACTTTCATCAAGACAGTCTTTAGTTTCTCTTTGCTTTCTGCCTTAAGGGTGGTGTCATTGGCGTATCTGAAGTTATTGATTTTTCTTGATTCCAGTTTGTGTTTCATCCAGGTTGACATTTCACATGATGTACTCTGCATATAAGTTAAATAAGCAGGGTGACAGTATACAGCCTTGATGTACATATTCCCTTCCCAATTTTGAACCAGTCCATTGTTTCATGTCCCATTCTAACTGTTGCTTCCTGACCTGCATACAGGTTTCTCAGGAGACAGGTAAGGTGGTCTGATATTCCCGTCTCTTTAAGAATTTTCCACAGTTTATTGTGATCCACACAGTCAAAGGCTTTAGTGTAGTCAATGAAGCAGAAGTAGATGTTTTTCTGGAATTCTGTTGCTTTTTCTGTGATCCAACAGATGTTGGCAATTTGATCTCTAGTTCCTCTACCTTTTCTGCATATAGCTTGAACATCTGGAAGTTTTTGGTTCATGTACTGTTGAAGCCTAGCTTGGAGAACTTTGAGCATTACTTTGCTAGTGTGTGAGATGGCAGTTGTTCAGTAGTTTGAACAATCTTTGGCATTGCCTTTCTTTGGGATTGGAATGAAAACTGACCTTTTCCAGTCCTGTGGCCACCGGTAAGATTTCCAAATTTGGTGGCATATTGAATGTAGCACTTTCACAGCATCATCTTTTAGGATTTGACATAGCTCAGCTGAAATTCTGTCACCTCCACTAGCATTGTTCAGAGTGATGTTTCCTAAGGCCCACTTGACTTTGCATCCCAGAATGTCTGGCTCTAGGTGAGTGATCACACCATCATAGTTATCTGGGTCATGAAGATCTTTTTTGTATAGTTCTTCTGTGTATTCTTGCCACCTCTTCTTAATGTCTTCTGCTTCTGTTAGGTCCATATCATTTCTGTCCTTTATCGTGCCCATCTTTGCATGAAATGTTCCCTTGGTATCTCTAATTTTCTTGAAGAGATCTCTAGTCTTTCACATTCTATTTTCCTCTATTTCTTTGCATTTATCACTGAGGAAGGCTTTCTTATCGCTCCTTGTTATTCTTTGGAACTCTGTATTCATATGGGTATATCTTTTCTTTTCTCCTTTGCCTTAACTTCTCCTCTTTTCTCAGCTATTTGTAAGGCCTCTTCAGACAACCATTTTGCCTTTTTGCATTTCTTTTTCTTGGGGATGGTTTTGATTAAAGACTCCTGTAAATGTTATAATCCTCTGTCCATAGTTCTTCAGGCACTCTGTCTATCAGATCTAATCCCTTGATTCTATTTGTCACTTCTACTTTATAATCATAAGGGATTTGATTTAAGTTATACCTGAATGGTCTACTTGTTTTCCCTACTTTCTTCAACTTAAGTCTGAATTTTGCAATGAGGAGTTCATGGTCTGAGCTATAGTCAGATCCTGGTCTTTTTTTTTTTTTGCTGACTGTATAGAGCTTCTCCATGTTCGGCTGCAAAGAATATAATCAGTCTGATTTCGGTATTGACCATCTGGTGATGTCCATGTGTAGAGTTATCTCTTGTGTTGTTGGAAGAGGGTGTTTGCTATGACTGGTGCATTCTCTTGGCAAAACTCTGTTAGCCTTTGCCCCTGCTTCATTCTGTAATCCAAGGTCAAATTTGCCTGTTACTCCAGGTGTTTCTTGACTTCCTACTTTTGCATTCCAGTCCCCCATGATGAAAAGGCATCTTTTTTTGATGTTACTTCTAGAAGGTCTTGTAGGTCTTCATAGAACTATTCAACTTCAGCTTCTTTGGCATTAGTGGTTGAGGCATAGACTTGGATTTCTGTGATACTGAATGGTTTGCCTTGGAAATGAACAGAGATCATTCTGTCATTTCTGAGATTGCATCCCAGTACTGCATTTCAGACTCTTTTCTTGACTCAGAGGGATATTCCATTTCTACTAAGGGATTCTTGCCCACAGTAGTAGATGTAATGGTCATCTAAATTAAGTTTGCCTATTCTGGTCCACTGTAGTTCACTGATTGCTAAAATGTCAGGGTTCACTCTTGGCATCTTCTACTTGATCACTTCCAATTTACCTTGATTCATGGACCTAACGTTCCAGGTTCCTATGCCAATTATATCAAAGAAGTTCTTGCCCTCTTGCATAAGTTCTGGGGCCCACAACAGATTTCCCAACCTGAGGATCTGGCAAAGAGATTGAGAATCACTGGGCAATTTGAAGGCCAGTGGACTTTGATTACAGAACTTCCATAGGACTGGGGAAACAGACTCTTGGAGGGCACAGACAAACCTTGTGCCCATGAGAAAGGAGCAGTGAACCCACAAGAGACTGAGCCAGACTTGCCTGTGAGTGTCCAGGAGTCTCCAGCAGAGGTGTGGGTTGACAGTGGGCTGCCTTGGAGTCAGGGGCACTGAATACAGCAGTCCGGGAAACCGAGGGGTGTGCTGGCGTAAGTCCTTTTGAAGGAAGTCATAACCCCTAGCATAACCTTTAGGTCAAACTATAGAGAGGGAACACAGCCCCACCCATTAACAGAAAATTGGATTAAAGATTTATTGACCATGGCCCCGCCTATCAGAGCAAGACTTCAAATTCCCTCACAGCCAGTCCCTCCCATCAGGAAGCTTCCACAAGCCTCTTATCCTTATCCATCAGAGGGAAGACACAATGAAAATCACAGTCAAAGAAAACTCACGAAACTGATCTCATGGATCACAGCCTTTTCTAAGTTAGTGAAGCTATGAACCATATGCTGTGTAGGGCCACCCAAGACAGATGGATCATGGTGGAAAGTTCTGACAAAACATGGTCCACTGGAGAAGGAAATAGCAAACCATTTCAGCATCCTTCCCTTGAGAACCCCATGAACAGTTCAGTTCAGTTCAGTTGCTCAGTCATGTCCAACTCTTTGTGACCCCATGAATCACAGCACGCCAGGCCTCCCTGTCCATCACCAACTCCTGGAGTTCACTCAGACTCACGTCCATTGAGTGCGTGATGCTTTCCAGCCATCTCATCCTCTGTCCTCCCCTTCTCCTCCTGCCCCCAATCCCTCCCAGCATCAGAGTCTTTTCCAGTGAGTCAACTCTTCGCATGAGGTTGCCAAAGTACTGGAGTTTCAGCTTCAGCATCATTCCTTCCAAAGAAATCCCAGGGTTGATCTCCTTCAGAATGGACTGGTTGGATCTCCTTGCAGTCCAAGGGACTCTCAAGAGTCTTCTCCAACACCACAGTTCAAAAGCATCAATTATTCGGTGCTCAGCTTTCTTCACAGTCCAACTCTCACATCCATACATGACCACAGGAAAAACCATAGCTTTGACTAGATGGACCTTAATCGGCAAAGTAATGTCTCTGCTTTTGAATATAGTATCTAGGTTGGTCATAACTTTTCTTCCAAGGAGTAAGCGTCTTTCAATTTCATGGCTGCAGTCACCATCTGCAGTGATTTTGGAGCCCCCCAAAAATAAAGTCTGACACTGTTTCTACTGTTTCCCCATCTATTTCCCATGAAGTGATGGGACCAGATGCCATGATCTTCGTTTTCTGAATGTTGAGCTTTAAGCCAACTTTTTCACTCTCCTCTTTCACTTTCATCAAGAGGCTTTTTAGTTCCTCTTCACTTTCTGCCATAAGGGTGGTGGCATCTGCATATCTGAGGTTATTGATATTTCTCCCAGCAATCTTGATTCTAGCTTGTGTTTCTTCCAGCCCAGCATTTCTCATGATGTACTCTGCATAGAAGTTAAATAAGCAGGGTGACAATATACAGCCTTGACATACTCCATTTCCTATTTGAAACCAGTCTGTTGTTCCATGTCCAGTTCTAACTGTTGCTTCCTGACCTGCATACAGATTTCTCAAGAGGCAGGTCAGGTGGTCTGCTATTCCCATCTCTTTCAGAATTTTCCACAGTTGATTGTGATCCCCACAGTCAAAGGCTTTGGCATAGTCAATAAAGCAGAAATAGATGTTTTTCTGGAACTCTCTTGCTTTTTCCATCATCCAGCGGATGTTGGCAATTTGATCTCTGGTTCCTCTGCCTTTTCTAAAACCAGCTTGAACATCAGGGAGTTCATGGTTCACATATTGCTGAAGCCTGGCTTGGATAATTTTGAGCATTACTTTCCTAGCATGTGAGATGAGTGCAATTGTGCAGTAGTTTGAGCATTCTTTGAAATTGCCTTTCTTTGGGATTGGAATGAAAAGTGACCTTTTCCAGTCCTGTGGCCACTGCTGAGTTTTCCAAATTTGCTGTCATATTGAGTGCAGCACTTTCACAGTATCATCTTTTAGGATTTGAAACAGCTCAAATGGAATTCAGTCACCTCCACTAGCTTTGTTCATAGTGATGATGCTTTCTAATGCCCACTTGACTTCACCTTCCGGGATGTCTGGCTCTAGATTAGTGATCACACCATCCTGATTATCTGGGTCGTGAAGATCTTTTTTGTACAGTTCTTCTGTATATTCTTGCCACCTCTTCTTAATATCTTCTGCTTCTGTTAGGTCCAGACCACTTCTGTCCTTTATCGAGCCCATCTTTGCATGAAATGATCCCTTGGTATTTTTAATTTTCTTGAAGCAATCTCTAGTCTTTCCCATTATGTTCTTTTCCTCTATTTCTTTGCATTGATCGCTGAGGAAGGCTTTCTTATCTCTTCTTGCTATTCTCTGGAACTCTGCATTCAGATGCTTATATCTTTCCTTTTCTCCTTTTCTTTTTACTTCTCTTCTTTCACAGCTATTTGTAAGGCCTCCCCAGACAGCCATTTTGCTTTTTTGCATTTCTTTTCCATGGGGATGGTCTTGATCCCAGTCTCCTGTACAATGTCAGAAACCTCATTCCATAGTTCATCAGGCACTCTATCTATCAGATCCAGGTCCTTACATCTATTTCTCACTTCCACTGTATAATCATAAGGGATTTGATTTAGGTCATACCTGCATGGTCTAGCAGTTTTCCCTACTTTCTTCAATTTGAGTCTGAATTTGGTAATAAAGAGTTCATGATCTGAGCCACAGTCAGCTCCTGCTCTTGTTTTTGTTGACTGTATAGAGCATCTCCATCTTTGGCTGCAAAGAATATAATCAGTCTGATTTTGGTGTTGACCATCTGGTGATGTCCATGTGTAGAGTCTTCTCTTGTGTTGTTGGAAAAGAGTGTTTGTTATGACCAGTGCATTTTCTTGGCAAAACTCTAGTAGTCTTTGCCCTGCTTCATTCCACATTCCAAGGCCAAATTTACCTGTTACTCCAGGTGTTTCTTGCCTTCCTACTTTTGCATTCCAGTCCCCTATAATGAAAAGGACATCTCTTTTGGGTGTTAGCTCTAAAAGGTCTTGTAGGTCTTCATAAAACCGTTCAACTTCAGCTTCTTCAGCGTTACTGGTTGGGGCATAGACTTGGATAACTGTGATATTGAATGGTTTGTCTTGGAGATGAACAGAAATCATTCTGTCGTTTTTGAGATTGCATCCAAGCACTGCATTTTGGAGATTTTTGGTGACCATGATGGCTACTCCATTTCTTCTGAGGGATTCCTGACCGCAGTGGTAGATATAATGGTCATCTGAGTTAAATTCACCCATTCCAGTCCATTTTAATTCGCTGATTCCTAGAATGTTGACGTTCACTCTTGCCATCTCTTGTTTGACCACTTCCAATTTGCTTTGATTCATGGACCTGACATTCCAGGTTCCTATACAATATTGCTTTTTACAGCATCGGACCTTGCTTCTATCACCAGTCACATCCACAGCTGGGTATTGTTTTTGCTTTGGCTTCATCCCTTCATTCTTTCTGGAGTTATTTCTCCACTGATCTCCAGTAGCATATTGGGCACCTAATGACCTGGGGAGTTCCTCTTTCAGTATCCTATCATTTTGCCTTTTCATACTGTTCATGGGGTTCTCAAGGCAGGAATACTGAAGTGGTTTGCCATTGCCTTCTCCAGTGGACCACATTCTGTCAGACCTCTCCACCATGACCCGCCTGTCTTGGGTTGCCCTGTGGGCATGGCTTCATTTCATTGAGTTAGATAAGGCTGTGGTCCTAGTGTGACTAGATTGACTAGTTTTCTGGCTGCGCGGGTGCAGGAGGGCCTAGAGGAGCCATCCCACATTGAAGGTCAGGAAGGACGGTGGTAAGGAGATACCCCTCGTCCAAGGTAAGGAGCAGCGGCTGTGCTTTGCTGGAGCAGCCGTGAAGAGATACCCCACGCCCAAGGTAATAGAAACCTAGATAAGATGGTAGGTGTTGCAAGAGGGCATCAGAGGGCAGACACACTGAAACCAATGTAAATTGGAAGTGGTCAAATAAAAATCTGCAGTTATGTAAATTTTGAGTTAACATATTGAGGCTTTTGTTGTAAATAATAGCTTATAAAATTTTACTTCTTTTAAGGAAGCCTGAGATATAGAGCATTTAGGTCCTTATTAGAGTTCACCGTGTCTGAAAAGTTGAACTACAATTGAACTATTAACCACAAGTAAACAGTTATTGTAAGTTTTATGCAAGTAGACAAAATAAAACTAATATTCCATTTCTTTCCATGATTTCCTTGAGGTTCTGCAGTGTTTTTCTTCTTACTGAGTGAGCACTTTGGCTTATGTTTCTTCATATTGTTTTTCCTCTTTAAAATGGTTCCTCCACCTTTTAATCAGTTCTTTTCATTGCTTCTGAAGAACTTGATGGGACCTACGAGTCTGTTGAGTAACGCAGTATTAAAATCAAATGTTCATTATGAATTTACTGAAATCTTAGACCTCTTATTTTGGGATAACTGTCTATTAGACAGTAGCTAGCTACAAGTTACTTATGGGGTGATTGCTAAAGTTTTTGGGAGCATTAGTTGTTAGCATGGAGACAGTAGTGTTCAGAAACTACTTCTTACCTCCCTCTGTAGATCTCTCCCAGTACCCATTCCAGTGAAGCCAAGCAAAGGGGAAAGAATTACTTTCCCTCCTTCTCTGCCTTTACTTTCTCTCCTATGTTGTGCTGGAACCTGCTGAAAAGTTTCAAAATCACCACTGTATGGAAAGCTGTCATTTGGTCAACCTGTGAAATACAGTTGAGCAGACAGGTGTGAGTGTGTAGGCTGGGTGACAGCAGTTTTTTGCAGGCTGAATTCTTAACACTGGCTACAGGTTTATGTGTGAGCTTCCAGCTGTAAGAATATCAGTGTCTTCACTTTATCCAGGGTGAAGATAGACAGAAAACAGAGTCTGTATGAGGATGGAGTGAAAGATTAAATGAAAAAGAAGCTTTGTGAGGTGTTAAAATCCTCAAAGAATCCTCAAAATAAAATAATTTCTATGGAAATGAGTGAGTTACAGATAATTCCCTTCTGAATTTTCAACTTCTATTTTTGACCAATCTTGTCACTATTTTTAATGGAATATCCCTTGGAGTTAAATAGTAGCATAGTCCTCAAGGGACTTTGAGAGACTAAAATTTTCAAAAAAATGCTGGGGTAAAGTGAGCGGAACTGCTTGGGCATTTATTCCATGTTTTCAGTGTTATTTTTTCTCTTTCTGAGAATTCTTCAGTGCACTTAGGAAGTTTATATTTTGTCACATATACTATTCAATTGGTTTAAAAAAAGTTTTAAAATTTTTTAGGGGGTGCCTGATTGCAAAAGGAATACACTTTAATATTTAAAATAGGGAAAATAAAAAATACTGAAAAGAATAAAACATCTCCATGGTGTTTCCCAGCATATACATCATTGTTTAAGTTCAGTGCTTTTGCTTCAGGTTATTTTCTTTTTATTCCATAGGTGTATTTTGAATTGTAGAAAATACCACTTAATTTTTTAACACTGCAATCATTTTTACATGTCATTTTAAATTGCTGTGTGATATTCAGTTGTACACATGAATATTGATTTGAGCATTCTCTCATTGTTGGAAATTTATATTGTTTCTTGTTTTTACTGTTATCAACAGGCAGAAACAAACATCCTAGAAGATCTTTGTAAAAAATCTTTGATTAGTCCAAGGGGAGTATATTCCTTGAAGTGAAATTATGGCAGTAAGAAAGTTTTTAAACTTTTGGTGTATGTAACCAAATAGCTTTATGGAAAGGATAAATGAATTCATATCAGTTAAGTTAAAAGATAATGTATTTAGCCAACCTTCATCAATGTTAAGTTTAATGATTTTTTTAACCTATGCCTTTGAATTATACTTTCAGTTCAGTTCAGTTCAGTTGAGTCACTCAGTCGAGTCTGACTCTTTGTGACCCCATGAATCGCAGCACGCCAGGCCTCCCTGTCCATCACCAGCTCCCGGAATTCACTCAGACTCATGTCCATTGAGTTGGTGATGCCATCCAGCCATCTCATCCTCTGTCATCCCCTTCTCCTCCTGCCCCTAATCTCTCCCAGCATCGGGGTGTTTTCCAATGAGTCAACTCTTTACATGAGGTGGCCAAAGTATTGGAGTTTCAGCTTCAGCATCAGTCCTTCCAATGAACACCCAGGACTGATCTCCTTTACAGTGGACTGGTTGGATCTCCTTGCAGTCCAAGGGACTCTCAAGAGTCTTCTCCAAAACTACAGTTCAAAAGCATCAATTCTTTGGCGCTCAGCTTTCTTCACAGTCCAACTCTCACTTCCATACATGACCACTGGCCTTGACTAGATGGACCTTTGCTGGGAAAGTAATATCTCTGCTTTTGAATATGCTATCTAGGTTGGTCATAACTTTCCTTCCAAGGAGTAAGCGTCTTTTAATTTCATGGCTACAGTCACCATCTGCAGTGATTTTGGAGACCAAAAAAACAAAGTATAACACTGTTTTCACTGTTTCCCAGTTGATTTGCCATTAAGTGATGGGACCAGATGTCATGATCTTGGTTTTCTGAATATTGAGCTTTAAGCCAACTTTTTCACCCTCCTCTTTCACCTTCATCAAGAGGCTTTTTAGTTGCTCTTCACTTTCTGCCATAAGGATGGTGGCATCTGCATATCTGAGGTTATTGATATTACTCCTGGCAGTCTTGATTCCAGCTTGTGCTTCATCCAGCCCAGGGTTTCTCATGATGTACTCTGCATAGAAGTTAAATAAGCAGGGTGACAATATACAGCCTTGATGTACTGCTTTTCCTATTTGGAACCACTCTGTTATTCCATGTCCAGTTCTAACTGTTGCTTCCTGATCTGCATACAGATTTCTCAAGAGGCAGGTCAGGTGGTCTGCTATTCCCATCTCTTTCAGAATTTTCCACAGTTGATTGTGATCCCCACAGTCAAAGGCTTTGGCATAGTCAATAAAGCAGAAATAGATGTTTTTCTGGAACTCTCTTGCTTTTTCCATGATCCAGTGGATGTTGACCATTTGATCTCTGGTTCCTCTGCCTTTTCTAAAACCAGCTTGAACATCTGGAAGTTCATGGGTCATGTATTGCTGAAGCCTGGCTTGGATAATTTTGAGCATTACTTTCCTAGCATGTGAGATGAGTGCAATTGTGCGGTAGTTTGAGCATTCTTTGGCATTGCCTTTCTTTGGGATTGGAATGAAAAGTGACCTTTTCCAGTCCTGTGGCCACTGCTGAGTTTTCCAAATTTGCTGTCATATTGAGTGCAGCACTTTCACAGCATCATCTTTCAGGATTTGAAACAGCTCCACTGGAATTCCATCACATCCACTAGCTTTGTTTGTAGTGATGCTTTCTAAGGCCCACTGGCCTTCACATTCCAGGATGTCTGGCTCTAGGTGAGTGATCACACAATCGTGATTATCTCTGTCATGATGTTTTTTGTACACTTCTTCTGTGTATTCTTGCCACCTCTTTTTAACATCTTCTGCTTCTGTTAGGTCCAGACCATTTCTGTCCTTTATCGAGCCCATCTTTGCATGAAATGTTCCCTTGGTATTTTTAGTTTTCTTGATGAGATCTCTAGTCTTTCCCATTCTATTGTTTTCCTCTATTTCTTTGCATTGATCGCTGAGGAAGGATTTCTTATCTCTTCTTGCTATTCTTTGGAACTCTGCATTCAGATGTTTATATCTTTCCTTTTCTCCTTTGCTTTTCACTTTCCTTCTTTTCACAGCTATTTGTAAGGCCTCCCCAGACAGCCATTTTGCTTTTTTGCATTTCTTTTCCACGGGGATGGTCTTAATCCCTGTCTCCTGTGCAGTGTCACAGACTTCTGTCCATAGTTCATCAGGCACTCTATCTATCAGATCTAGGCCCTTAAATCTATTTCTCACTTCCACTGTATAATCATAAGGGATTTGATTTAGGTCATCCCTGAATGGTCTAGTGGTTTTCCCCACTTTCTTCAATTTCAGTGTGAATTTGGCAATAAGGAGTTCATGATCTGAGCCACAGTCAGTTCCCGGTCTTGTTTTTGCTGACTGTATAGAGCTTCTCCATCTTTGGCTGCAAAGAATATAATCAATCTGATTTTGGTGTTGACCATCTGGTAATGTCCATGTGTAGAGTCTTCTCTTGTGGTGTTGGAAGGGAGTGCTTGCTCTGACCAGTGCATTCTCTTGGCAAAACTCTATTAGCCTTTGCCCTGCTTCATTCCATACTCCAACGCCAAATTTACCTGTTACTTCAGGTGTTTCTTGCCTTCCTACTTTTGCATTCCAGTCCCTTAAAATGAAAGGACATCTTTTTTGGGTGTTAGTTCTAAAAGGTCTTGTAGGTCTTTATAGAACCGTTCAACTTCAGCTTCTTCGGCATTACTGGTTGGGGCATAGACTTGGATTACCATGATATTGAATGGTTTACCTTGGAAACGAGTAGAGATCATTCTGTCGATTCTGAGATTGCATCTAGGTACTTCGTTTCAGACTCTTTTGTTGACCATGATGGCTACTCCATTTCTTCTAAGGGATTCCTGCCCACAGTAGTAGATATAATGGTCATCTGAGTTAAATTCACCCGTTCCAGTCCATTTGAGTTCACTGATTCCTAGAATGTTGACGTTCACTCTTTCCATCTCTTGTTTGACCACTTCCAATTTGCCTTGATTCATGGACCTGACATTCCAGGTTCCTATGCAATATTGCTCTTTACAGCATCGGACCTTGCTTCTATCACCAGTCACATCCACAACTGGGTATTGTTTTTACTTTGGCTCCATATCTTTATTCTTTCTGGAGTTATTTCTCCACTGATCTACAGTAGCTTATTGGGCATCTATCAACCCAGGGAGTTCCCCTTTCAGTATCCTATCATTTTGCCTTTTCATACTGTTCATGGGTTTCTCAAGGCAAGAATACTGAAGTGGTTTGCCATTCCCTTCTCCAGTGAACCACATTCTGTCTGACCTCTCCACCATGACCTGTCCGTGTTGGGTGGCTCCACAGGGCATGGCTTAGCTTCATTGAGTTAGACAAGGCTGTGGTCCATGTGATCATATTGGCTAGTTTTCTGTGATTATGGTTTCAGTGTTCTGCCCTCTGATGCCCTCTTGGAACACCTACCATCTTACTTGGGTTTCTCTTACCTTGGACGTGGGGTATCTCTTCACGGTTGCTCCGGCAAAGCACAGCCACTGCTCCTTACCTTGGACGAGGAGTATATCCTCATGGCTGCCCCTCCTGACCTTGAAGGTGGAGTAGCTCCTCTCGGCCCTCCTGTGCTCGCATAGCCACCGCTCCTTGGAGATGGGGTAGCTCCTCTTGGCCGCCGCCCTGACCTCTGGCGTTGGGTAACCCTATTTATTATTGTTTAAATTTCCATTTCTTTGAAGATGGGAAATATACCTTTTGATATTGCCTTGTGGAATTGAATGCAGGATTTTACCTGTAACATTTTTTTGGCGCCAGTAAGGTACAGGTCGCTTAGTGGTGGTAACCTAGAGGCATTGGGTGTGGCTGGGTTGGATGGAGGCTTCAGGAGAACAGTACTGAATGTTTCTTGGTAGACAAACCCAGTAGCTCATGTTCACTGCCGCTGTTCTGTTCTTGAAATTCAAGGTAGTGGGGAAAGAGATGGACACTGCAGTACCTTGAGATGAGAGAAACTGTTTCTTTTTTTTTTCTTGGTTTTGTATTGTTTCTGTCCCTTTCAGAGCAGCGCCTAGGGTCCAGCACAGCACTTGGTCCTGGAGATGTCTTATGACCATGGCTTTGGTTCTTAGCGATTGTTGAAAAGCATGGTTTCTCTGAAACTTTGAGCCTTTTCTCTATGCCAGAAAATCTCAGCCCACCCTGGGCTAGAATGGGTGGCAGTCCTTAGGTGCCATACAAGCCACAGGACCATGCTTTGTAGAGTCTTGACATATGCTGAAACCATTCCTAGCTTCTGAAATTGGATTCCGTGCCTTCATTACTACTTTCCATTTGCACTGAGCCAACTGGATTGAAACTGTAGAGGAGGGGACCAGTTCCTCAGAAGGGGAAGCAGCAGTGTTTATGTGGGATGAAGGGATGGGATAAGTGAATCATAATTCTGTTGGTAGTTAATAAACATAAATGCTGTCTGCCATAGTTTGTCTTGTAATTGCATGACTTGTCAGTAGTTGATTATGGTTAAATCTAGTTAAAAACTGAACTTTATAACAATGCTAGATGGCATTTAATGAGGCCGCGGAGCTGTCTAATGATCATGTGTGACTTTATATGGAATCCTCTATGCTCTTTTACTTTTAAAATTTTAATTTTTTAATTATACAGTAAAATTGAAAAATCATTTTATGTACACTTCTGTTTATTTCATTCAAAGAAATTGTATGTTTTATTTGTTTCATATACAAGTCAACTTAATTTCTAAGTTATTTTTGTTCTTTAAGACTTTGGGGTGCTTCTTCTTGTGGGGTCAAACCATGTGGATGATATTCATTCTATTCTGTTGGCTGAATATAATTGTCATCACTTGGCTGTTAGTTTACTTAATTTTTCTTGAATTAAAGCCTTGATTTATATGTGTAGGGAAAGGGAAAAGCGACATTGATTTCTTAATTCTAGTCATTAATTTATATAAAAATTAGGCTCCATAAATAATAGTGAAGAACACTAGCTTATCTCTAGAAAGTAAGCATTCTTATATTTTCCTGATATAGAAATTTTTAAAACTGCAGCAGTTTCAGAGGAATTATTGAATTTTATTAAATTTGTATTCGATGAATAGTCCCCATATGGAGTAAATTCTGTATACCTAAAAAGAACAGAGTCAAGGTTTGATGCTTGAGTAAGAAGAATATTCTTATAGCTCAGATTTGGTGCTTTTTGACTAAAAAGTCATTTTATTATACTTAATATAGTATAAAGGAAGATTTTGGTCACTTTGATAAGAAAGAAAGGTTGGGAAGTATTTTTCAACATTATTAACTGGTTTTAGCTTTCTGGTTATAAAAGCAGCCAGTGTTTGCTTTAGAATAGGGACAGAAATAAATCTTTTGTTTTGGCATTCTATCAGTGCAGTGGCACCAGCTTTTCACTACTCCTTTTATTTTTGTAACTGTTTGAAGGGGCAAATTTATGGTTTTAAATTTCCCTGGCTTTTTCTGACCTTAAGATAACTCTGATTTGTTTGTTAAATTTAATTTTATGACAGATCACATCTCTGTTTTGTCCAACGTTAAACTTCAGGGTAGAGATATATTTTCCCATCCTGGGATT
The DNA here is from genome assembly GCF_032405125.1 of Capricornis sumatraensis. Lineage (NCBI taxonomy): Eukaryota > Metazoa > Chordata > Mammalia > Artiodactyla > Bovidae > Capricornis > Capricornis sumatraensis. Next base: position 11,227,054 of record NC_091083.1, read on the forward strand.
GTGAACAGAATAAATTACCAGAGAATTATGTTTAAATGAATGTATAAGTGTAGGAATGTTGACTAGACTAGCTACACTTCCCCGCATAAACAGCTTGTTAATGTGCAATCAGTCACTAGAGTTGCCATGAACTTGGAGCTTAATGAACAGGTGAAGAAAGAGGATGAATCCCAATTCAAAGTGGATCTGACAGCTTATCAGGCAATTTCACTGATCACTAATCCATTTCATTTGGCAACTTAATTTATCACACAGTTAGAATTTTCATCCCATGGGTATCTGGGTGGAAATTAATTCAGAAACATGTCCAGTCCATAGGGTTGAAGAGATCTGTTTGAGCTTTGTGAGGGCACTTAGAAATAAGTTATTTTAAATGCATAAAACAGGTTTCTTTTATAATTTTATTTGTGTTTTTTGATGGTATATCACAACCATTATAAGGTTCATTTGTTCTACATTTTGAAATTAAACAGGTTGTTAATTTTAACTCATTGATAAAATAACACTAAAATATTATGTGAGTATGTTAATTCTGTCTTTACATATATAAAAATTACTGGTCATGAATATGTTTTATAGCATCCATAGAAAGAAATAATGAGCAAAAGAAATTATTTCTTTAAAGCTTACAGTTTTACATCTGCTGAGTACTTACAAATTCTCTAATTAGACTGATTTATAGCTCATTATTTTACTTAAAAATATCTCTTATGGCAAAATTCTTTGACAGAAAGGAAGAAATGTAACCTTACCTCTCATAGCTCATACTTTGTGCTTAGAATTTGTAAGAATGAGGCTTATTAATTGGGCTCAGCTTAGGACTTGGCTATGGTTTAAAATAACTTCAAAACCAGAAACACATTTTCTTCACTTTTTAAAGACTTGATTTATAGTGTATAGAAAGCTAAATTGAATATTGATCCTTGAAAAGCAAATGTGTCCTGTAAAAATGACAGGACAAAAGAACACAATACTAGATGATAGAGTGATTGATTGCCCACAGCCTGGAGACAACCTCCTCCTCAGATGTCTCCTTTGCTGGGCCTGTGTAGCAGTGAGAGTGTGATGGGGTGAAGTGTTACTGAGATTAGTTGCACCCTGGCATGAACTGTTACATTTTATAAGAAGATTGAGGAAGACTTGTAACAAATCATTTCTAAGAAGGAATTTGAAGAATGAGGAATGGAGCACAATATCAGTAAGATCTATGATATAACTGCAGGAGGGGACACAGGGAATTCCTTATAATTTCTGAAGCCCTGAAGCATCTTCAAAAAGAATTTAAGTCAGTAAAAAATAATTGAGATGACAGAAAACCACAAACTGGCATTAGGCTGTCATTGATTGGGTATGTCAGGCAAATTGTGGCTATCATTCCTGTGACCAGCTTGATTACAGTAATGTCTTCATAATCTGGAGGGGCTCAGTGTTGAATCATCCTGGCACCTTTCCCAAATCCCCTTTCTAAGTCATTGGCATTTTTCCCTGGAACATACTGCAAACCTACAGTCTTGGCATTTTAGAAGTTGGGCTTTCATTTTTACCTTTAAAGGAAAATAGTTGTCAAGTCCAGTATTAGACCTTGGGAATTGAGCCAAAAGAAAAAAAAAAAAGTCTTCTGTGTTTGACCTTTTCCTTTTTTTTTCCTATGAGGGTAATGATTATGTCAAATTTTAGTGGGCATTAGAATCACTCAGAATTTTGTTTTAAATGCTGATTTTATTTTCCAGTACCCCACAATTCAGATTCATCAGGTCTAGGAGTTACCCTTGGAATTTCCAGTTAACAAGCATCTGGATGCAGAGGTTCTTTTGCAGGTTCTCTATGGAATCATTTCTCTGTAGTCTGGGGCTTTGAGCATACCAAGAAAGGCCTACACCCTTGCTTGTGGGTACTCTTCTTTCAGACATTTTTGAAAATCTTCTTTTTTCCAGGCCTTCACATATATGTGTTGGAAAGAACTGCATTTCTCTATGTTTTCTTAAAGTAATCTGGGCTTCAGTATTCACCCTGCCCTCCCTTCCCTTCCTTTCCCTTCCTTCTTCATTCTCCTCTCACATCCGCTCCTCTTCTCTTTTCCTTCCTTAATGTAAATTTAGTTAGAATTTGTGCCTAATTCTCTGCCATACACTGAGGTGAAAAATAGTCTTTGTTCTAAAGGACCTTGTACTCTCTAGGAAGATACATCCTTCCATAAGCAATTACATGATTTAGGACTAATGACAAGTGACATTGAAGAAACAGAAGCCAAATGCCAGGAAAGGAGTCATTAGCAGTGTGGACATCAGGGAAGACTTGATAGGTTTGATGGTAAAGCACTGAGGAGAGTAGCATTTCAGTAGGCATAAAGATAAGAAGAAATTGCATTAACAAAGGTCCAAAGCATGAGAAGTCTGGCCTGTTAAAGAAATGGTGCAGTGGTTAAAGATTTGTCTGTGGCTCTGGAAATATCACTGGGGTAAGGAGTAAGGAGAATGGGGTTCCAGTGTTGGCCTGGAGCTGATGAGTTGGATTTTAGTGACTTCAGTAGAAGTCCATATGTGTCTTTCTCTTATTTTATTGGTTCTAATCTTAGATGTATGTCTCTTGCCTGGATGACTTTTCCCAAAGAAAAGTATATACTCCTCCCTGTGGGATCTTTCCAGAATATCTCTCATTCATCACCACACCAGGAACCCATGAAAAAATCAGTTGAAGAAGCAGTAGAGTTTAATGGTGTGGTAGGCTGGAAAATAGACCCTACCTCAAAGATCCCTCTCCTAATCCTTGGAATTCTTAGTATTACCTTACATGGTTGATGTAATCAAGTTAAGGATCTTGATATTTGATTATATACAGAGGAGAAGGCATAGAGAAGATGGAGCCAAGGGAGAGCTGAAGTTTGGAGTGATAGGAGATGTTGGCAGCAACCAGAAGCTGGAGGAGGGGATGAGCTTCTCCTCCAGAGTCTTCAGAGGGAGGGAAGCCCTGCTCACACCTTGGTTTCTGCCCAGTGAAGCTGATTTTGGACTTCTGGACTCAAAAACTGTGAGAGGGTAAAGTTGTATTGTTTTACGCCATGTAGTTTGTGGCAATTTTTAAAAGCAGCTCTAGGAGACTAATAGAGTGGTTGAGAGGTTGAGCTCTCAAGTTAGAAAGATGGGGATCTTATTAGTGTGACTTTAGACAAGTTCCTTAGGTCTCTGATGCTTAAAATCTACTTTTGAAGAGGGATGACCTACTGTGTATGTGCTTTCTGTGGTGTCCAGGTCCTGGTACATGTTGTAAACTGCTTCAGTTCAGTTCAGTTCAATCGCTCAGTCGTGTCCAACTCTTTGCGACCCCATGAATCGCAGCATGTCAGGCCTCCCTGTCCATCACCATCTCCCGGAGTTCACTCAGACTCACGTCCATCGAGTCGGTGATGCCATCCAGCCATCTCATCCTCTGTCGTCCCCTTCTCCTCTTGCCCCCAATCCCTCCCAGCATCAGAGGCTTTTCCAATGTGTCAACTCTTCTCATGAGGTGGCCAAAGTACTGGAGTTTCAGCTTTAGCATCATTCCTCCCAGAGAACACCCAGGGCTGATCTCCTTTAGAATGGACTGGTTAGATCTCCTTGCAGTCCAAGGGACTCTCGGAGTCTTCTCCAACACCATAGTTCAAAAGCATCAATTCTTCAGCGCTCAGCTTTCCTCACAGTCCAACTCTCACATCCATACATGACCACTGGAAAAACCATAGCCTTGACTAGACAGAACTGCTTAATAAATGGTAAATATGATGGTGATGATGATAATGGCAATATGAAAAGTATAAATCAAAGTGGAGAAAACCCAAATGGAATCATTGTGCTTTATAATATTTCTGATTTAATGAACTACTGACTCTGTTACTTCTGAGTAACTGATAAAGTATAGCTCTTATTATATAAATGATCCCTGGGTCGGGAAGATCCCCTGGAGAAGGGAATGGCTACCCACTCCTGTATTCATGGCTGGAAAATTCCATGGAGGAGCCTGGCATGCTGTAGTCAATGGGGTCGGAAAGTCAGACATGATTGAGTGACTCACACACACACACACACACACACACACACACACAGGTGATAGGTAATAAAACCCTGCTAAGAAGTCATTTAGTGAAATATGAAGATTCTGTAACAAAAATCCTCAAGTTGGGTTGATATTCTATGAGAAAGACATTGAAAGATCTTAGCTTTTGGGGCAGAGTGTAATTTTTTTTTTCTTTTTTCCCCTTTGTTTCTCTTTTTTCCTTTGTTTTACTTGTTCTTCAAATAACCTGCAGCTTAGAAGGAGACACCTTGTGACTGAAAAACTCTATCTTGGTAGCTAGCAGAAATGGTCTCAGTGAAGAAACAGTGTGTTTGCCAATTAGAAGTTCATATTGCTTCTAATTCTTCATCTAATAGTTTTAGAAGTTTAAGTGAAATTGAGATTTTTTATCTTTCCTCAGTGCTGCATGTTGATCACTCATGATAAGAACTGGGAATAAAAAAAGACCAAAAAATGACGGGTGAAATAAAACACAGAAATACACAGATTGTAGTGATTTTCCTTATGAAAATTGGATCCTGTAAGTAAACTTGTGTTAGAATTATCGGTCATTCAAACGTTATTCTTCAAGCATTAACACCTGTTAGTGAGCCAAGATGTTAGATCTGTAGATTTACTGAGGTGTATATGTAGGCATTGACTGGATCACTTTCCACTGTTGATAGAACTGATATAATTTAAGAATCTGGTTCATCTGATTTGTGAGTTTCAGAAAAACAGTTGCTTGGCAGCAATGACAGGTCTTATGCCTGTATTGTAGGTAGAGTTGAAGTAGGGAGCTTTTACGTTCTGTCAAACTAAGGCTTCCACCTATGAAGTGAACTATTATTTAGATAATTTTGTCTTCTCAGCAATTAATAAAATATCACTGCCAAATAAATCTCACTGTGGTAGTTCATCAAATTAAGAGCTTTCTGAGGGTGGAGACTGTGTTATCCATTTATGTATTTCCAGCACCAAACCATGTCAGGTCCATTATTAGTGCTCAGGAGGTGCTTGTGGAATTAATGAATATTGATCTACAAATATTGATTGTAGAACTTTTTGATATTATATAACTTTTTTATTCTTATAAAAATTATGAGAGATGAGGTATACCAGAGTATGGGTTATTCAGTTGTGGGTCCTAATGCCTCGTTCAGTCCTGGTCACATAATAGGCTCTCAGCAAATATTTGCTGAGTACATACACCATTCTAGAGACTGGGATGGAGAAGGCAATGGCACCCCACTCCAGTACTCTTGCCTGGAAAATCCCATGGATGGAGGAGCCTGGTGGGCTGCAGTCCATGGGGTCGCTAAGAGTCGGAGATGACTGAGCGACCTCACTTTGAGTTTTCACTTTCATGCATTGGAGAAGGAAATGGCAATCCATTCCAGTATTCTTGCCTGGAGAATCCCAGGGATGGCGGAGCCTGGTAGGCTGCCATCTATGGGGTCACACAGAGTCAGACACGACTGAAGCAACTTAGTAGTAGTAGTAGTAGTAGAGTCTGGGTTAATAAGAAGGTTAATAAGGTACAGTTTCAGGATGTGATGCTCTAAGTATTGTGGCAGAGACAGGTAGGTAAACTTCCTTTAGAAGTGACTGTTCCAGAGTTGTGTATGTGGTGCTGGGTAAACCCAGAGGAGGCTAACATAGTCATGTGACAGCCTTTTCCTTCTCATGATTTTTTTTGGGGGGGGTGGGGTGGGGACTGTATTTCCAAGAACAGTAAGACTAGGCCAAGGAATATGACATGTCTACAGCTCTTGATTTTTCTTGGCAAGTTGTTTTTCAAAAGTTTCTGTTCCTCATATGTGTGTGTTTGCCCACATTGTTTTCTCATTTATATTCAGCATATTGAAATATGTTTTTCACCAGATTGTGATAACAGAATTCTGAGATGTTACTCAGGATTCATCATACCCTCTCCCCCAGCATTTACGCCCTGAGTAATCCCTGGAACTGTAAATTGGATAGTTTTCACTCTCATGATTCAGAGAAGGCAATGGCACCCCACTCCAGTACTCTTGCCTGGAAAATCCCATGGATGGAGGTGCCTGGTAGGCTGCAGTCCATGGAATCGCGAAGAGTCAGACACGACTGAGCGACTTCACTTTCACTTTTCACTTTCCTGCATTGGAGAAGGAAATGGCAACCCACTCCAGTGTCCTTGCCTGGAGAATCCCAGGGACGGGGGAGCCTGGTGGACTGCTGTCTATGGGGTCGCACAGAGTCGGACACGACTGAAGCGACTTAGCAGCAGCAGCAGCACTGTCATGATTAGGTTATGTTAAACGGCATAATTGACTTTCAGAAAAGGAGATTATCTAGATAGGTCTGGAGATCCTATAGTTATAACTACATTAACCTTTTTAAAGCACAGTTTACTCTGACTGGTAGTAGTAAAAGAGGAAGTCAGAAAAACTAAAAACATGAGTAGGATTCATTGTGTCTTTGCCAGCTTAAACACTGAGGGGGCCACGTGGAATGGAACTGGATTTGTAATGCTCAAGTACCCAGCCTCTAGGAGCTGAGACCAACCCCTGGCTGACAACCAGTAAGGAAACAGGAGTCTCAGTCCTATCGCTGTGAATAACTGAATTGTGTCAACAGTAAGAATGCGCATAGAAGATTTTTCTCCAGTTTCAGACTAGAACTTAGCCCCACTGAGACCTTAATTTCAGCCTTGTGATCCCCAGTCACATTGTACCTGTCCTTCTGACCTACAGACATGTGAGCTCACAAATAGGTGTTTTAAGCTGCTGTATTTGTGGCAATTTGTTACACAGCAATAGAAAGTGAGTGTTATAATAATTATTTGTGATACTTACTACACATTTCTTTTCGGGCTTATTGTGAGTTTTACTTGTATGAAACTTTTGCTATTTTTGTGTAATTACGTTTATTGAATATCTTATTGGTAATTTCTAGCAATTCCTCAGATTTTAGAGGATTATTAGATAGCGTGGTGTTGGTAGGCCTCTCAAAGGATTTGAATCTGAATCTAAAATGATGAATTTGATCATATTCTGCCACTGGGATGCTTTTGAGCAGTAATTTCTGATATTTCTACCTGAATGTTGATGCTTTCCATTGCTGCTTAGCTAAGAATCAATAGAAGGACATTTACCTTAGGAAAAGATGGGATTTTCTCAATAAAACATTCCTTTTGATGTTTGCATGGGATTTTAAATATAACAGTTCAACATTAACAGGGCCCTAACAATGGTGGGGCCATTAACTCTTCTTCTCACCATACATCTTGGCAAGAGAAATCTCCAGACTTTTTATTTTTATTCTACCTCTCCTCCAAATTGCAAATTCTCTGCATGGCCTTGTTGTTGTTCAGTCACTAAGTCATGTCTGACTCGTTGCAATACCATGAACTGCAACACAGCAGGCTTCCAGTTCCTGCACTTCCTCCTGGAGTTTACTCAAATTCACATCCATTGAGTCAGTGATGCCATCCAACCATCATCCTCTGTTGCCCCCTTCTCCTCTTGCACCTAGTCTTTGCCATCCTCAGGGTCTTTTCCAGTGAGTCAGCTCTTTGCATCAGATGGCCATAGTATTGGAGCTTCAACTTTAGTATCAGTCCTTCCAATGAATATTCAGTACTGATTTCCTTTAGGATGGACTGGTTTGATATTGCTGTCCAAGGGACTCTCAAGAGTCTTTTCCAGCCATAGTTTGAAAGGACCAATTCTTTGGCACTCAGCCTTCTTTATGGTCCAACTCTCATATCCATACATGACTCCTGGACAAACCATAGCTTTGACTGTACGGACCTTTGTTGGCAAATTTTTGGCTTTGCTTTTTAACAAGCTGTCTAGATTTATCATAGCTTTTCTTTCAAGGAGTAAGCATCTTTTAATTTTGTGGCTGCAGTCACCATCCACAGTGATTTTGGAGCCCAAGAAAATGAAATCTGTAACTGTTTCCACTTTTTCTCGATCTATTTGCCTTGAAGTGATGGGACCAGATGCCTTGATCTTAATTTTTTGAATATTGAGTTTTAAGCCAGCTTTTTCACTCTCCTCTTTCACTTTCATCAAGAGGCTCTTTAGTTCCTTTTCACTTTTGCCATTAGTGTGGTATCATCTGCATATCTGAGGTTGTTGATATTTCTCCTTGCAATCTTGATTCCAGCTTGTGCTTCATCCAGCCTGGCATTTCTCATGATGTACTCTGCATATCAGTTACATAAACAAGGTGACAACGTACAGCCTTGACGTACTCCTTTCCCTATTTGGAACCAGTCTGTTGTTTCCTGTCTAGTTCTAACTGTTGCTTCCTGACCTGCATACAGGTTTCTCAGGTGTCAGTTAAGGGGGTCTGGTGTACCCATCTCTTAGAATTTTCTAGTCTGTCATGATCCACACAGTCAAAGGGTTGGGCATAGTCAGTGAAGCAAAAATAGATTTTTTTTGGAATTCCCTTGACTGTTTTTATGATCCAGTGGATGTTGACTATTTGATCTCTGCTTCCTCTGCCCTTTCTAAACCCAGCTTGTATGTCCTGAACTTCTTGGTTCATGTACTTTTGAAGCCTGCCTTGAAGGATTTTGAGCATTACATTGCTAGCATGTGAAATGAGTGCAATTGTGTGGTAGTTTGAACATTCTTTGGCATTGCTCTTCTTTGGGATTGGAATGAAAACTGACCTTTTCCAGTCCTGTGGCCACTGTTGAGTTTTCCAAATTTGCTGGCATATTGAGTACAGCACTTAAGCAGCATCATCTTTTAGGATTAGAAATAGCTCAGCTGGAATTCCATCACTTCCACTAGCTTTGTTCATAGTAACACTTACTAAGGCCCATTTGACTTCACACTCCAGGATGTCTGGCTCTAGATACATGGCCTAGATCTGGCCTATTGCCTGTTATTGTCAGTGTTGTTTTGATTTTGTATGGGCTTCTGTAAGAGGCTAGAAGGGGTAAGTTTTTGGTTTTCTTCTATGAGTCTAGTGTCAAACTTAAAGGCATGGTTATAAACAACTTGACTACTATGATTTTTAATACCTACCCATATTATTGACCTTTGTTGATGTTTCAGGTATTTCTCTAACATTCCTATATTGATGTTACAAACATTTTAAGCATGGGAGTCTTTTACTATTATAGATGAACTTGTTCTTTCAACATGCATATATTAAGAACCCACTTTGTTCTAGGTCTGCAGGCCTTGTTTTTTTTTTTTTTTTGCCTTTTCCATTGGAGACATGTGTGTCAAATAGTTTGTGCCAAGAAAATCTTCATTGTTAGAAAGAAAGTACATATAGTGATTTTTCTTGGCTGACCTCATAGAAAGGTGGCTGGGTTTTATATAGTCAGAAGCTAGTAGTTACATGAACTTAAGACACTATTTTTATTTTTATAATGTGAATGTGTGATGATCTGTTCAAATATGGGATTACTTCTGTTAGAGCTTAATTTAAGCATTGAGATGAAAATTAGCAGTATGGACTCTTGGAGTGGAAGAATTATGACTATACTACCCAAAGCAATCTACATACCTAATGCAATCTCTATCAAATTACCCATGACTTTTTTTTCACAGAACTTGGATGAATAATCCTAAAATTTGTATCAAGACCCAGAATTATCAAAGCATTCCTGAGGAAAAGGAACAAAGCAAGAGGCATAACCCTCCTAGACTTTAGAATATACAGTAATTAAAACAGTATGGTATTGACACGAGAAAAGATATATGGATCAATGGAGAGCCCAGAAATAAAGTCACATGCTTATGTTCAAGTAATCTTTGACAAAGGCCACAAGAATATACAATAGAAAAAAAGACAGTCTCTTCAGCAAATGGTGTTGGGAAAGTTGGACAGCTACATGTAAATCAGTGAAGTTAGAACACACACTCACACCATACATAAAAATAAACTAAAAATGGCTTAAAGTCTTAAATAGAAGACATGATACCATAAAACTCCTCGAAGAGAACATAGGCAAAACATTCTCTGACATAAAATGTTTTTTTAGGTCCATCTCTGAAGGCAGTAGAAACAAAAGCAAAAATAAACAAATGGAATATAATTAAACTTACAAGCTTTTGTACAGCAAAGGAAACCATAAACAAAACAAAAAGACAACCTTCAGACTGGGAGAAAATATTTGCAAACAATGTGACCAACAAAAACTTAATTTCCAAAATATACAAACAGCTCCTACAACTCAACAACAAAAAATGAACACCCTGATCGAAAAGTAGACACACCTAAATACACATTCTTCAAAGAAGACATCCAGATGGCCAACAGGCAAATGAAAAGATGCTCAACATCACTAAGTATTAGAGAAAGAAAGTGAAGTCGCTCAGTCGTGTCCAACTCTTTGCAACCCCATGGACTATAGCCTATCAGGCTCCTCTATCCATGGGATTTTCCAGGTGAGAGTGCTGGAGTGGATTACTGTTTCCTTCTCCAGGGGATCTTCCTGACCCAGGAATCGAACCTGGGTCTCCCGCATTGCAGGCAGACGCTTTACTGTCTGAGCCAAAAATGCAAATCAAAACTTCAATGAGATATCACCTCACAGAGGTGCCATCATTACAAATCACATCAGTCAGAGTGCCACCATTACAAAATCTACAAATAATTAATGCTGGAGAGGATGTAGAGAAAAGGAATCCTCCTACATTGTTGGTGGAAATGTAAATTGGTGCTGCCACTGTGGAAAACAGTATGATGGATCATCAAAAAATGAAGAATAGAGTTGCCATATGACCCAGCAATCCCATCCTAGGCAAATATATGGAGGAAGCTACTTCAAAAAAATACAGGCACCACTGTGTTCATCACAGCACTATTTACAATAGCCAAGATATAAACAACCTAAATCTCCTTTGACGTTGGAATGGATAAAGAAGATATGATACACACATACAATGGAATATTAGTTCAATTCAGTCTCTCAGTCATTTCCGACTCTTTGTGACCCCATGGGCTGCAGCACGCCACACTTCTCTGTCCATCACCAACTCCTGGAGCTTGCTCAAACTCATGTCCATCGAGTTGGTGATGCCATCCAACCATCTCATCCTCTGTTGTGCCCTTTTCCTCCTGCCTTCAATGTTGCCCAACATCAGGGTCTTTTCCAATGAGTCAATTCTTCTCATCAGGTGACCAAAGTCTTGGAGTTTCCACTTCAGCATCAGTCCTTCCAATGAATATTCAGGACTGATTTCCTGTAGGATGCATTGGTTTAATCTCCTTACAGTTCAAAGGACTCTCAAGAGTCTTCTCCAACACCACAGTTCAAAAGCATCAGTTCTTCGGCACTCAGCTTCCTTTATAGTACAATTATCGCATCCATACATGACTACTGGAAAAACCATAGCTTTGACTAGACGGACCTTTGTCGGCAAAGTACTGTCTCTGCTTTTTAATGTGGTGTCTAGGTTGGTCATAACTTTCCTTCCAGGGAGCAAGCGTCTTTTAATTTCATAGCTTCAGTCACCATCTGCAGTGCTTTTGGGGTCAAGAGAAATAGTCTCTCAGTGTTTCCATTGTTTCCCCATCTATTTGCCATGAAGTGATGGCATTGGATGCCATGATCTTAGTTTTCTGAATGTTGAGCTTTAAGCCAGCTTTTTTTACCTTCCTCTTTCACTTTCATCAAGAGGCTGTTTAGTTCTTCTTTGCTTTCTGCCATAAGCATGGTGTCATCTGCATATCCGAGGTTATTGATATTTCTCCCGGCAGTCTTGATTCCAGCTTGTGCTTCATCCAGCCTGGCATTTCTCATGATGTACTCTGCATATGAGTGTGGGTGACAATATACGGCCTTGATGTACTCCTTTCCCTATTTGGAACCAGTCTGTTGTTTCATGTCCAGTTCTAACTGTTGCTTCTTAACCTGCATGCAGGTTTCTCAGGAGGCAGGTCAGGTGGTCTGGTATTCTCATCTCTTTCAGAATTTTCCACAGTTTGTTGTGATCCACACAGTCAAAGGCTTTGGTATAGTCAATAAAGCAGAAGTAGATGTTTTTCTGGAACTCTCGTGCTTTTTTGATGATCCAATGGATGTTGGCAATTTGATCTCTGGTTCCTCTGCCTTTTCTAAATCCAGCTTGAACATCTGGAAGTTCATGGTTCATGTATCGCTGAAGGCTGGCTTGGAGAATTTTGAGCATTACTTTAATAGTGTGTGAGATGAGTGCAGTTGTGTGGTAGTTTGAACATTCTTGGCATTGCCTTTCTTTGGGATTGAAATGAAAACTGACCTTTTTCAGTCCTGTGGCCACTGCTGAGTTTTCTAAATTTGCTGGCATATTGAGTACAGCACTTAACAGCATCATCTTTTAGGATTTGAAATAGCTCAATGGGATATTACTCAGCCCTAAAAACAATGAAATAATACCATTGGCAGCAACATAGAAGGAGTTAGAGAATATGTTACTAATGAAGTAAGTCAGAAGGAGAAAGACAAATACCCTGTGATATCTCTTAAAAGTATAATCTAAAATGTGATACAAATGAACTTATCTTTGAAACAAACACTCACAGACATAAACAACAGACTTGTATTTGAAAAGGGGGAGGAGAGACGAAAGAGGGAAGGAATGAGAGTTTAAGATTAGCAGATATAGCCTAGTATATAAAGAATAAACAACAAGGCCCTGCTGTATGTATAACACAGGGGTCTATACTCAACATCCTGTGATAAACCACAATGGAGGAATTTCCCTGTGAATCCAGTGGTTGAGACTTGGCTTTCCAATGCACCCACTGGGTTCCAATTGAACCCAATGTGTAGGTTCAATCTCTGGTTAGGGAGCTAAGACTTCACATGCCTTGCAGCCAAAAAATTTTTAAAAACCCCATAAAATAGAAGCCATGTTGTGACAAATTCAAATGAAGACTTTAAAAATGGTCCATATCAAAAGCAATCTTTTAAGAAAAACCATAATGGAAAAGAATATGAAGAAGAATGTGTGCGTGCGTGTGTGTGTGTGTATGACTCAATCACTTCTGTGTATACTAAAATTAATACAACATAAAAAAAATTGGCTATATTTTAATAAAATAAATTTTAAAAATTAGAAGGATAGAAATGAGAAAACTCTACTTTCCTGTCAGAGGCACATAGTCATTATGTATCAGGAGGTTAGAGAGTGATACAGCCATACATTGTCATGTAATTTCCAAACTCGAAACAAACTGAAAAATTATCCAGGCCAGATGCTTTATGTTACAGATGGGGAAATGGAGGCCTAAGGAGCAGAAATAACCCATTCCAGGACACGAAGACTGTGTGTGGCAGGACATGAGTACGGTTTGGGTTTCCTGATAGTGCTGTTCTTCTGCTCAAGTCAGTTACATGTTCTACTGCTCACACCTAATAATTCAGTGGGAACTTAATGTATACTTGGTGATACTAAGTTAACATCGTTAATAGACTGGACTCTGGAGAGTCTTTAGGACTCATTGTTCTTGTCTTTAGTATTAAAACTGTATCAGTTCAGTTCAGGTCAGTCGCTCAGTTGCGACCCCATGAATTGCAGCATGCCAGGCCTGCCTGTCCATCACCATCTTCCGGAGTTCACTGAAACTCACATCTGTTGAATCGGTGATGCCATCTAGCCATCTCATCCTCTGTCATCCTCTTTTCCTCCTACCCCCAATCCCTCCAACATCAGAGTCTTTTCCAATGAGTCAACTCTTCTCACGAGGTGGCCAAAGTACTGGGGTTTCAGCTTTAGCATCACTGTACAGGAGACAGGGATCAAGACCATCCCCATGGAAAAGAAATGCAAAAAAGCAAAATGGCTGTCTGGGGAGGCCTTACAAATAGCTGTGAAAAGAAGAGAAGCAAAAAACAAAGGAGTAAAGGAAAGATATAAACATCTGAATGCAGAGTTCCAAAGAATAGCAAGAAGAGATAAGAAAGCCTTCCTCAGTGATCAATGCAAAGAAATAGAGGAAAACAACAGAATGGGAAAGACTAGAGATCTCTTCAAGAAAACTAAAAATACCAAGGGAACATTTCATGCAAAGATGGGCTTGATAAAGGACAGAAATGGTCTGGACCTAACAGAAGCAGAAGATATTAAGAAGAGGTGGCAAGAATACACAGAATAACTATACAAAAAAGAGCTTCACAACCCAGATGATCTTGATGGTGTGATCACTCACCTAGAGCCAGACATCCTGGAATGTGAAGTCAAGTGGGCCTTAGAAAGCATCACTACGAACAAAGCTAGTGGAGGTGATGGAATTGCAGTTGAGCTATTTCAAATCCTGAAAGATGATGCTGTGAAAGTGCTGCACTCAATATGACAGCAAATTTGGAAAACTCAGCAGTGGCCACAGGACTGGAAAAGGTCAGTTTTCATTCCAATCCCAAAGAAAGGCAATGCCAAAGAATGCTCAAAATACCACACAATTGCACTCATCTCACATGCTATTAAAGTAATGCTCAAAATTCTCCAAGCCAGCCTTCAGCGATACGTGAACCATGAACTTCCAGATGTTCAAGCTGGTTTTAGAAAAGGCAGAGGAACCAGAGATCCAATTGCCAACATCTGCTGGATCATGGAAAAAGCAAGAGAGTTCCAGAAAAACATCTATTTCTGTTTTATTGACTATGCCAAAGCCTTTGACTGTGTGGATCACAATAAACTGTGGAAAATTCTTCAAGAAATGGGACTAGCAGACCACCTGACCTGCCTCTTGAGAAACCTATATGCAGGTCAGAAGCAACAGTTAGAACTGGACATGGAACAACAGAGTGGTTCCAAATAGGAAAAGGAGTACATCAAGGCTGTATATTGTCACCCTGCTTATTTAACTTATATGCAGAATACATCATGAGAAATGCTGGACTGGAAGAAGCACAAGCTGGAATCAAGATTGCCAGGAGAAATATCAATTAAAATTGTATAGTTTCTATTAAAATACTCAGTGAACCTTCTGTCTTTTGAAATATTTGGACATAATATGGATAGTAATGGAAACTTCTGACTAAAGCATTATAGTTTGGCCTGAGTGAATTTCTGAAATTTTTATATTGCTTTGTTGCTGATTATTTTTGGCTTATTGGTTAGAGAAAGGGAATGGTTCTACAGATATGCCTTCTTTTACTGCTTTTTGTATTGATCTCGTTTTTACTTAAAATGACAAAACTAAAAGAGGCATTGTTCTATCTTATAATAAAAGTATTGATCTTTTATTTGTATAAAAACAAATTGGTTGTTAAATTGCTTTATTGCTTTTATGTCTTAGAAGTGTGCTTTTATTTCTTTACTTCTTTTATATTGGAAATCTTAAATGTTTGGTAGTAGTTACTTCAATTGCTGCTTGTTTTAGAGTTGGCTTTTCTTTTAATTTAGAAACATGAATGAGTCCTTTTCCCTCTTTAATTTGTTCCTGCTGCATGAAAGATATGTTTTTGTAATTGTTTTATTTTTCTAAGCTATCAATAATGTTACATAGGCCTTCTTGGGATAGCCTGGTCCTTTGTCATTGGTGGAAGTTCTGTTGGTCTTATCCACTTTTAGTAATTATTTCACAGTAACTGTATTCTTTATTCTAATTTCCAGTACATATGGAATGCAGGTGGCTTGGTTTCAATCCTGTCTCTTTCTGTCAGTTACTAGCTGGGGTGTGACTTCTGGGAAACTCTTTTCTGCTCCTGGGAGTAGTATATATTTAGATAGGAGAAATTACATGGATGGACAATATATTTTGCAGAAGTTCTGTGCATTTATATGGTGTTTCCATCTGTTCATTTTTCATTTTTGTCACCTGGAGTTTCCCATATTAAATCCCTAAGGCAGTCAGACTCCCTCCCTGGCAGAGCAGATCTAGGTCCATCCAGTCCACAAAACTCCTTCCAAGTAAGTGAGGAATACATCAATCATTTGGGATTACAGCTCTTGCAGCATTTCCTCCAAACTGTGGTTTAATTCAGGTCTGGCACCGAAGTGGTGTTTTTGTTTTTGTTTTTTAAATGAGATTGGTATCAGGCAAGAGAATGAGGGTATCTCTGTAGTCTCATATCACAGAGAAATCAATTTCTCTCATGAACAAATGCAGAGAATCAGGTACATGGTTTTCAGTACTTGAAGCATAATCACTAGTATAATATGCTGACTTTACCAGGAAGTATTTGCTTTTTAACCTATCAGCTCTATTTTAACCATATGCCATTTGAATATTACAAAATGTGAAATAATTTATATAAATAAAGTCACTTTAACATTGTTAAACCTTTTTCCCCCATATAGCCCTTGTAATCTTTAGTAATCTTTTCAGTGTGCATCCTCATCCTGACTATTTCTGGAAGTCTCACCAGTTGTTTCTCAGCTGCCCTGTGGCGCTGGCCATAGTCTTTGTCTCCCACTCAAGCTTTACTGGTTCGCAGGAGCGTCACCTTCACTAGTGCTGCAGGATTTATGCTGAGAATGTGAGGAGGAGGACTGTGACCCCAGGTCCATGCTGCACCCAGTCACCTAGCCTTCCGGGAAACCTTTCAGTTCTGCATAGTAGTAGTGTTTCCTAGAGAAGAAAATATCAAGTTCTGCCTCCCCAGACATAAAGCTGCTTTTAAAAATCCTTCTGAAATAGTGAGGGTTTAAAATCTTCAGGTAGGGGTAATTAATCATCCTTGTTCAAGAATGGTAACGTTTCTGGCCTCTGTGTACATTGTGGAGACTGATGGATTTCAGTGAGTGTTTCTGGCAGGCTCACGGCTTAGGCAAGACAGGGAAGGGAGGTATCAGGGTCGAACAGGAAATGGTGAACCGTGAACAGGACTTTGTTGTCGTTCGGTCGCCAAGTCACGTCCGACTCTTTGCTACCCCTTGGACTGCGGCACGCCAGGCTTCCCTGTCTCTCACCATCTCCTGGAGTTTGCCCAAGTTCATGTCTATTGAATCAGTGATGTCATCCAACTGTCTCATCCTCTGTCACCCTCTTCCCCTTCTGCCTTCAATCTTTGCCAGCATCAAGGTCTTTTCCAATGAATCGGCTCTTCGCATCAAGTGGCCAAAGTATTGGAGCTTCAGCTTCAGCATCAGTCCTTCCAATGAAAATTCTCCTAGAGGAAATGGGTCCAAGATAGAACATTTTATCAAAAGTTTCTTGGAATTTGTATAGAGTTTTTTTTCCTTTTCTTTCTCCTCCTTCCTCTCTTCTTGCCTCCCTCCTTCCCTCCATCCCTCTCCTCCTTTCTCCCTCCTTTCCTTTCTTTCTCTCTTTCTTGATTGAATTCAAATTTCATTATTTTATCCAAGGGTTTATCTGCCTTGAGAAGGAATATATCATGTGAGCTACTTCATCTATTATTTATCAAGTAAGAACAGAAATCCATGGACTTAATGGGTTAGTATGCTATTCCCCTTTCACCTACTCCATCTTGGCCTTCAGCATTAGTTAAATTGACTAATTATATTAATCCCAATCTTATCCTTGTTCCTAATGGACATGTTCTTATATTTTAAAATTTCTTCATATAACTTGGTATAATTGTTAGGAATTTGTTGAGTGATTACTAGGACTGAAATGTCAGATGTGTGTAGATTGGATTATAACATTATGAACTACAATTAAAAACTACACTGACAAGGATGGCTTTAATTAAAAAAAAAGGAGAGGGGAATAATGAGTGTTGAGAGGATGTGGAGAAGTTGGAACCCTCATTTATTATGGTGGGAATGTAAAATAGTGAACCCACTGTGAAAAACATTTTGGTAGTTGCTCAGGAAATTAAACATAGAATTATCATATTACTCAGCATTTCACTCCTTAGTACAAAAGTTTGCATGTGAATGCTTATAGCTGCTTTATTTGTTATAGCTAAAAGATGACAATAATAACTGATGAATAAAGAAAATATGGTTTATCCCTATGATGGGATATTATTTAGCCATATAAAGGAATGGGATATTGAGACATTTAGACATCTACTGAGCATTTAGACATGCTACAGTGTGGATGGACTTCAAGAATATTACTCTGAGTTAAAGAAGTCAGAAAAAGATGGTATATTGTCTGAATCTACTAATATTTACATGAAATATCCAGAATAGGTAATAGAGACAGAGAGCAGAGTACTGGTAAATAGGGGAGGAGGAGCTAGGGAATGACTGCTCAGTGAGTACTGGATGTTTTTAAGGTTATTACATGTTTTTAAAGTAGAGATGGTAGTTGCGCAGCATTGTAATATGCTAAATGCCACTGAATTGTATACTTTAAAAATATTAATTTTGTGTTATGTGAATGTTACCTCAGTTAAACAAGAATAATTGAACCCATGAATTGAGTGTAAAATTTTTAAGCATTGATAGCTGTTAACTCCCGTTAGTCTTTGGAGTACATGTTTCAGAGCTTCCCAGGTGGCACTGGTGGTGAAGAAGCCACCTACCATTGCAGGAGATATAATGAGCCACAAGTTTGATCCCTGGGTCAGGGAGTTCCCCTGGAGGAGGGCAGGACAACCACTCCAGTATTCTTGCCTGGAGAATCCCATGGATAGAGGAGTCTGGCAGACTACAGTCCATAGGGTTGCAAAGAGTTGGACATGACTGAAGCGACTCAGCACATACAGGTAGTCTTTCATGAGGTAGTATTTCTTTTAAAAATGTTTAGTCATTTTCCAATACAAAGATAATACGTGTCACCAAAGATGAGCAAAAATGAAATTTTAAATTACCTTAATTGTACCATTTGAAGCGCAGCTATCAACATTTTGTATATGACCTCCCTGTGGTTTTCCTGGTGTGTATTTCATGTGCACATACTCTACATACGCATGTGCATATTTATGAAACAGGTGTTACAGCATACTTTTATTACTTGATGCATTAGATAATAATTTGTTTTTTTTTTATAATTTTAAGAGCATATTACATAGCTTTCCTTTTTTAATATGTCTGTTTCTTAACTAGCAGCAAAGTAGCACAAAGATTGTGTTTCATTTGTCTTTGACTCTGAAGCAGTTGGATGGCAAAGGCCATTTGTTTGAGCTGGGTTGGCCTGGATTGAATTGGATTGGATTGAATTAACACAAACCAAGTAGAACTTCTGAAATACTGAGCATCGTGCTTTATTATTATATATTCTCTTAGCTACGTTTTGGTGACTTGATGTATCTTTTTCTTCTCTTAGGATATCAGGATTGTATAAGCCTGAAATAAATGTACTAACATAGTCTATATTAGTTTGCTAGGGTTGTGAAGGTTCTGGGACCAATTATAATGTGTGTTGGGGGTGAGAGTTTCTTCCTTACCACTGAGCAATTCTCTGACACCTGCTGTGTGTCCTACAATTCAACTCAATCCTGACACTATATACCTAGAGACAGTATTGGATTCCACAGGCTTAGAACTCAGTCCCACAAAACCTCCCTTCCCTCAACACACACAGACATACACCCACTTCAGACATCAGTTGCAAGTCTGAAGTTGTCATTGTCATCTGTGCTTCTGACCAACTAGCTATAGATTAGGGGTTCCACTGACCTCCCCTTGCCCTAACTTGGATTTAGTTAATTTTATAAATTCAGTTAATTTTCTAAATTTTGAATTTTCTAAAGCTCAGAGAAGTCAGGAAAAACATTTTATTTATGAGACTACTAGTTTATTATAAAAATATGTAGCTCAGGTGGAAGAGCTGCATGGGGGTGGGGTACAGGGAGAGGGTACAGAGCTTCCCTGTGCTATTGAGGGGTGCCACTCTCCTCAAGTCTCTGTGTGTTCACCAACCTGGAAGCTCTCTGAATCTCCTTCTGCCTTTATGGAGTCTTCAGTATACAGTCATGATTGATGAAATCATTAGCCATTGGTGATTGATTCAACTTTGATCCTTTCTCCTTTCCCAGGAAATCAAGGGGTGAGAGTGAAAGTTCTAACACACTACTCACAGCTAGTTCCCCTGGCAACCAGCCCCCATCATTAGGTGCTTTCCAAAAGTTACTTCATTAACATAAACCACATTGTGGTCAAAAGTAGCTTATTATAAGTAACAGAACACCCATATGACCTCTATGGCTCTGAAGTGACATCAGGAACTGAGAACAGGAGAGCAAATATGACGGGAGAGGTTCCTATTGCCCTTATTACTCAGGAAATTCCACGAGTTGGGAACTGTGAGATAATGTGGACATAGACCAACTATGTAAGAAGTATATTTTGATCATTCAAACCAAATATATATTTCTTATGAATCACAATATTGCCTGCCACCATAACAAAATACCAAAGATTGGGTGCCTTAACAAAAAATTACTTTTCCACAGTTCTGAAGGCTGAAAGTCCAAGATCAACATGTTGTCAGGTTTGGTTTTTCCTGAGGCCCTGTGTGGAGCTGCTCATTGTGTCCTCACATGGCCTTTTCTCTGTGCGTGCACATCCCTGTGTCTCTGCATTCTGATCTCCTCTTTTTATAGAGACACCAGTCAGATGAGATTAGGGCTCACCCTGATGGTCTCTTTCTAACTTAATTACTTCTCTAAAGATTCTGTCTTCAAACAGAGGCATATTCTAAAGCACTGGCTTTGGGGGGACACAGTTCAGTTCAGTACCTAATATATTCCAAATAGAGAAAAATGATGTCACTGTATCTCTAACAATCTTTTTGTGTGGACTCAATAAAACTGGGTCATCCAAGTCTATCAAGAGATACATTTTCGAAAGTGAAAGTTGTGCAGTTGTGTCTGAGTCTTTGTGATTCCATGGACTATATATATATATATGGCAAGAACAAGAGGAAAAATATTTGATTGTTGCCCCTTAGACCAGAAAACTATCTACATTAAACGTTGGAAAATTCATTAAAGCAATGTATTCTACTATTTTGATGGCCTGAAGTGAAATAGCAGTGTTTTAATAGTATAGAAATAACCCATAAACAAGTGTCATCAACCAGTATCTTTTGGGGATCAGAAAACTTCAGGTTCTAAATAGAGACATTCCTTTCCAAAGAGAACAAACTGGGAAAAAGTTGTGATTTTTTTGAGATAAAGAATGGGAAAGACTAGAGATCTCCTCAAGAAAATTAGCAATACCAAGGGAACATTTCATGCACAGATGGGCTCGATAAAGAACAGAAATGGTATGGCCCTAAGAGAAGCAGAAGATATTAAGAAGAGGTGGCAAGAATACACAGAAGAACTGTACAAAAAAGATCTTCACAACCCAGATAATCATGATGGTATGATCACTCACCTAGAGCCAGACATCCTGGAATGTGAAGTCAAGTGGGCCTTAGAAAGCATCACTACTAACAAAGCTAGGGGAGGTGATGAAATTCCAGTGGAGCTCTTTCAAATCCTGAAAGATGATGCTGTGAAAGTGCTGCATTCAATATACCAGCAAATTTGGGAAACTCAGCAGTGGCCACAGGACTGGAAAAGCTCAGTTTTCATTCCAATCCCGAAGAAAGGCAATGCCAAAGAATGGTCAAACTACCGCACAATTGCGCTCATCTCACACGCTATTAAAGGAATGCTCAAAATTCTCCAAGCCAGGCTTCAGCAATATGTGAACCGTGAACTTCCCGATGTTCAAGCTGGTTTTAGAAAAGGCAGAGGAACCAGAGATCAAATGGCCAACATCTGCTGGATCATGGAAAAAGCAAGAGAGTTCCAGAAAAACATTTATTTCTGCTTTATTGACTGTGCGACTATGCCAAAGCCTTTGACTGTGTGGATCACAATAAACTGTGGAAAATTCTTTAAGAGATGGGACTACCAGAACACCTGACCTGCCTCTTGAGAAATCTGTATGCAGGTCAGAAAGCAACAGTTAGAACTGGACATGGAACAACAGACTGGTTTCAGATAGGAAAAGGATACGTAAAGGCTGTATATTGTCACCCTGCTTATTTAACTTATATGCAGAGTACATCATGAGCAACGCTGGACTGGATGAAGCACAAGCTGGAATCAAGATTGCCTGGAGAAATATCAATAACCTCAGATATGCAGATGCCACCATGCTTATGGCAGAAAGTGAAGAGGAACTAAAAAGCCTCTTGATGAAAGTGAAAGAAGAGAGTGAAAAAGTTGGCTTAAAGCTCAACATTCAGAAAACGAAGATCATGGCATCCAGTCCCATCACTTCATGGGAAATAGATGGGCAAACAGTGGAAACAGCATTAGACTTTATTTTAGGGGGCTCCAAAATCACTGCAAACGGTGACTGCAGCCATGAAATTAAAAGATGCCTACTCCTTGGAAGAAAAGTTATGACCAACCTAGATAGCATATTGAAAAGCAGAGACATTACTTTGTCGACAAGTTCCGTCTAGTCAATGGTTTTTCCATTGGTCATGTATGGATGCGAGAGTTGGACTGTGAAGAAAGCTGAGCACCAAAGAATTGACACTTTTGAACTGTGGTGTTGGAGAAGACTCTTGAGAGTCCCTGGACTGCAAGGAGATCCAACCAGTCCATTCTAAAGGAGATCAGTCCTGGGTGTTGTTTGGAAGGAATGATGCTAAAGCTGAAACTCCAGTACTTTGGCCACCTCATGCGAAGAGTTGACTCATTGGAAAAGACTCTGATGTTGGGAGGGATTGAGGGCAGGAGGAAAAGGGGATGACAGAGGATGAGATGGCTGGATGGCATCACTGACTCGATGGATGTGAGTTTGAGTGAACTCCAGGAGTTGGTGATGGACAGGGAGGCCTGGCGTGCTGCGATTCATGGGGTCGTAAAGAGTCAGACAGGACTGAGCGACTGATCTGATCTGATCTAATCTGATGAGTGTTTAGGTGAATGGTACCATCTTAAAGGAGAATTTCTTTTCAGAGACCGTTTTGTTTGATTTTATATTCACAATCTGTGGATACAGAATCTTTGAAAAAATTGTGGTAGTTTTAAAATAATTCCATATTGGATAATATTTATGACTTACTTAAAATGTATACTGTTCATTTGAGCATTGGATGAGGAATTGTTTTTTCTGTGGTGTAGTGACTTTTAAAATCTAAGTAGAAATACATTAAAAGTGAAATATTATTTCTTTTCTTTTCTCTTGTTCAAAACAAGTACTTTATAGCATTCATACATTAGCAGTCAAATAGTAAAACCAAATAAATTCATCCTGAGCAAGCTAGGTTAATTTGTGCTTTTCACGTAGATTAGGTTGGCATTTGCTTATGAGGTGTCCCTTAAATGTAGCTTTGCAAGAAACATTTGTCTCTCGGAATGATGTCGATGAAATAACGTAAGATGATCTCAATTTAAATGTTCCACTTGAAATCCAGTTAGTTTTTGATTATTCACACTAATTGAAAGAGAGCCTAAACATGTAGACTCCCAACAGGCCTTTAATCCAAAAATTACTTTATGTTAACATCTGAAGGCGTTTTGGTACTGCATTTGGATAAGGGTGTGCCTCATACCCTGTGACTTTATTACCAGCCTTTGATTTTAGGTAGATATTGAAGTGTATTGAGTCCAGTGGAATATATTCAAGATTTTATACTTTAGATCTTTGGATTTCCTTCTCTTAAGGGTTAGATCCCTTTATAAGACCCTCTGTTTCTTAGACATACACATAACAGGCAACACATTTAACAGGTAAATTCCAAATGATGGCTAATGTCCTTTGTAGAGAATAACAAAGTACACATTAACTACTTATGATTAGATTTATAATTTTCTCTCATAGTTAGAAATTTCTTTATTTTGAGCTGTTCTCCAGAGAAACAGACTGAGTATATTGGGCTTATATATATATATCTGTGATCTGAATGTTTGTAAACCCCCAAAACTCTCATGTTGAAATCCTATAACCCCCAAAGATGATGGTATTAGGTGAGCTGTTAGGAGGGAGTTAGGACATGAGGATGGAGCCCTCATTAATGGGATTAACTCTTATGAAAGAGGGCTCAGAGAGCTCTCTTTTCCCAGTCCTGTGGCCACTGCTGAGTTTTCCAAAGTTCCTGGCATATTGAGTGCAGCATTTTCACAGCATAATCTTTTAGGATTTGAAATAACTCAACTTGAATTCCATTACCTCCGCCAACTTTGTTCATAGTAATGCTTCCTAAGGCCCACTTGACTTCACATTCCGGGATGTCTGGCTCTAGGTGAGTGACCACGCCACTGTGGTTACCTGGATCATGAAGATCTTTTTTGTGTAGTTCTTCTGCCCACAGGACTGGAAAAAGTCAGTTTTCATTCCAGTCCCAAAGAAAGGCAATGCCAAAGCATGTTCAAACTCATCTCATATGCTAGCAAAGTAATGCTCAAAATTCTCCGAGCCAGGCTTCAATAGTACGTGACTGTGAAGTTCCAGATGTTCAAACTGGACTTAGAAAAGGCAGAGGAACCAGAGATCAAATTGCCAACATCCGCTGGATCATGGAAAAAGCAGGAGAGTTCCAGAAAAACATCTATTTCTGCTTTATTGACTATGCCAAAGCCTTTGTGTGGATCGCAATAAACTGTGGAAAATTCTTTAAGAGATGGGAATACCAGACCACCTGACCTGCCTCTTGAGAAATCTATATGCAGGTCAGGAAACAACAGTTAGAACTGGACATGGAACAACAGACTGGTTTCAGATAGGAAAAGGATACGTAAAGGCTGTATATTGTCACACTGCTTATTTAACTTATATGCAGAGTACATCATGAGCAACGCTGGACTGGATGAAGCACAAGCTGGAATCAAGATTGCCTGGAGAAATATTAATAACCTCAGATATGCAGATGATACCACCCTTATGGCAGAGACTGAAGAACTAAAGAGCCTCTTGATGAAAGTGAAAGAGGAGAGTGAAAAAGTTGACTTAAAGCTCAACATTCAGAAAATGAAGATCATGGCATCCGGTCCCATCACTTCCTGGCAAATAGATAGGGAAACATTGGAAATAGTGATAGACTTTATTTTTCTGGACCTCAAAATCACTGCAGATGGTGACTGCAGCCATGAAATTAAAAGACACTTATTCCTTGGAAGAAAAGTTATGACCAACCTAGACAGCATATTAAAAAGCAGAGACCTTACTTTGCCAACAAAGGTCTTTCTAGTCAAAGCTATGGTTTTTCCATACAGAGTCATGTATGGATGTGAGAGTTTGACTATAAAGAAAGCTGAGCTCCAAAGAATTGATGCTTTTGAACTGTAGTGTTGGAGAAGACTCTTGAGAGTCTATTGGACTGCAAGGATATCCAACCAGTCAATCCTAAAGGAAATCAGTCCTAAATATTCATTGGAAGGGCTGATGCTGAAGCTGAAACTCCAGTACTTCGGCTACCTGATGTGAAGAGCTGACTCATTTGAAAAGACCCTGATGCTGGGCAAATTGAAGGCAGGAGGAGAGGAGGACAACAGAGGATAAGATGGTTGGATGGCATCATCGATTAGATGGCCATGAGTTTTAGCAAGCTCTGGGAGTTGGTGATGGACAGGGAGCCCTGGTGTGCTGCAGTCCATGGGGTCGTAAAGAGTGGGACACGACTGAGTGAGTGAACTGAGAGAGCTCTCTAACTTTTCCTACCATACGAGGACTGAGAAGTGGTGCTGGCTGGGGGCAGGAAGGATGGCCTTCATGAGAAAATGACTGTGCTAGCATCTTGCTCTTGAACTTGCCAACCTTCAGAACTGTCAGAAGTAAATTTTTGTTGTTTATAACCAAACAGCTGATATTTTGTTATACCAGCCTGATTGAACCATGTCATTGGTTCACACCATTATGGAGCTGACAGATTCTAAGATTTGCAGTCGGCAAGATCAAGACCCAGGAAAGCTGATAGTGGAGTTCCAGTCTAAGTTCAAAGGCCTAAGAACTAATAGAGCCAATGGTGTAGCTCCAGTCCAAAGGCTACAAGGTTCAAGACCTAGGAAAAGCTGGTATTTAAGTTTGAGTCAAAAGGCAAGAAAAAATTGAAGTCATAGCTCAAAGACATTCAGAGAAAAGGAATTTCCTTATCCAAAGGAGGGTCAGCCTTTTTGTTCTATTCATACCTTCAACTGATTGGATGAGACCCATTCACATTGAGGGCCAGGAATGGTGGATTTAAATGTTAAACTCATCCAAAAACATCCTCATAGTAACACCCAGAATATTGTTTGACCAAATACCTGGGTATCTTGTGGCCCAGTCAAATTGAGATATAAAATTTGACCTACCTTAATGATCTTAATTGTATGTTTTACATCTCTCATCTTTGGTCTTTCCTAGTGGCTCAGCAATAAAGAACTTGCCTGCAATGCAGGAAACTCAGGAGACAAGGATTCGATCCCTGAGTTGGGAAGATACCCTGGAGGAGGAAATGGCAGCCTACTCCATTATCGCTGCTGGGAGAATCCCATGGACAGGATAGCCTGCAGGCTACAGTCCATACCATCTCAGAGAGTTGGACTTGACTTGGTGACTGACCACGCATGCACACATGCACTTTTCTCATCAGGAATCTAGGTCAATTATGACCCTTGCTATTTAATTCAACTGCAGTATAGTTGATGAGATATCAATGATTATAAGTAAAAATATTAAGTGAACTGGTTATTAATGAATATGTTATTTTTCCTGTATTTTTCTAGACACTGAGGATAAGTGGTAAACAAGACAAAGTTACTCCCTTTTGTAAGTTATATTCCAGTGGGAGTGGCAGATCGCACCCAATAAACAAATAAATATATATATTAAGATATCAGGTAGTGATAAACACCATGAAACAATGTAACACATAAAAGAAGTCCATCTTAGAGAGATTGGTCAGGGAAAGTTCTGGAGGGATCACATTTGAATAGAGAGCTGAATAAAGTCATGTAAACTTTGAAATGTAGCACATATTAGACAAAGTTTCTGGCATGGTTTACAATTTTTCTTCCTTTTCATAAATGCTTTTCCTAATGTGGTAGATACTGTTATGTGCCACCCAGGTCTCCCTCCCTTGAGGGCTTGTTGCCCCAGCCTCTGGGAGTGCAGTGGGCAGATAACCCATAGCTTGCAGTCCCTTGAGGGACCACGTCCGTGACCAGGAGCTGGCTCAACTAAGGTGAACCTCTTTCCCAGGGTGGCCCACAGTCAGTGGCTGATTGCCACAAGAAGTATAAAGGTCTGACCATTTTGGCTCAACTGAGGACGCCTCTGAAGGGCCATTCCAGCTCCAGTTTCCTATGGCGTCAGTCAAGGCTGACACTAGACCTGTATTGTGATTTCATTTTTCCCTCTGGCCAAACCTGCTTCATTCCCCTCTCTTTTCATAGATTTGATCCTAGAGGTACTTCTTAACTAACATCTCTTGGTCTACTTCCTGGAGAACTCAATGTTTGCTGGGAAGTTTTCTGAGTTTACCATTTATTCGTGATTCTATCTCAGTAATTGGCAGCCTATTTTGTATCAAGCCACAGTCAGCCTTCCTTGACAGAATCTTACATGTTAATGTGAACTTCACTTTTCTGAACTTCACACTCTGAAAATGGACTGTCTACTTTCAGTGCAGTTGGAAATTGCTAAAGAGATTATATTATTTTCTAAGTACTTTGATCTTATTATTTCACAGAAAGAAACATGCTGTTTCAGAAGCAGCAGTTTATCCATACTACTTGGAATGTAACAGTATTCTAATATATTCAGGTATATTTAACCTGAGTCTGGTCAGCATTAACCTCTTTCTCATTTATAAAGAAAAGAAAGTGAACTTGCTTGTGTCTGTCTCTTTGTGACCCCATGGACTGTAGCCTACCAGGCTCCTTTATCTATGGGATTTTTCCAGGCAAGAATACTGGAGTGTGTTGCCATTTCCTTCTCCAGGAGATCTTCCTGACCCAGGGATTGGACCCGGGTTTCCCTCATTGTAGGCAGATGCTTTACCATGTGAGCCACCAGGGAAGTCCATTTATAAAGAGAGCGACACAAATTCATATCAATGAGTGGGATTTTCAGATTACCTCCATGCTGTAACAGAAGAGAATCCGCTTTAAATTTATAGCCATGAAACGGTTTTCATCAAATATTAATATAGTAGAAATGCAAAATTCCTGATAATGGCAAAAAAAAGTTGTGAACAGCTTCTAAAAGGGAGAATTCTTTTTAAAGCAACTGTATTTAATGTATTATCATTTCATGCTTTTATACAGCTAACTTTTGAAAAGTCAGTATGTAATGTAAATTCCTATTTACTGTGTAATTTGCATCATTCATGAATTATCTTCATCTTTACTATATCAAGAAAGATACAATTTTGTAATTTGCATAATTTATAAACATCATCATTAGTTATCTTCAAAGCTGATGCAAAAGACATTATAACACAACTGTATATCACTATGCATTATAGGCCTATAAACACAATTTCTCTATAAAATTTTAGCATCTGAAATTCAGAAATATATAATAGTGATAATATTTCATGACTTAGTGGAATTTAAGTTTGGTTAAAAATTGAAAATCAGTGAATGTAATTATTTTATCAGCCTGAAAATGAAAAAATCATGTATTTCAATAGATACAGGAGAAGTATTTGACAAAAATTATTATCCATTCTTGATAAAGATTCTTAGAATATTAGAAGTGAACTTTCTTTTAGTACTAGGGACATCTTTGAAAAACCTTCAGCTAATATCATATTTAATAATGAGAGACTGAATACTTTTTTCCTACATTGGAAACAAGGTAAGAAAGTCCATTCTCATCATTTCTGTTCAACATTTTCCTGTCCCCATTTAGTGCAGAAAAGCAAGAAAAAGAAAAAGGCAGAGTAGAAAGGAATGCATAAAATGGTCTTTATCCTCAAATGATGCAATTACCTGTGTAGAAAACTCTTAAGAATTCTATTTAAAAATGCTGTTAGGATTAATAAGTGTGTTTAGAAAGATCTCAGGATGCAAGATCAATACAGAGAAGTCAATTATATTTCTATATACTATCAACAAACACTTGGAAGTTGAAATTAAAATGTACCATTTATAGTAGCATCAAAAATATGATTTACTTAGAAATAAATGTAGCAAAATACGCAAAAGACTGCTTCACTGAAAATTGCAGAACAATGCTGAAGAAAAATTTAAAGAAGATCTGAATAAATGGGGAGATATCCTATGCTCATGGGTTAGAAGACTAAATATTGCTAAGTGTCAGCTCTCAGGAAATTGATTCATAGGTTCCACACAGTTCCAGTCAAAATCCTTGCTGACTTTCTTATAGAAATTGATGAGATAATTCTAAAACCTATCTGGAAATGCAGTGATCCTAGAATAGCCAAATAAGTTTTTAAAAAAGAAAACATTTGGAGGAATTGTACTACATGATTCCCAAACTTAAAATTGATCCATGATAATGAACAGTTTGTTATTGATGTCAAAATAGACACACAGATCATTAGGATCAAGCATAAATCAATGGAACAGAAGAGAGGGTCTAGAAATAGTCTCACATGTAGTATGGAAAATTGATTTTGTCAAAAATATCTAGGCTGTTTGGTGGCAAAATAGAATAGTCTTTTCAACAAGTGGCACTTGAATAATTGGTCATTTATGTGCAAAAGGGAACTAAAGAGCCTCTTGAAGAGAGTGAAAGAGGAGAGTGAAAAAGTTAGCTTAAAACTCAGCATTCAAAAAACTAAGATCATGGCATCTGGTCCCATCACTTCATGGCAAATGGATGGAGTAACAATGGAAACAGTGAGAGACTATTTTCTTGGGCTCTAAAATCACTGCAGATGGTGACTGCAGCCGTGAAATTAAAAGACGTTTGCTCCTTGGAAGAAAAGCTATGATAAACCTGTGATAAAGCTATGATAAAAGCTATGATAAATATGATAGCGTATTAAAAAGCAGAGACATTGCTGACAAAGGTCCATCTAGTCAAAGCTAAGATTTTTCCAGGAGTCATGTATGGATGTGAGAGTCGGACCATAAAGAAGGCTGAGCACTGAGCATTGATGCTTTTGAGCTGTGGTGTTGGAGAAGACTCTTGAGAGACCCTTGGACAGCAAGGAGATCCAACCTGTCCATCCTAAAAGAAATCAGTCCTGAATATTCATTGGAAAGACTGATGGGGAAGCTGAAACTCCAATACTTTGGCTATCTGATGGGACGAACTGACTCTTTGGAAAAGACCCTGATTCTGGGAAAGATTGAAGGCAGGAAGAGAAGGGGACGACAGAGGATAAGATGGTTAGATGGCATCACTGACTCAGTGGGCATGAGTTTGAGCAAGCTCTGGGAGTTGATGATGGAGAGGGAGGCCTGGGCTGCTTCAGTCAATGGGGTTGTAGAGTTGAACATGACTGAACGACTGAACTGATGTGCAGAAAAGAAACCTTACTGATTTATCTCTACACCACATGCAAAACTAGAAGTGAGTGAATCATAAAGTTAAATGTAAACACAAAACTAAAATTTTAGAATAAATTATAGGGGAATAAAAATATTGGTTTGGGAATGTTCTCACAGGTATACTCATTAGACATTTGTTGATAGAACTAGTAAGAGGAAAAATATCTCTGTATAAACATGTTTATCATTTTCACATCATTTATAACTATTATGATAGAAATGATAGTCTTTCCTTTACAATAGTAAATGCATATTGATATTGTGAAGAAACGCTACAAGGAGGACAGAGGTTGCCTAGCAATGGTCAAAATAATAGTAAATGGCAAACCATTCGGCATGGATCATTTCACAGTATTTGTACTTCATTGAATCCCACCAAATTTAATATTTTATCAACGACAGAAATTTTCCTTAGTAATTCAAGACTTACTCTTGATTTTCTGTATACATGAAATAGCATACTCTAAAGCTGTTACAAAATACTTTGTTTATCCCTTCACAGATTTGTTTAAATGTTATCTTTTGTATGGTTTATGTATTATGTTTATCTCAGAATATAAAGCCTCAAACTTTTCAGCAGTATTTAAAGGGCCTTAAAAAGGGGACGACAGAGGATGAGATGGCTGGATGGCATCACCGACTCGATGGACGTAAGCTTGAGTGAACTCCAGGAGTTGGTGATGGACAGGGAGGCCTGGCGTGGCACAGGGGTCACAAAGAGTCAGACATGACTGAGCAACTGAACTGAACTGAAACAGTACCCAAAACACAAAGCAATAATATGCCCTCTTATATCATCTTAAAAATTGTTTGCAAGTTTTATTTCAATATAAACTGTAGAATTAGGGGTAATATTCCACTCAAATCCAATAATAACATAAATCATGGAATTAACATGATATTTATATACCCTTGCTATATTATCATAAATGAGTTCTTATTGAGCACATCAAATACTTCCTTTTTTGTTTTTAATAGAAAAAAACTTTCCCTTTCTTAAAGAGAAAGCAATGAAATTATCCAGGGAACTTTCTCTTTCTGGTTACTGTTTCAAAATATAGTATATATTTATATTTACATTTTGCTTTGTCTGAATGCTTATATGTCTCCAACATTCATATGTGAAAATTCCACCCCCAAAGATGATGGTATTAGGAATTGGAGCCTTTGGGAGGTACTTAGGTCTTGAGGGTGAAGTCTTCATAAATGGGATTCAGTTCAGTTCAGTCGCTCAGTTGTGTCCGACTCTTTGCGACCCCATGAATCGCAGCACGCCAGGCCTCCCTGTCCATTACCATCTCCTGGAGTTCATTCAGACTCACGTCCATTGAGTCCATGATGCCATCCAGACATCTCATCCTCGGTCGTCCCCTTCTCCTCCTGCCCCCAATCTCTCCCAGCATCAGAGTCATTTCCAATGAGTCAGCTCTTCACATGAGGTGACCAAAGTACTGGAGTTTCAGCTTTAGCATCATTCCTTCCAAAGAAATCCCAGGGTTGATCTCCTTCAGAATGGACTGGTTGGATGTCCTTGCAGTCCAAGGGACTCTCAAGAGTCTTCTCCAACACCACAGTTCAAACGCATCAATTCTTCGGCACTCAGCCGCCTTCACAGTCCAACTCTCACATCCATACATGACCACAGGAAAAACCATAGCCTTGACTAGACGGACCTTAGTCGGCAAAGTAATGTCTCTGCTTTTGAATATATTATCTAGGTTGGTCATAACTTTTCTTCCAAGGAGTAAGCGTCTTTCAATTTCATGCCTGCAGTCACCATCTGCAGTGATTTTGGAACCCCCCAAAATAAAGTCTGACACTGTTTCTCCTGTTTCCCCATCTATTTCCCATGAAGTGATGGGACCAGATGCCATGATCTTCATTTTCTGAGTGTTGAGCTTCAAGCCAACTTTTTCACTCTCCTCTTTCACTTTCATCAAGAGGCTTTTTAGTTCCTCTTCACTTTCTGCCATAAAAGATGTCCCTGGTGACTCAGATAGTATAGAACATACTCCGTAGAGATCCTTCTCCTTTTCCATCATTTAAAGACTGTAAACCAGGAGACACTGGCACATGTCCAGGGACATATAAGAAGGTGCAACATTTCATGGTCTAAAGTTATTGAAATCATAGAGTCTGTTCTCTTATCCCTGTAGAATTATGTTAGAAATCAGTTTCAAAAAATGTTTGAAAATAACCCACATATTTTCAAGTTCTCAGTGCTCCCATTTCATTTAGTTTATATTTTCGAATTTCATCTCTTTTTTTGTTTTTCTTTCTCAGTTCAGTTCAGTTCAGTCACTCAGTCGTGTCCGACTCTGCGACCCCATGAATGGCAGCATGCCAGGCCTCCCTGTCCATCACCAACTTCCAGAGTTCACTCAAACTCACGTCCATTGAGTCGGTGATGCCATCCAGCCATCTCATCCTCTGTCGTCCCCTTCTCCTTCTGCCCTCAATCCCTCTCAGCATCAGAGTCTTTTCCAATGAGTCAACTCTTCGTATGAGGTGGCCAAAGTATTGGAGTTTCAGCTTTAGCATCAGTCCTTCCAATGAACCCCCAGGACTGATCTCCTTTAGAATGGACTGGTTGGATCGCCTTGCAGTCCAAGGGACTCTCAGAGTCTTCTCCAACATCACAGTTGAAAAGCATCAATTCTTCGGCACTCAGCTTTCTTCACAGTCCAATTCTCACATCCATACATGACCACTGAAAAACCATAGCCTTGACTAGATGGCCTTTTGTTGGCAAAGTAATATCTCTGCTTTTTAATATGCTATCTAGGTTGGTCATAACTTTCCTTCCAAGGAGTAGGTGTCTTTTAATTTCATGGTTGCAATCACCATCTGCAGTGATTTTCTCAAGCCTTTATCAAGTGTAGTAGAAAAGCTTTTGTGTACACAAACACACACACACACATATGTATATATAGTATGTATAATATATATTTTAGAAAACCTATGAATTTTTGCTTAGCTAAGAAATTTATGGCATTTTGGTTCCACTTGTTTGACTGAGTATGAATAGAATGCCTGTGTGTTTCTGTTGTGCATCTCTAAGACTAACTAGTAAGATAGGACTAATAAGTCTTACCTTAAGTAAGACTAACTAGTATGATATTTATAAATAATGACTATTAGTTTTTAAGTCTTTTTTGTCCATTAGATTGTTAGGTCTCTGAAGAGAAAGACCTGATTCTGTTTTTTCATATCCACAAAACCAAGCAGGACATTGTATAAAACACACTCAATAAACTTTCATTTAATGAATGAAAAAAGGAAGAGGTGATGTGTGGAACTTCCCTGATGGTCCAGTGGTTAAAACTGTGCTTCTAATGCAGGGTGTAAGGGTTTGACCCCTGGTCTGGGAACTAAGATCCCACATGCCATGGTGTGTGGCCAAAAAAAAAAAAAATTTTTTTTTTTTTAAAGAAATGAGTTGTCAAGTTGATTTGAAGAAGAAAAATATTCTCCAGTGCTTAAATGTCTACAAATATCATGATGGGGTTGCCTTCACACGGCCTGTGGTAAGAAGGGCCCCATCCTTGGTTTATTGCTTTGCTGTTGCCATCTTGAAATTCCTAAGAATTTATTTAAAGAAACTGCTTATTTTTATTTTAATCTGTCTCACAAATTATGGTGCCAGTCCTGTGTTCAAATTACTTAACATGAACCTTCAGTATTAATCCACGTGGAGATATGGCTATTTCCATTCCTCCGCAGAATCTCAGAGTCTAAACTCAACGCTTATTTACTTCAGAGTAGTTTATATGAATAAATATTTAACTTCTAAAATAACTCTCTGTAATGCAACTAACAGCTAGTGCTTTCCAATTTATATAGTTTTTCGAACAATGAAAAAGATTCTTATGAGGCAACTCTAGAACTGTTCTTATCTATGTCTCCTATCATCTTCCTGTTCATCTTTTTCTGAATAAAATGATTTCTTGGTTACACTAGATCTAGAATAATAATATTCTGTTTTATTGAGCATGTACTATGAACATGGCATGGTCATCTTACATACATTATTTCATTTAACCCTCACAACAAATCTATAAAGATAGTACTGTTATTACTGCTGTGTTATAGTCGAATAAAAAAGTAAGCACTAGTGCAGCCAGGATTTGAATTCGAGTGATCTTATTCTAGATGAGTTCTTAACTATTACACAATCCTGAAGTGCAAGAAAGAAGTGAAAAATTAAAAAATCTAAGGGGTTTGTCTTTGACAAATGAATGGTCTAATTTAGGACCAGTATTGTTCATTAGAAGTATAATGAGAGTCATGTATGTAAGTTAAAATTTTCTAGTTGCTACATTAAAAGGTAAAAACAGGTAAATTTATTTTAATAATGTATTTTATTAACTCAGAATAGTCAACATATTCTCATTTCAACATGCAATCAACACAAAATTAAGATATTACTATTCGTTTTTTACACCAAGACTTTGAAATCCAGTGTTTATGTCACAGTACATCTCAATTCAGACTAGCTGTATTTTAAGTGCTCTATAGCTCTGTGTGGCTCTTGGCTACAGTATGGGGCAGAACAGGTCTAGATAATAAAAGCTAGAGGTGGGGAGTGGAGAAATATTATGATCAGGAAAGAATTTCACAGGCAGATGGGATTTGAGTTGGATTCTTAAAGAATGCGAAGGTTTAGAAAAATGGGGAGAGCATTTCTGGAGGGAACAGTGTAAAGGGAGAAGGTGGGAGGTATGTTGGTGCAGACATTTGTTTTTGAAATTAATTAGGTTCTTAGTACATAGCACACACGGTGACACTCGGCATGTAATAATACACATAATCCATAGCGCAGTGGTTTTAAACCTGAGCAGCAGAATCACCTGGAAGGCCAAACATAATTTGCTGGGCTCCAGCCTCTGAGTTTCAGAATCAGTTGGTCTGTATTTGCATTTCTAACAAATTTCCAGGTGAAGCTAGTGCTCCGGGTCCAGGGACCATAGTTGGTGAAGCACTGCCTTCAATGAACATGTGTGGTAGATACTATCTCCATTTTATAGGGAAGGCAAGTGAGGCTCAGAAAAGCTAAGTGACTTGCTAGGGGTTGCATAGGTAGTATATGGCAAGACTATGATTCAAGAACAAGTTTAGAATTTAAATCTAGTTCTGTTTATCTTTTAACTCTGAGCACAACCTTTGATTTAGTTTGATTTATACAACTTAGAGGTTGATCAGTTTTCACATAGGGGTGAGGGCACTGAGCTAATTGTTACACAGCTTGCAGATGCACCTGTTATTTTCATTATACATACCCACATCTTTTCCCCCTTAATGTTAAAATATCAACTTCTTCATGGCAGAGTGGTAGGATATAGCTTGTATGTACCTCGGCCTCAGCTGCTGCTGGGTAACTCCCAGCCAGCACCCGTGGGTGGTAATCGGCCTGGTTTTTCTTTTGGTGTCAAGCCTGGGCTTACTCAGGGAGAATGCACCTGCCGCAGATGTCTTGTTTTTGAACTGGTCATCAGTGATGTTGGCCAAGAGTGCCAGCTGGTGGGCTTGTGTACCTACCCAGACCTCCTTATGGATCTTCCCTTCTATGCTGGGGAAACAAAAGTTGAAATTTACCACTTGCTTTGGCACTAGACTTGGTATTTATTGTGATGAATCAGTTGATCATAGTACAGACTCATCCAGGATACCCTTCCTTCCTGCCTTCTGCCACCCAAGGAAAAAAATTTCTTCTAGATCTTAATTTGCTGTAGCACACTGCTGCTGCTGCTGCTAAGTCGCTTCAGTCGTGTCCGGCTTTTTGCGACCCCCTAGATGGCAGCCCACCAGGCCCCTCTGTCCCTGGGAGTCTCCAGGCAAGAACACTGGAGTGGGTTGCCATTTCTGTCTCCAGTGAATGAAAGTGAAAAGTAAAAGTGAAGCCGCTCAGTCCCGTCAGACTCTTCAGGACCCCATGGACTATAGCCTACCAGGCTCCCCTGTCCGTGGGATTTTCCAGGTAAGAGTACTGGAGTGGGTTGCCATTTCCTTCTCCAGCTGTAGCATATACCTGGATGTATTGCCAGGATAGAGCAGATATCTTTAGATGAACTGTAATCCTGGGTGATTCATGAAACCATTCCCTGCAGCAATAGAACTGTATACTATTTAGTAATTTAGAAAAGAGGTGTTTGCTTGTAGTAGCTAAGATACCGTTAATTCCTCATTTCCCTACCAGTCAGCTGTGGGGCTTTAGCTAAGAGGCTTCAGTTTCCTCATCCATAAAACAGGAAGAGTTAGTTTTGGATACAGTTACTTTTCTCTGTGGGAGTGCTGAGGAGCATAGGTTTTGAGTCAGAAACACCTAAGTTTGAATCCTGGCTCTGCCATCTACAAAATACTTGTGTTTTGGGCTCCACGTTTGCCTTCCCTCATCTAAGTATGAGAGTTTTGTTATAAACATTAAAGGGGAGAAAGCATGTGAAGAGCACAGTGGAGGCACATAGCAAGCACTCAGTATGTTGTAGCTCTTAAAATAATAGTTCCTTTTCAGCTTAAATCCTATCTCTGTGTTAATTGTATTAATTCACATAAATAAATAAAGTAGTAAATAAATGAATTACATACAGTGTTTTCTTGTGCCAGGTCCTGTTTGAAGCATATTACAAATACTTTATTTGATTTGATTCTTATGGCTGTTCTATAAGGTGAACGTTTAAAAAACTCTCTAATGTGAAATTAAGGCACAAATAATCCAAAAACTGGCCTAAGTTTACACTGCTGGGAAGTGAGTAAACCAGATGCTTTGAAAATAACATTAGCACTTGGTTCGTGTAAACTCTCTTGGTTTTCCTTTATTTTCTTAGAAGTGCAACTGTGCGTGTGCTTGCTGTGCTAAGTTTCTTCAGTTGTGTCCGACTCTTTGCGACCCTATGGACTGAGCCCTCCAGGCTCCTCTGTCCATGGGATTCTCCCGGCGAGAATACCGTGTGATTTTGCTTCTTCTCAGGAAGATACAAACAAGTTTAGTTAGCTGATTCTACGCCCTGTTTTGGTGGTGCTCCAGTGACTTTAATCAGGGCAGCCGGAAGTAGCCCATTCTTGTCACCAGGGTGTGCTGTGATTCCATGAATCTGAGCTTACACTGCGGCGAAGCTGGAGGGAATCTCTCTTCTGCCTTTGCTGCTGCTTAGCGACCACAGGTTTTTCATTTTGGCTCTTTACCATCACCTGGGTAACTGCCCGAGGCCCCAAGTTATTTTCTCTTTGTGTTCTGCCATCCTTCCCTGCTCACTGGTGTCCCCGCGTAAACGAGGGAGCCAGAGCTGCTGGCTTGTTAGCGGAGTGCCTGGATGCCCCAGAAGAGCTCTGTGTGGGGAAGCATTAGGATTCTGCCATCACTCTCATTATTTTGCTAAATAAGAAATCAGTATGAGGCCGCCAAATTGATGGCTTTTTAAAATTTGATATCAACAGCATTTTGTTAAACTTGCTTTTAGGATTTGCATTTTGGTGTCTTTTGTGCTGTCTGCTAAGTGCTCATAGGTTTGATTAGGAAAACCCCTATAGAATATTAGTATTTTCTGTAACCAAAATAGTGTGTAATTATGAATAAGTATTACTTGGAACTCTGATTACAAAGGATCACTTTATATTTATTTGTGAATTAAAAGAGATACTTGGAATGTCTGTGTAGTATGGATTGTGAAAAATATAGGTTGATTTAAAGTCTTAGGGTGGGAATCTATACACACACACACATAAACACATGTTAAGGAGGTATAATATGGCAGTTTCTCTGGCAGACTAATCTTGCATTGTGTAGTGAATTAGGAAAACTTTTCATGTCTTTCATTATTCTTTTTTTTTAAAAATTGAATTCATCTCTTGTTGGTAATTACCCTAGAAAATTTGATTAGTGGGAAGCTTAAACAACTAACTTGCCAAAAGGAAGTTATTAGCATGGCAATGTGATCCTGTTTTTAGAAGGTGGTTATGTGCATAGCTTTCAGTATATTAATCAATCTGTAGTTTCCCTTCAAAGGATACTTGTTTCTACATTCTCATAGGGGGTTTGCCAGAAGTCTAGGCTGCTTTGTGAGATATCTTGGGAAATGATTTACATTATTTTGGCTAAAGAGACTTCTTTTTCCAGATAATACTACTTTTAAGCAAACAATATTTGTGTAACCATCTTGCATAGCAACATTCGGCTTGAAGATAACAGCCTTCACATGCTTGATGAAATGATGAAATCACTGACCAGCCAGATTCTTAAGTGGGGTCAGCATTTTATAGCAGTGTGATAATACTGTTTAATGAATGGTTAAGGCATCTAGTATGTGTGGAATTCCTACTTGGTGACCACTTACTTAAAGGAAAAAAGGAATATAAGAAGTTCTAGTCTGTTTTTTTCATTGTGACTACATTTCTGACTATATTTTATCTAATTGAATCCTCTGTTTTTATAAACACTTAGAAGTATAAAGTCTCTCTTCAGGAGACTATGGATTGACTATCCTTCATTAACCTTGCTTCACACTAAAATGAGTAAGAGATATATGCTTTTTGAACTGCACGTGTAAATTACAATATGCTGGCAAAGTCAGCAAATGAAACATATCCTTGAAGAAAGTAAAATAATTAGAGGAGATTATTTTATGAACAACACAGAGTATCATAATTTGCTAAGAGAATAGATTTTAAATGTTCTCATCACAAGAAAGAAATGGTAAATATATGACATGATGGACATGGTAGCTAATCCTACTGTGATAAGCATTTTGCAATAGATAAATATATCAAATCAATAAATGTACATAATTCATATGTCATTTATGTCTCATTAAAG
The DNA here is from genome assembly GCF_032405125.1 of Capricornis sumatraensis. Classification (NCBI taxonomy): domain Eukaryota; kingdom Metazoa; phylum Chordata; class Mammalia; order Artiodactyla; family Bovidae; genus Capricornis; species Capricornis sumatraensis. The sequence goes on from NC_091083.1 coordinate 11,266,152, forward strand.
CTGGGAAAAAAAATGCCTGGATGAAAGATGTGGTCAAGTTCAGGTATCACACTGGACAAAGGTTTTCTCCCCTCTTTTGATCTCAATGACATTTTTTTCTGCCTCTGTTTTTTACAAACTCATTTTTTTGAGGAGATTTTCAGGATAAAAATCTGATGCCTGGATAGATGTGAATGCACATATACCTAGGAAGGCATTAGTCAGTTTTTTCATGTTCTTTACTTGACCTCTTGGAAATTTATGAGTGTCTTATATGTGAAATGCATGTAGATTAAAGACAGACTTTTTTCTATCCTAAAAAAGGAAAAATTTTAAAGCTGTTGGTGAGTGAAAGTACAAAGAATACATTATATACTTATTTATGAAGAATCAATCCATTTCCTTATTTTAAACCTGGATTTGTCAATCACTGCTTTTCACAGACTATATTTTGGTGAAAGTGCATGATAGCCTTTAAGCTTTTAATCAGGGTATTTTTAGGAACTGTCTGACCTTCCAGGATTCCTTCTCCCCTTAGTCTGACCTTCTGCTTAATCTGTTTTTGTTCATTTATTTATCTTCTACCTCTTAAAATGGGCTGATTCACTTTTTTCCATTTATTATTTTTTTATTGGAGTAAATTGCTTTATAGTATTGTGTTAGTTTCTGCTGTCCAAGAAGTGAATGCATATATACATGTATCCCCTCCCTCTTGAACATCTCTGCCCTTCACCACTACCACCGCCCCAATCCTACCCCTTCAGGGCATCGCAGAACTCCTAGCTGAGCTCCCTCTGCTTGGTTCCCACTAGCTGTCTGCTTTTACTCATGGTAGTGTATTTATGTCAATCCAATCTCCCAGTTCATCCCACCCTCCCCTGCCCCTCCTGCATCCTCATGTAAACTTCCCTCCTTTACACAATGAAAAAAATAAAATCTTACAGTCACATTGGCGAGAAGTTTAACATATGGCTCTTACTATGCTAAAAGGATTGATTCTCTCTTCATTCATTTAGGTAATATTTATAACCTACTTGTATTTCCATGGTCCAGATCTGGGGTAAGATCTTGAACACAGAGAGACATGGTCTTAGTATCTGTTCTCAGAGTGCCTATAGTCTATCCAGGCAAAGAAGAAAACAGGTAATTGAATTATAATTACAACTTTAAGTTTTATAACATTCTTCAGTTTAGTTCAGTCACTCAGTCATGTCCAACTCTTTGCAGCCCCATGGACTGCAGCTTGCTAGTCCTCCCTGTCCATCACCAACTCCTGGAGCCTCAAACTCATGTCCATTGAGTCGATGATGCCATCCAGCCATCTCATCCTCTGTCATCCCCTTCTCCTCCTTCAATCTTTCCCAGCATCAGGGTCTTTTAAACCATCATATTTTCACATCTTCACATTAGAGCATATTGTGTGTTTGTTCTGTGACCTACACGTTCAGCAGCCTACATGTTTTGTTTATGTGGGTGGGTGGGGGTAGGAAGAGACAACGTTGATATGTTATCTGTGTAAGTACATCTTTAGTGTCCCATAATTGTATGTGTGTCGGAAGGTAGGATTGCTCACTGTACTGTCGATGGTTTTCCAGATCCAGAATATTCTCTCAGGGCTTATCAGGTTCAGCCACTCTATACCAAAATAATTATGTTTTTGTCCCAGGGTCTTTGTTTCATCCTTTGGTTGAGAAGATATCCTCTGGGTCATCCATTTTCCTTGCAACCATGCCTCCCCTTTTATTCAAATATTAATTGATTAACTTAATGAATATAATTTCAGAATGAAGCATAGTATATGTATATTATAGCTCTATGTGTTGGGCTTAGAGAGAGTTTAGAATAAAGAAGAAATTTACTTCCCTCTTTTACTCAAAGAATTAAAAATCTAGTCTAGTGTCTGTAGTACTTATACATAAATACTAGTTAATATCATAGTTATTCTTTGCATATGCCCCAGCTCAGGTTTAGAGTTCAGAAAATATTGGTTAAATTAATTTGTGTTAATTTTCATAGTTTTCTAAAGAGAGAAACATCTCTTAGGAAAGATTGACTACTGTGTATTCATTATGGTTGAAATCATTAAGCCTCGTTTATTACGGATAGTGGCAACTAGTTTGAAAATATATATTGAGGAATATCAAAAATACCAACTTTAGTGTTTTCCTGTTGGTAAAGTCCTAGATAATAGAGCTTTGATTGCATGACTCTCCAGAAATCTAAAGTTAACTTTAATTCTTTTTACTTTCTTAAAATTATTTACTGAAATAGTTGAATAGTATTTACAAATTAATTAATTTGAAAGGTACACACTATAGCCATTTCAGTTCTTTCTGTTAAATTCTCTTGGAGTTGTTCTAGGGAGTTTGGGCTTCTTGAAGATTATAAATGTTCAAAATTTTCTGAAATAAAAAACAATTAACTCTTCAGAAATTTGAACAGGGAATTAAAATCAATATTAGCATAATTTTTAACATAATTGTTTTCTGGCCATTAGTTTATTGGAATCCTGTTTAATCACTGCCTAGGAGACTATTGTTTTCTATAAACCAATATTCTACTGAATGGTTTCTTCTTTATAAGACTAATTATAGTTTTATCCCCTTTGAAGATATTTGTCAGTTTTGAGTTACTCTGCAGTTTAGTTGTTGGAATCAATTAAGCTGAATAAAAGCTATGCATACCCCTGTCTTCTAGGCCTGCCACTTTCCCACTTGCTGCTTAGGCTGGTGCGGTTTCTTGCTGCTCTAATTGGCTGAAGGAGGGGGTAGAATGTAACAGTTGAGGGGAGAGGGACAAGAAGAAAAGGACAGTCTAGTTGCTGACATGTTTTGCCGATTGATGTTTTACTTTTGTAAATTATTATTAATACCTACCCTTCTCTTGGCTGGTGGAGAAATCAAAGAAATATCTGAGAAGCCTTCTAGATGGATTGTGATAGACGGAAGGGAAGTGCCCCAGGTTTCCCCAGGTGAAATATAACCAGAGTTTGAAATATAACTCTAATAACCAGAGTTTGAAAACTGCTGGGGGCCTTCCAGGCATTGTCACACTGAATCTTCACAGCAGCACAGTGAGGTAAACATGACCTCTATTTTACATAGGAGCAAACTGTGGTTCAGAACAAGTAAGTGAATTTCCCAAGGGGGCACAGTGTGTAAAAACCAGAATTTGAACTGTGTCAATTCTCTTTGTATCCAAAATTATGTTCTGCCCATGCCATTCACTTTTTCAGCAACAGATGTTGACTCTCTGAGCCTCAGATTTCTCATGTGTAAAATTAGATTAATAAATAGTACCTTAAGCTGTGAAAATTGAAAAATACATAAAATAATACACTTAAAACAGTGACAGATACTTCTGTAGTAAGCTTCCAGTGTTAACTCTCATCCTTATTATTGCTGTAGTTCTGGCTGTGGGACATGCATAATGTTAGAGGCTACTGATATAAAGATAGTAAGACATTACTTGTCATCAAACAGTTTAAAAATAGTGGAAAACCAAGCCTTACCTTCTGAAACGCTTTCAAAAAATTGCAGAAGAAGGAACACTTTCAAACTCGTTCTATGAGGCCACTGTTACCCTGATGCCAAAATAAGACAAAGATAGTACAAAAAATGGAAATTACAGGCCAGTATCACTGATGCAGCAGCAGCATCACTGATAAACATAGATGTGAAAATGCTCAACAAAATGCTGGCAAACAGAATCCAGCAGTGTGTTAAAAGGATCATGTGGGGTTTATCCCAGGGATGCAAAGAACTTTTTAGTATATGCAGGTTATCAGTGTAATACCTCCAGGCTGTGGACCAGTACTTCCTGTCCGATCAGCAGCAGCATTAGATTAGAAATAAAGTGTGCAATAAACGTAATCCACTTGGATCACCCAAAACCTATAGTCCATGGAAAAATTGTTTTGTTGTTTTGTTTAGTCGCTAGGTCATGTCTGACTCTTTGCAACCCTGTGGACTGTAGCACACCAGGCTCCTCTGTCCATAGCATTCTCTCAGCAAGAATATTGGAGTGGGTTGCCATTTCCTTCTCCACCATGGAAAAATTATTTTCCACAAAATCACTTCCTGGTGCCAAAAAGGTTGGGGACTGTAATGATATACCACATTAACAAATTGAATAGTAAAAACCATATGATCATCTCAGTAGATGCACAAAACACTTTTGACAAAATTAAACACCTGTTTATGATTAAAAACTCTCCAGAAAGTGGGCACAGAGGGAATAAGGGCCATATATGACAACCTACAGCTCGCGTCACACACAGTGGTGAAAAGCTGAAAGCATTTCCTCTAAGATCAGGAACAAGACGAGGATGTTCACTCTCACCACTTTTACTCAATATAGTTTTGGAATTCCTAGCCACAGCAATCAGAGAAATAAAAGGAATCCAAATTGGAAAAGAGGAAGTAAAACTGTCATACTTTTCAGATGACATGATACTGTACTCTTGTGTAGTATCCTAAAGATGCTACCAAATAACTACTGGAGTTCATCAATGAATTTGGTGGATTTACGGGATAAAAAATTAATATACAGAAATCTCTTGCATTTATATACGTTAACAATGATGGCTGGATGGCATCACTGACTCGATGGACATGAGTTTGAGTACACTCCAGGAGTTGGTGATGGATAGGGAGGCCTGGCGTGCTGCAACTCATGGGGTCGCGAAGATTCGGACACTACTGAGCAACTGAACTGAACAATGAAACGTTAGAAAGAAAAATTAAGGAAACAATCCACTTTATCATTGCATCACCCAGAATAAAATGCCTAGGAATAAATCTACTCAGGGAGTTAAAAGACCTATACTCTGAAAACAACAAGACATTGATGAAAGAGATTGAAGATAACACAAACAAATGGAAAGATATACTATACTATTGGATTGGAAAAATCAGTGTTGTAACAGTGACTACACTCCCCAAGGCAGTCCATAGATTTGGTGCAGTTCCTACGAAATCACCAATGACATTTTTCACAGTACTACAACAAAAAGAATGTTTTTAATTTGTATGGAAACACGAGAGACCCTGAATAGCCAAAGCAATATTGAGAAACAAAATTAGAACTAAAGAAGTTAGAAGTTCAGATTATACTACAAAGCTGCAGTGATTAATATACTATGGTACTGACTTAAAAAAAGACACAGAGATCAATGGAATGGGATAGAAAGCTCAGAAATGAGCCTGTGCTCTTAGAGTCAATTAATCTACAATGGAGGAGGCAAGAATATACCATGGAGAAAAGACAGTCTCTTCAATAAATGGTGCTGGGAAAACTGGACAGCTACCTGTGAAACAATGAAATTAGAACATCCTTCATACCATGCACAAAAATAAACTCAAAATGGATTAAAGACATAAATGTAAGAACAGGTACTATAAAACTCCTAGAGGAAAACAAAGAACACTCTTTGACATAAATCACAGCAGTATCTTTTTGGATCCATCTCTTAAGAATAATAGAAATAAAAACAAGTAAACAAGTGGGATCTATTTAAACTTAAAAGCTTTTTCTCAGCAGAGCAAATCATAAACAGAACAAAAAGACAACCTACAGAATGGGAGAAATATTTGCAAGTGATGTGACTGACAAGGGATTGATCTTCAAAATATGCCAACAGCTCATATGGCTCAAGAGAAAAAAAGAAAAAAAAAAAACAAAACAATAAAAAAACAACCAGAAGATCTAAGGAAACATTTCTCCAGAGAAGACATACAAATGACCAAAAGGCACATGAAAAGATGGTCAACATTGCTAATTATTACAGAAATGCAAATCAAGACTGCAATGAGACATCACCTCACACCAGTCAGAATGACCATCATTGAAAAATCTGCAAATAAAGGCTCGAGAGGATGTGGAGGAAAGGGAACCCACCTACGTTGTTGGTGGAAATGTCACTTGATACAGCCACTGGAGAAGAGTATGAAGGTTCCTTAAAAAGCTAAAAATAAAGATGTATCCACCCCAGTGTTCAAGGCAGCACCGTTTACAACAGTTAAGACATGGAAACAACTTAAATGTTTATCAACAGGTGAATGGATAAAGAAGATATATAGTGGAATTGAAGAAGGAACCAGCAACCTACTCCAGTACTCTTGCCTGGAGAATTTCATGGACAGAGGAGCCTGGGAGGCTACAGTCCATGGGGTTGCAAAGAGTTGGACATGACTCAGCAATTAACACACTTATACAGTGGAATGTTACTCTGCCATAAAAAAGGAATGAAATAATGCCATTTGCAGCAACATGGATAGACCTTGGGATTACCATGCTAAGTGAAATAAGCCAGAGAAAGACAAATATCTTATGATATTGCTTATTGTGAAATCTTAAAAAAAGATACAAATGAATTTATTTGTAAAACAAAACCTAATTCACAGACATAGAAAACAAATTTATGGTTACCCAAAGAAGGGGAAGGAAGGTTAAATTAGGAATTTGGGATTAAAATATACACAAAATTACATATAAATTTTATAGTCAACAGGACCTATTATATAGCCCAGGGAACTATACTGAATATTTTGTAATAATCTATAATGGAAGAGATTGTAAAAAAGAATACATATGAATCAGTTAGTCAGTTCAGTCGCTCAGCCATGTCCGACTCTTTGCAACCCCATGAATTTGCAGCATGCCAGGCCTTCCTGTCCATCACAAACTCCTGGAGTTCACTCAGAGTCAACATCCATTGAGTAGGTGATGCCATCCAGCGACCTCATCCTCTGTCGACCCCTTCTCTTCCTGGCCCAATCCCTCCCAGCATCAGAGTCTTTTCCAATGAGTCAGCTCTTCAAATGAGGTGGCCAAAGTACTGGAGTTTCAGCTTTAGCATCATTCCTTCGAAAGAACACCCAGGGCTGATCTCCTTTAGAATGGACTTGTTGGATCTCCTTGCAGTCCAAGGGACTCTTAAGAGTCTTCTCCAACACCACAGTTCAAAAGCATCAATTCTTCGGCACTCAGCTTTTTTTATAGTCCAACTCTTGCATCCATACATGACCACTGGAAAAACCATAGCTTTGACTAGACGGACCTTTGTTGGCAAAGTAATGTCTGTGCTTTTTAATACACTATCTAGGTTGGTCATAACTTTCCTTCCAAAGAGTAAGTGTCTTTTAATTTCATGGCTGCAGTCACCATCTGCAGTGATTTTGGAACCCCCCAAAAATAAAGTCTGACACTGTTTCCACTGCCAGTGGAACTGGACCAGATGTCATGGTCTTTGTTTTCTGAATGTTGAGCTTTAAGCCAACTTTTTCACTCTCCTCTTTCACTTTCATCAAGAGGCTTTTTAGTTCCTCTTCACTTTCTGCCATAAGGGTGGTGTCATCTGCATGTCTGAGGTTATTGATATTTCTCCCAGCAATCTTGATTCCAGCCTGTGCTTCTTCCAGCCCAGTGTTTCTCATGATGTACTCTGCATATAAGTTAAATAAGCAGGGTGACAATATACAGCATATATGTCTATATATGTATAACTGGAGCACTTCACTGTATACATGATACCAAGGCATTGTAAACCAGCTGTATTTCAATTAAAAAACAACCCAAACCAAACAAAAAATGGCCAACACAAAGGTTCCTAAATCATCGAAGAATACATCGAATTCCCATACCAAAAATGGAGTAGAAAATGACAACCCCCTCCAGTATTCTTGCCTGGGAAATTCCATGGACAGAGGAACCTGGTGGGATACAGTCCATGTGGTCACAAAGAGTTGGGCATGACTGAGCGACTGAGCACACACATACTGGGAAAAAAAAAAAGAACAGTGAGCAATCACCCTAGTTGAACGTAATACTTTATTTCTTGTAGGCATCAGTTATAAGATGTGAGTAAAACTGGGTAGAAAAACAGGGTCTCTGAGGTGCAGAGATGGGGCTGGTGGCAGGAGCCGTGAGCAGGGAAGGGACTAACTGCCTACAAGTTAGCCTCAGAGTGTGTGCAAATTCAAAAAAACTCGCAGTTGCTACATGTTGATTGTTGTGGATCTTCAGGCTGTTTAGAATTCTTGAGTACTTAGTGTTGCTGTATTTCTTTCTATCAAACCTTTCTCGTGACTCAGAAGCAAATTCACCAGAAAGAAAAATTGAATCTGGAATTGGTTCAGTTTTGCTAGTCTTGGATATTAGGATGAAGGTAATAGTAGAAAGGATAACTGAACATGTTGGCTAAGTTGAAATTTTAAATGCTTCTGAATTTCAGTGCTATTATTGACTTATGTTTGAGTTATTATGGATGATCTATCCTGTGTTTTTATTCATGTTTCACAGTGCTTAGCATGAACTAGGTATTCAGGAATTATGTCTGGGATGAATGATGAATAAGACTAGAGAATTATCAACTACTGGTAAATTAGTAGTTGAGAAACATTTTTGTGATATCTTATGTTGAATCAGTTATTTTGGAAGATATTTGTATGCTGAAATCTGAAGAATATGTCTGTAAAACCTAATTGTTTTGTAAGATTTTGTTTCATTAGGTCCTTTTTGGTGTCATTTCCTCAGAAAATCATTTTATTATTTTGATTCTCTGTATTAGTCTGGTTTTTATCAGTCATCAACAGTACAGTCAAGCATGCCACAGTGTTGTATTACCTGTGCTTTGGAACCACATATTTACACTTCTTTTTCTGTTGGACCGATCTTATTTGACGAGATGAGTTTTCATGTAAGGAGAGAAATTGGTGTCTGTATCATAGAACCACATTTCCTCTCACTAAATACATTGAACAGTGTTTGGAAATAATTGGATTTTGTGAAGAAATTATCAAATCCTTTGGTTAAACACAAATTTGTTTCGTTTTGGGTATTTAATACAGGTAATCTATTCCACTGAGAGTATTTCATATACTTTTATTTAATGTAGTAAACTGTATTCTTCCAGCTACAAAGACTGAAGGAACAGCTGATTGTTGTTTGTATAGTTTTTTTGACTGAAGTGACCGATTTTTAGTAAATATGTCTGTGAATGTTTCAGTTTTTTAAAATTAAGACGTAGTTTTAGAGTCAGATTTTAGCTTCACAGCGTGATTGAGGGGAAGGTACAGAGATTTCCCACATCCCTCCCCCTTTATCCACACCCTCCACTAGTGCAGTACCTGTGTTATAATGAGTAAAACTTCACTGGCACATTGTTACCCAGAGCTCATCGTCACATTGCCATTCACTCGTGCTGTTGCACATTCTGTGAGTTTGGAGAAATGCATAATGGTATGTACCCCAGTGACTTTTAATGTCTCTCTTCTTTTTTCCCCCTAGTTAAGTTGCAATACCTGTTTGATAAAATACTGTGATTTTCTCTTTAAATCTTATTTTCATGTTAACATGAATATAGTTTATGCATGTAAAATTATCTATTTCTTCTATCAATCACTGCTGCTGCTGCTGCTGCTGCTAAGTTGCTTCAGTTGTGTCCAACTCTGTGCGACCCCATAGATGGCAGCCCACCAGGCTCCCCCATCACTAGTTAGGCGCTATTTCTCTCTCTTCCCCTTTTGTTACCTTTCTGTCCTCTTCTCTTGATCATCTGTGTTTTTCTCCTTCCCCTCCTTTTCCCTTTTAGCCTCTTTCCTTTCTCTCAGTCTCTCTCCTTGCTCCTCTGATTTTCCCACTTCCCCCACACCAGCTACACTCAAAGAAGTGAAAAATGGAGGCTCGAGATAGATAGTTTTTATAAAGACTAATATGGCTGATCTGAACTAAGGACTACATTTAGAAGTTTTTGAATTGGAAAGTTGTGTGGGTGTTGTATAAATTACTTCATTTTGGTAACCTGCTCTGTTGCTTATATTTAATATATAAAAGTCCAGCTATGCCTTAGAAATCATGCCCAGTAATCAAAGTAAGCCTTAAGTGTGTCATAATGAGTATTATATAATAGCAATTCAGGTAGTCATTTACTTTTTGAATTATTATAACTTTTCTCCTGAGTGTAGGTTTCTTTTTTCCCTTCAGCAGACTTAGCAAACCCAAGGAAACATAAAAATATTATGAAGAAAAATTTATCTCTCACTCTTGTTTCTGCTCAGTACAGGCATGTGTGTGATCAGTTGCTCAGTCATGTCTGACTCGTTGCAGGCCCCATGGACTATGGACTTCCAGATTCCTCTGTCCATGGAATTTTTCAGGCAAGAATGCTGGAGTGGGTTGCCATTTCCTACTCCAGGGGATCTTCCTGATCCAGGCATTGAACCTGTGTCTCTTAAGTCTCCTGCATTGTAGGTGGATTTTTTTACCACCAGTACCACGTGGGAAGCCATACAATTTCATTTTTCTTTATTGTTTATCAACTTTCTTCATTCTGGTTTTTATCTCCTTCCTGCTTTCTTTTTAAGGAAAAGATATCTGAAAATCAATTTAGATAATAAAGTATAGCTTAAGATAGTAGTTTTTGTTGGTAAAAAAATGTTTCTTTACTAATAAAAAGAAGGAAAGGGAGAGAAAAATGATGAGGAATCCAGTCAATTGTGAATTTACCAACAAGGAGTAGAAGTGAGGATGAGATACAGGAAAATATAGTGGTGATAGAGGCCATCTTCTACTTTGAAAGAGTAGTTGGGGTTTAATTATGATTCTGCAACAAACAAATAAAAAACAAATAAATCAGGTAACCTTACTCACAATAGCAGAAATTTCCTTTTTGCTATATAGAGTGGCAACATCCCTAAATTTACTTTCTCAAAAATTATAATTTTAATGGGAATTTTATATATGCTTTTTCCTAAATTTTATAACTTAAAGAAAAATTGACTTTTTTTTAATAGAAGTAATATATGTTTACTGTAAACATGAACAGAACATGCAGAGAAGCAACAAGAATAAAACTTAAAACATCTATAATCTTAAGCACCCTAGGGATTAACTACAGTTACATTTTGGTATGTATTCTCTCAGGTCTCTCAGTCAGTTCAGTTCAGTCGCTCAGTCGTGTCTGACTCTTTGCGACCCCATGAATCACAGCATGCCAGGCCTCCCTGTCCATCACCAACTCCCGGAGTTCACTCAGACTCACGTCCGTCGAGTTGGTGATGCCATCCAGCCATCTCATCCTCTGTCAGGTCTTTATATACACATAAATTTATATTTTAATTTTTGAAAGATAGAATTGTACTTAGTGTTTTGTAACCTCTTTTTTTTCTTCATGACATGTAATAATCTTCTTGTCATAAAATATCTTCTGAAACATGATTTCTAATGACCATATCATATAGATATGCCATGTGTGTGATAGCTGCTTAATCCTTTATTGCTGGGCATTTAAACTTTTAATAAAGCATTTTATGTAAGTTGTGCTGTTATGACCATTCTTATTTTCATTTATTCTTGAAAAAAATTTTTCAGTGTTCTCTTGGTTTCTGCCATACAATATAACGCTGCTGCTGCTGCTGCATCTCTTCAGTCGTGTCCGATTCTATGCGACCCCATAGATGGCAGCCCACCAGGCTCTGCTGTCAGCCATAATTAAACATACATCCCCTCCCTCCTTAACCTTCCTCCCCTCCCCCTACCCCATTCCTCCAGCTCATCACAGAGCGCCAGGCTGGGTGCCGATTGCTACACAGCAGCTTCTACCAGCTCTCCATCTTACACAACACGTTGATGCTAGTTTCTCCATTTGTCCCACTCTTACCCTCCCCCAGTGGGTCCACAGGTCCATTCCCTACATCTGTGTCTCCAGTCCTTCCCTGCAAAAATCTACCATATGACCCAGCAGCCCCACTACTGGGCACATACCCTGAGAGAACCGTGATATGATTGTACCACTGTGTTCATCGGAGAAGGCAACGGCACCCCACTCCAGTACTCTTGCCTGGAAAATCCCATGGATGGAGGAGCCTGGTAGGCTGCAGTCCATGGGGTCGCGAAGAGTTGGACATGACTGAGCAACTTCCCTTTCACTTTTCACTTTCGTGCACTGGAGAAGAAAATGGCACTCCAGTGTTCTTGCCTGGAGAATCCCAGGGGCACGGGAATCTGGTGGGCTTCCGTCTATGGGATCACGCAGTTGGACACGACTGACGTGACTTAGCATACATTGTTCATAGCAGCACTGTTTACAATAGCCAGGACATGGAAGCAACCTCAATGTCCACTGACAGATGAATAAATAAAGAAGATGTGGTACATATATACAATGAATATTTTATTACTCAGCAATAAAAAAAGAATGAATTTGAGTCAGTTCTTGTGAGGTGGATGAATGGAGAGCCTGTTATGAAGAGTTAAGTCAGAAAGAGAAAAACAAATATCATTTATTAACATATATATATATGGAATATGAAAAATGGTATTGATAACTATTCTTTTTTGCAGATCTTTATATACTTTCATAATTGGTTATCTCAGGATAAATCTTAAGAAGGGATATTCAGACTTAAAAAGGGTAGGCATTTCTAAGGCTCTGATTCACAGTGGCAAGTGGTCCTCTAGGATGGCTGCTATCAAATGTGTGGCTATAAATGTCGTGGTCTGAAGTGTAAGAAAGCCATCCTTGTAGGTGCTCAGGTCTAAGGATACATAGATAAGCATATAATCCTATGTTGAGATCAGTGCAGTGATTTTTATGGGTGATTTTGTGGTTGGATACCCAGCCATATGGGTGATTAAAACAAGATGGTTAGGGCTTCCCTGGTGGTCCAGTGGTTAAGAATCTGTCTGCCATCGCAGGGGACACAGGTTTGATGCCTGGTCAGGGAAGATCCTACATGCCATGGGGCAGCTGGGCCCATGAGCCACAACTACTGAGCCAAAGTGTCGCAACTACTGAAGCTCGTGTACCTAGAGCCTGTGCTTTGCAACAACGAAGGCCACTGCAACAAGAAGCACACGCACCACAATTGGAGAGTGACCTCCACGCGCCACAACTAAAGAGAGCCAGTGCACAGCAGTGAAGACCCAGCATAGCCAAAAATAAATAAGTAATTAAAAATAAAACAAAAAACAAGGTGGATAAAACAGGGTTAACTACTTTGTTGACATGTATTTTATGTATACAGTGCTCAAGTCAAATTTTCAAAACAGTAACTTAATGAAAATCTGCTGAATGATGTTCTCTGAAGCAGAAGGTCTGTATTTATTATTCTCAGCATCAAATAATCATAGGTAGATTTTTTTCCCAGAGGAAGAGAAAAATGTGTGTTTGTTATTTAACACATGATGCTTATGATCACACCTAAAGAAGAGATGAATGAGCAAAAGTGGGTCAGCAGACAAAGTTGAAAGTCTGTGCTTGGTGTTCATTTCTTGATATTCATGTAAAATGGATTATATTCAGGTAGTCTTGTATTGATAGGCTGTGATATTCATCCTGGATTTAGGATGATAGTCTGTTTCTGAAAATAGTTGGAACACTGTGGCTACTCTTTAATTTTTAGACACTTTGAACTGGATTTACATAGAAAGGCATTATTTTGCAGGTGGTGTGATTTGGTGAAGTATATTGCAGAACTGGGAGTCATTTCCTTGCAGTTGTTTGAGAGTAGCCTAGTGTCTGTCACTTAGTGATAGGAGAGGACAGTTGTGTAGAAAAGATGTTAAATCATCTAAGACATCATTGGCACTATATTGTATCTGCCAGTCAGATTTTATGTTACACATTATACATTTAAATAGCATAGTGCAGTTATTAAGACATTTCAGCAGTGCTGTGCTTCATGTTTTTTCTCCCCCTCTCGTCTGAGTTCTGAAGTATGGACCCCTAGGTTGAAGGTGAGAATGATGTGAAGAGAGGATGTTCATGAACCTGATTTTCTGTGCATGGTATTAAGTGTATTTTACTGCAGAGGATCCATAAATTTCACCCCAAGACCTAATAAAAATCAGGAAGCTGTGTTGTTAGTCCCAGGTAGCGTTTGGCATTGAAGTTTTAGCTAGGACATAGTAGAAGGAATACATTATAGTCATAGACCCAACAGTGAAACTGTGCCTCACGTCTCTGATCTCTTTCCTAGAAAGAATATTCTTTAACTATAAGTATTTTATTCTGATTTAGATTATTATAAAATTGGTGAAAATTCTGCTAAAAATATTGAAGCAGAGTTTTCACCAATTTTATGATAATTTTTTCCAGAAATAATTATGGTCTAGTTATTTGGCAGTTATCCAAAAGCATCATCTCCAAAGCTGGCTCCCAGATAAAAAATTTAACTATTTAAAATGCGTGAAAGCAGGGTCGCTCAGTCATGTCCGACTCTTTTCGACTCCATGGATTGTAGCCCACCAGGATCCTCTGTCCATGGGATTTTCCAGGCAAGAGTATTGGAGTGGGCTACCATGCCCTCCTCCAGGGCACCTTCCTGACCCAGGGATCGAATGCACATCTTCTGTGCCTCCTGCATTGCAGGTGGATTCTTTACCCCTGAGCCACTGGGAAAGTCCAACTATTTTACACAGTAGCTTTATAATCACTTTAGTAATTAAGCTGGTAATTGGCCTTCCTCTCGTGTATCTTAAGTTCATATTCATTTCAGATCCTTCCTTCACTAGGTTACATACTTCATTTATGCTTCTCCATGTTTCAGACATGTTTTGACTCAGTAGAACTGTGTTTGTTTTTAAAACCTTATGTGGATTTTTTCTTCTTCTTTTAAAAACTCAAACAACAAAATAAAATATCTAGTTTATTAGTAGAGTTTATCATTCTGTTGACAGTTTTTTCTTGCATTTGGCAAATATTGTTCCTAATGCTTTGAGTAAATTAGTCAACAAAAAATCAGTCTTGTGAGTCTTTTCTCATTCTTTTTCTTTCTGTCTTCTATAGATTTGTTTATTATTATCTGTTTTCAACTAGTACTGGTACTTGTATTTTGCTTGTTGATGCATAATCTTGGCAACTCTTGTGTTTCTGTTGGTGAAATATTTTTGTGGATTCTATCATAGTCATGTGTTAATTTTCATTTATACTTAACATTAAGCAGTTTTCCACCATTGTATGCTTACATTAACTTTCCATTCTTCATTGACAACCCTTTTATATTAACCAAACAATGTAATTTGCTTTGATTATAAATTAAAATTTGGCTGAGTGGGTAGATACAGATATATACATAAATATAAATATAGATAGATGTTAATGATCAATATTTTCCGATCTAGTTGAAATGGACTGCTAAGTTTATAATTAGAAAAGAATAGACAGTGTAGATAGGGCTTTTCTTGGTGCCAGCACAATGTTTGAGAAGAAAGTTATAGCAATAGCAGAAAGAGGAGTAATGAATTTAGCAGATCTTTCATTAGTGGTAAAGTGATTAGTGATTGCTAGAAAGAAAAATAGTCTCTTGGATGGGAAATAAAAGCAGTGGTGAAAGTACACAATCTTTGGACAGAAAAAAACAGTGGAAAACCTCCTTAGGGTGGCAGGTGACCCTAGAAAATTTAGCATAATTAAACAAAATAGGAATATGCAAAGTATGAAGAAAAAAGGGAAAAAGAAGTCCACCTGGGAATGTTGAGAGGGAAAATTGTCCACAATTTCAGCTATTTTGTGATTATGTGTTATCAGTGTGGGAGTAGTAACTGTCTAGTTCCAAGAGCATATTAAGATTTTTGTCACGTATCAGTTCAGTTCAGTCGCTCAGTTGTGTCCGACTCTTTGCAACCCCAAGAATCGCAAAAGGCCAGGCCTCCCTGTCCATCACCAACTCCAGGAGTTCACTCAGACTCATGTCCATCGAGTCAGTGATGCCATCCAGCCATCTCATCCTCTGTCGTCCCCTTCTCCTCCTGCTCCCAATCCCTCCCAGCATCAGAGTCTTTTCCGATGAGTCAACTCTTCGCATGAGGTGGCCAAAGTACTGGAGTTTCAGCTTTAGCATCATTCCTTCCAAAGAAATCCCAGGGCTGATCTCCTTCAGAATGGACGGGTTGGATCTCCTTGCAGTCCAAGGGACTCTCAAGAGTCTTCTCCAACACCACAGTTCAAAAGCATCAATTCTTTGGCGCTCAGCCTTCTTCACAATCCAACTCTCACATCCATACATGACCACAGGAAAAACCATAGCCTTGACTAGACGACCTTTGTTGGCAAAGTAATGTCTCTGCTTTTCAATATGCCTCCCTATTTTCTTTCGTTTTGATATATTTACTTTAGCTTTTCTCAACACAGAATACATACACCACATTTTTACTGAAAATAAAATGTGGTCATTTGCCAGTTAATTATCAGTCTTATATAATCAGAAGCCACACACTGAGGCATTTGTATTGTTTCCTATGAGGATCAATAAAATAAAATATAAAATATATATTTTTCAGTAAAAATGTGGTATATGTATTCTGTTTTTTGGAAAAGCTAAAGTAAATGTATCAAACTGAGAGAAAATAGGTCTTTGGTATAAAGGCATTCATTATGCTATTTAAAAAATTCCACAAAATTTTACTTCTAATATATATTAGTTATATATAAATCTGATTCACATAAAAATAAGAGCAAATATTTTAATAATATATTTATGTAGTATCAAGAAAGAAGATTTTTTTTTTGCTGCCAACTCTTCTTTTAAATTCTAATTTCAGCACTCTTTGCTGGTTTGGAGAAATGATTTGTCAGCTGCTGTGTGAACAGAAAAGTGTGAGAGGAGTCTTTTCAGTGCACAAATGTTAGGAAAGGGCAAGCCTGTTTCCCAAGATTTTGAACTAATGCTGCCTTATTTCTTAATAGCGTTAGATCTACTAAATATTTAAAAAGCTTTTAAAGATTAATGGCTCTTTTGCATTCCCCACAGTGCTGATGACTTGGTTGTGTCTGATTTTGGACTGACATCATCAGTATTGACTTGAACCATTACATGGGTTCTGATCTCATTAGGCCTGATGAGTGTCCTGGCCAGCTTTTGCTGTAGAATGAGAACTTTTTATATGATGAGAATACCAGTAACAAATGGAAATTCCATGGGCACTGAAAGTGGAACCTGTCAGCATTGGGTTCAGTGTGTAATTTAGTAATACCTCTTTAAAATTTGTCAGTGAGCTCTGATGAAGCTTTCCTTGGGAGACAGGCCTCACATTCCTTTGACTGGAATTATTCGTCTTGCCCTGGGCCGCAAGCCTGTACATTAGGAAGCACTCACTATGTAACAAATCTCTGTTTTAGCATACATCATGTGTGTCGTAATCACTTGTTCACAGGTCACTCCCCTGCTAGAATGTGAGCTGCTTACGGATGAGAAATAAGTTGTTTTCTTCTTTGCATCTCCCCAGCTCTCAACCCTGGGTGGAAAGGAAAGCTCTGAGAACACTGAAAGGGAGCATTACGAAAGGCTTTGGCTGTGTTTCACAATTGAAATCCCTGTTAATTTAGGTTAGAGTTAGTGGACATTGACTGGAAAGTCCTAGTGAGAATCATTCCTTAACCAGAAAAACTGAAATGTAGCTATTTTATTTAGTATATATATTATATATACAACAATTGAATTTAATCATCAGTGTTTCTATAATAACATTTCAAATTGAAGAAAAATAATTGGCTCAAGTGATTCAAATGCGTTTAAAATTTCTACTGTAATTTCTAAATATTATGTTTTCCCTTTTTAAATATATTTTACTCTTTCTTTAGAATTAAATATAGACACCTTTTCATAAATATGCTGTTCCATGTGTAAATTGATTATCTATGGTAGTCTTTTATGTCTTCAACTTGGAAATCCACAGATGTAACTGATGAAAAGAGATTACTGGCTTTATTCAATTCAACCTTAAGACTTCAGTCTGACTTCATTTAAAGAAGTCAAGATGAATATGCTTCTGAGTTTATTAATCATCAGAGAGGAGATTTCTCAGCCTCTTTAGTAATTTGTTAATTTTTCTGCTGTTGTAGTTCATTTTAGAAAGCATTCTAAGTTCGTGATGCTCTTTTTTTAAAACAAGGGACATATTTTAACATTTCAACACTTCAGTTATATCACATTTAAATTTAGAATCACTGTGCCTTTGTCACAGTTACAATAATCACTTTTTAAATAATATCTTTGAGAAATGGTTATATACATTTTTCATATATAAACAGGAATTCTCTCAACTTCCTTGAAAAACTGTTGTAGGTGTGGAGCATACTCTGTATTACAGCTGTCGTTCGTTGATTTTTTGGATCCATTTCCAAATTAAATTGAGAATCAATCTTTTAAGAAATGTATTAGTCCTTTGGCTTTCTTATTCTGCATTGCTCAAAGGCCATTTTGTTTCCAGTATTGCTTAACTATGGAATATCAGAATTTCTGATCCATTATCTTTATTTCCTCCAGGTTGTTAGTTTAATGACCTGAAGAAAAATTAATTCTCATAGTACTGAAAGTGGCATTCCCTGCCTATATATCCTGTTGCTCCTGTTTTGTTGTTGTTTTGGTTGCTAAGATGTGTTCAGCTGTTTTGCAGCACCATGGACCGTCGCCTACCAGGCTTCTCTGTCCACAAGATTTCTCAGGCAAGAATACTGGAATAGGTTGCCATTTCCTTCTGCAGGGGGTCTTCTCAACCCAGGGATTGAACCCATGTCTCGTACTTGGCAGGCAGATTCTTTGCCACTGAGCCACCTGGGAAACCCTAATCCAGTTTTGAGGCCCCACTAGATTTTCATCATCAGTGGCAAGATAATTTATAATACTTCAAAAAGTTTGCTATGAATCGCCAGTCCAGGTTTGATGCATGATACTGGATGCCTGGGGCTGGTGCACTGAGACAACCCAGAGGGATGGTACAGGGAGGGAGGAGGGAGGGGGGTTCAGGGTGGGTAACACATGTATACCTGTGGCAGATACATGTTGATGTATGGCAAAACCAATACAATATTATAAAGTAATTAACCTCCAATTAAAATAAATAAATTTATATTTTAAAAAGTTTGCTATGAAAGTTAAAAAAGTTGATTTAATATTCATTTTATATATACTCACTATTATTTATATTTTAGGTTGCTTTCTATGTGAGTTATCCATGTAGTGAAGTAAAAGTCATCAAATTGATGTTAACCTTCAAGTAATTTCCGCTTTTCTGAAGCAAATTTTTCTTATAAAGATAGAATATTACATGACTACTGAAGTTACTGATTGCCAGCTACTGAGAGACAGTGTCTCTAACACAATTTTTGACTGGAATAAAAGAAATTACTTTGAAATGGTTAATGTAACTGTAAGGGTCATTATGAACAGATGGCTTTGCATTCTGAGGGGTTTAAAATCTTGAGTTCTGCAGAGTTTGATATTTATACATTATTAGGAGTTTATTAGCAAAGTTGTTGAGATATGATTTGAAATAATACCCAAATTTAACTTTAAGAGGATATTAATTTGTACTCCTTTATGTTCCTTTTCGTGAAAGAAATTGGTAATTAGGTGCAATTAGGGTGATTGACTCTCAGAGTAGGCTAAATTAAAGTACCAAGAATGGGTAAGAAGAAATGAGAAAAGAGCATAGGAGACTTATTCATGCTGAAAGAGTCTTTTATAGAATCTCTAGAGTCAGGTAGAGGTAGACGTGAATTCTTTCACAAGTACAACCTTATATTTTGACTGACTTGCAAATTATATACCTTTATAGAAATAAGATATTTCTACTGTGTCTCACTGAATAGGCATATGTGTTTGAGGATAATAAAGCCCTGGATAGAGAGATGTATCTTATTCATGTTTATGTTCTTATTGCCTGACACACAGTGGCTACTCAGTAATTTAGAGAATAAATGAGTGAATGCATTGATTGAATGAGTGAAAAACCTGTAGTGATCAGTGTAGACAGTCTACATTATTAGGCTATGTTATCCTGCCTTTCTGGTCCTGTATACAATTTTTCTCTACTAGGTAAATCCTTAGTAGGATATTAAACTCTGGACTCTAATCTCCAATATTATTGTCACCATGATTTTCAGAAGCAACTGACCTCCTCTTATTTTTAGGAAATCCTGTGTTCTTGAATAGGCTTTAATAGAATTCACTCAGTATGGTTTCTGGTTCAAATCTTATCATTATTTTCATTTTGGTTTATTACTGAATAATTTATCAATAGTAAATAATTTACCAATAGTGAATAGTAAAATGCAGTTGTCATTGACTGCTCCTTGAAGTCCAATATCTTTTTTTGTAAGGGAAAAAATGTTTTAAAGGGAAAAAATATTTTATAGTGATTATAGAATTTTGAAATTATTAAATGGGAGTGGATTATAGGAAAGATTTTCATGAAAATATGGGAGAGGCAACAAAATTTTCCTTAGTGTTCTCATGATGGTTCTTGACTTCCCTCTTTGACTATATTGTATGTGTATGTTTTTATACTGCTGTTTCTTTATCTATGCCCTAAAAATAGATTCTCCAAATCTCAGTTGACCTTTTACTCTAATAGACAGTTGCCTAAAGACAATTTCTTTGGAGAATAGCATCTATTTTCAAGGTTTCGAAAGTCGCAGGTATGAAGCTAACTGCAGTTTCTCTTTAGTTTTAATCTCACAATTGAACACCAATTCTAGTATTACCAAATGATCTAACATAACATTTCTCTTTAAGGTCTCCCAGGCAGTCCAAGCTTAACATGCTTGAAACAGTTTGTTCATTCTTATCCTTCTCTAGCTTCAGAAACTTGGACTTATCTTTGGTCCTACATACTTTATCTCCAATTCATTTTTCCTTTTTAATTTCTTTTTTTTGGGGGGGCGGAATAGGGCGACTTTTGCATATTTCCCATTTTCACTGTCCTCCTCCCAATTCAGTCACTTTTCTCATCATGCCCATAATCATTTTTTTTATAGCTACTTAACTGTTCTTCCAGTCCTCATACCTCTTTGATACTGTTGTTTGCTTCAGCATCTTGCTTTCCCCTGAAGACCTGTGAGTGCTTTGCATTGCCCAGAATTACTGTTCAACTCATTAGATTGGAATTCACTGTCTTCTTCAAATTTGCCCCACCCTTCCTTTCTGGTTCTCACTCACCCCTTCAGCCTCTGACTTCAACCAGTCTGGCTGAACCAGTCAGCACAGGTGCTCTTCAGCACGTCTGATCTTTTACTTTTCGCTTATGTTTCTTCAAGATCTGACTCATTCTGTTTCTGTTTTGTGAAGCCAGCTCTTTCTAGCACACAAGATTTTTTTTACTCTCAGAATTCCTGTAGTACTTATCTAAGCCATTAATTGAGCAGTTAATCATTTACAATATTGTGACATTTCCTACGTTTTTGAATGGAATCATTTATTTCCAGTTTTTGTATTTTTCCAGATATATATGTTTCTTTGCAAACTAACTCTGAAGTCCTTTACTGAGTCCTTCAGAGAAGAGACTTTATTTTATACTTTTAACTATTATTTTAAAGCATTTTTTTCCACTGTAAAGATAAAAACCTCATCTAGTACCATAATCCGGAGAAGGCAATGGCACCCCACTCCAGTACTCTTGCCTGGAAAATCCCATGGGGAGAGGACCTTGGTAGGCTGCAGTCCATGGGGTCGCGAAGAGTAGGACACAACTGAGCGACTTCACTTTGACTTTTCACTTTCATGCATTGGAGAAGGAAATGGCAACCCACTCCAGTGTTCTTGCCTGGAGAATCCCAGGAACGGGGGAGCCTGGTGGGCTGCCATCTGTGGGGTCGCACAGAGTTGGATACGACTGAAGCGACTTAGCAGCAGCAGCAGCAGCAGCAGCAGTGCCATAATCTTCTAGTTAAAGTTAAGCTTTTAGTAAATCATGCCTTTTGTAATATTTTTTGTGTATCCAAAAATATTAATTCAAGAAACATTTAAAACTTTGTTAAGATTATCCTGTCTTAGGTCTTAGGAGCCATATACTTTAGTTTATAGTACAATGTATTCTATATGTAATCTGTATAGTATTAGTTTATAAAGCAGGTTGATTGAACAGTTCATCAGTGGGAAGAAGTAATGAATTAAAATTGGGTGCAGTTTGGATATATCCTAGAGACTGACTTATCCTCATCAGTTCCGTTCAGTTCAGTTCAGTCGCTAAGTCATGCCTGACTCTTTGCAACCCCATGAACTGCAGCATACCAGGCCTGTCTATCCATCACCAACTCCTGGAGTTCACTCAGACTCACGTCCATTGAGTCAGTGATGCCATCCAGCCATCTCATCCTCTTTCGTTCTCTTCTCCTCTTGCCCCCAATCCCTCCCAGCATCAGAGTCTTTTCCAATGAGTCAACTCTTCGCATGAGGTGGCCAAAGTACTGGAGCTTCAGCTTTAGCATCATTCCTTCCAAAGAAATCCCAGGGCTGATCTCCTTTAGAATGGACTGGGTGGATCTCCTTGCTGTCCAAGGGACTCTCAAGAGTCTTCTCCAACACCATAGTTCAAAAGCATCAATTCTTCGGCGCTCCGCCTTCTTCACAGTCCGACTCTCACATCCATACATGACCACTGGAAAAACCATAGCCTTGACTAGGTGGACCTTTGTTGGCAGAGTAACATCTCTGCTTTTGAATATGCTATCTAGGTTGGGATTAGATCACGTCTCTGCAGTGATTTTCGAGCCCCCCAAAAATAAAGTCTGACACTGTTTCCACTGTTTCACCATCTATTTCCCATGAAATGATGGGACCGGATGCCATGATCTTCATTTTCTGAATGTTGAGCCTTAAGCCAACTTTTTCACTCTCCTCTTTCACTTTCATCAAGAGGCTTTTTAGTTCCTCTTCACTTTCTGCCATAAGGGTGGTGTCATCTGCATATCTGAGGTTATTGATATTTTCCCCAGCAATCTTGATTCCAGCTTGTGCTTCTTCCAGCCCAGTGTTTCTCATGGTGTACTCTTCATATAAGTTAAATAAGCAGGGTGACAATATACAGCCTTGATGTACTCCTTTTCCTATTTGGAACCAGTCTGTTGCTCCATGTCCAGCGCTATCTGTTGCTTCCTGATCTATATACAGGCTTCTCAAGAGGCAGGTCAAGTGGTCTGGTATTCCTGTCTTTTGAAGAATTTTCCACAGTTGATTGTGATCCACACAATCAAAGGGTTTGGCATAATCAATAAAGCAGAAGTGGATGTTTTTCTGGAACTCTCTTGCTTTTTCCATGATCCAGCGGATGTTGGCCATTTGATCTCTGGTTCCTCTGCCTTTTCTAAAACCAGCTTGAACATCTGGAATTTCACGGTTCACGTATTGCTGAAGCCTGTCTTGAAGAATTTTGAGCATTACTTTACTAGCGTGTGAGATGAGTGCAGCTCTGTGGTAGTTTGAACATTCTTTGGCATTGCCTTTCTTTGGGATTGGAAGGAAAACTGACCTTTTCCAGTCCTGTGGCCACTGCTGAGTTTTCCAAATTTGCTGGTATATTGAGTGCAACACTTTCACAGCATCATCTTTCAGGGTTTGAAAGAGCTCCACTGGAATTCCATCACCTCCACTAGCTTTGTTAGTAGTGATGCTTTCTAAGGCCCACTTGACTTCACATTCCAGGATGTCTGGCTCTAGGTGAGTGATCACACCATTGTGCTTATCTTGGTCGTGAAGCTCTTTTTTGTACAGTTCTTCTGTGTATTCTTGCCACCTCTTCTTAATATCTTCTGCTTCTGTTAGGTCCATACCATTTCTGTCCTTTATCGAGCCCATCTTTGCATGAAATATTCCCTTGTTATCTCTAATTTTCTTGAAGAGATCTCTAGTCTTTCCAATTTTGTTGTTTGCCTCTTTTTTTTGCATCGATTGCTGAGGAAGGCTTTCTTATCTCTTCTTGCTATTCTTTGGAACTCTGCATTCAGATGCTTATATCTTTCCTTTTCTCCTTGCTTTTTGCTTCTCTTCTTTACATAGTAACCTATAAAAATAATTCTAGGAGCTCCCATCAGAGAGCATAAATAATTAATTTAACTAGACTTGTAAAACAGATGATTCATAGTCTCTAAATATGAAACTAATATATTATAAAAGATTTTTAAAAGCAAGTAAAATAACATAGAAGTTATATGTTTAAAACCCGAGTGCATGATACTACAAATGCTGTAAATAGTCAAACACTGAATGAATGAATCAGTGAATAAGTTAGTGAAGTATCAGCTGAAGAAATGCTAATGTGAACGTGTAAGTCACTCAGTCCAGTCTGAGTCTTTGTGACCCCATGGACCTATACAGTCCATGGAATTCTCCAGGCCAGAATTCTGGAATGGGTAGCCTTTCCCTTCTCCAGGGGATCTTCCCAACCCAGCAATCGAACCCAGGTCTCCTGCATTGCAGGCGGATTCTTTACCAGTTGAGCCACAAGGGAAGCCCAGTGTTAAAATAATCCAAACTTAGCTTTTACGTTGTTGCAGCAGAGGAGCAAACTAAGAAGAGCCAAAATAAAATAATGGATGTTTTATTTTAAAAAGTTAATAGGCCATTTTTATAGCAATTTTAAGTTTATAGAAAAATTGAACAGAAAGTATACAATTTCCATATACCCTCTTGCACACATTCTGCTATGTACAGTTTCCCATATCAATAGCAGCTTACATTACTGTGGTATATTTCTTGAAATTGCTGATGCTGAACTAATAATATTCATACATTATTATTAACTAAATTTAATACTTTCAGTTCAGTTCAATCACTCAGTCATGTTCAACTCTTTGCGATCCCATGGACTGCAGCACGCCAGGATTCCTTATCCATCGCCAACTCCTGGAGCTTGCTCAAGCTCATGTCCATCGAGTCAGTGATGCCATTTACATTAGGGCTTATTCTGTTCTTAGAGGTCTGTATCATGAAGTTTTTCTGTTTTATTTACTTCTAAGAGTTTTTGGTTGTATATAGGTTTTATTTTGGAAATAATTTTTATTTGGACATAAATTCTTTGGGTAAGTAAATACTGTGGAGCATGACTGCTGGATCACATGATAAGACTGTGTTTTGCTTTGTAAGAGATGGCCAATCTTATTTGAGAAAGGCTGTGCCATTTTGCATTCCCAGAAGCCCTGGGTGAGAGTCCTTGTTCTCCCCATTCTTGTCACCATATGGTGTTGTCACCGTTCTGTTTCTCTGCCATTCTATTAGATGTGTAGTGATATCGAAAGTAGGGAAAACCACTAGGTCATTCAGGTATGACTTAAAGAAAATCCCTTGTGATTATACAGTGCAAGTGACAACTAGATTCAAGGCATTAGATCTGTTGAGCAGAGTGCCTGAAGAACTATGGACAGAGGTTAATAACATTGAGCAGTAGGTGATGATCAGAATCATACCTGAGAAAAAGAAATGCAAAAAGGCAAAATGGTTGTCTGAGGAGGCCTTACAAATAGCTGAGAAAAGAAGAGAAGTGAAAGGCAAAAGGAAAAAGGAAAGATAAACCCATATCAGTGCAGAATTCCAAAGAATAGCAAGGAGAGATATGAAGATCTTCTTAAGTGAACAGTGCAAAGAAATAGAGGAAAACAGTAGAATGGGAAAGACTACATATCTCTTCAAGAAAATTAGAGATACCAAGAGAACATTCCATGCAAAGATGGGCTCAATAAAGGAGAGAAATGTTACAGACCTAACAGAAACAGAAGATCTAAAGAAGAGGTGGCAAGAATACACAGAAGAACTGTATTAAAAAGGTCTTAATGACCTGCCTCAACATGATGGTGTGATACTCACCTAGAGCCAGACATCCTGGAGTGCGAAGTCAAGTGGGCCTTAGGGAGCATTACTATGGACAAAGCTAGTGGAGGTGATGAAATTCCAGCTGAGCCATTTCAAATCCTAAAAGATGATGCTGTGAAAGTGCTGCACTCAGTAAGCCAGCAAATTTGGAAAACTCAGCAGTGGCCACAGGACTGGAAAAGGTCAGTTTTCCTTCCAATCCCAAAGAAGGGCAATGCCAAAGAATGTTCAGACTACCACACAATTGCATTCATTTCACATGCTAGCAAGGTAATGCTCAAAATCCTTTAAGCTAGGTTTCAATAGTTTGTGAACTGAGAACTTTCAGGTGTACAAGCTGGATTTAGAAAAGGCAGAGCACACAGAGGTGAAATTGCCAACATCTGTTGGATCAAATAAAAGCAAGGGAATTCCAGAGAAACATCTACTTCTGCTTCAGTGACTACTCTAAAGCCTTTGACTGTGTGCATCACAATAAACTGTGCAAAATTCTTAGATGGGAATACCAGACCACCTTACCTGCATCCTGAGAAATCTGTAAGCAGGTCAAGAAGCAACAGTTAGAACCAGACATGAAACAGCAGACTGGTTCAATATTGGAAAAGGAGTAAATCAACCCTGTATATTGTCACCCTGCTTATTTAACTTATATGCAGAATAAATCATGAGAAATGCTGGCAGGATGAAGCTGAAGTTGGAATCAAGGTTGCTGGGAGAAATATCAATAACCTCAGATACCCAGATGACACCACCCTTATGGCAGAAAGAGAAGAGGAACTAAAAAGCCTCTTGATGAAAGTGAAATAGGAGAGTAAAAAGCTGGCTTAAAACTCAGCATTCAAAAAACTAAGATCATGGCCTCTGGTCCCATCACCTCATGGGAAATAGATGGGGAAACAATGGAAACAGTGACAGACTTTATTTTCTTGGGCTCCAAAATCACTGCAGATGGTGACTGCAGCCATGAAATTAAAAGACACTTGCTCCTTGGAAAAAAAACTATGACAAACCTAGACAGCATATTAAAAAGCAGAGACGTCAGTGCCGACAAAGGTCCATCTAGTCAAAGCTATGGTTTTTCCTGTAATGATGTATGTATGTGAGAGTTGGACCATAAAGATGGCTGAGAGCTGAAGAACTGATGCTTTCGAATTGTGGTGCTGGAGAAGACTCTTGAGAGTCCCTTGGACAACAAGGAAATCAAACCAGTCAACCCTTTTGAATTCTGTAAAGCAATTATCCTTCAATAAAAAATAAATTATTTAAGAAAAAGATCAGTCAACCCTAAAGGAAATCAACCCGAATATTCTTGGAAGCACTGATGCTGAAGCTGAAGCTCCAATACTTTGGCCACTTGATGTGAAGAACTGACTCATTTGAAATGATCCTGATGCTGGGAAAGCCTAGGGGGCAGGAGGAGAAGGGGACGACAGAGGATGAGATAGTTGGATGACATGACAGATTAAATGGACATGAGTTCTGAGCAAACTCCAGTAGTTAGGGAAGGACAGGGAAGCCTGGCATGCTGCTGTCCATGGGACTGCAGAGAGTCAGACATGGCTGATGGACTGAACAACAATAGCAATTTACTATGTTGAGCATCTTTTCATATTGTTATGTCTTATTTGCATATTGCATATCTTCCTTGGAGAAGTTTAAATACTTTGCTCACTTTTTAATTGTGCTATTTTCTTACTGTTTAAACATTTCTTTGTATATTTTGGATAATAGTACTTTATCAAATTTGATTGGCTTATATTTTATCCTAGTCTGTGGCTTGCATTTTTTTTTCCCTTTGAACAATGTCTTTTGCACAGCAGAGTTTTTTGTTTAATGAAAGTCAGCTTATTTTTTAAAATCATTGATCATGCTTTTGATGACTTAAAAAGCCATCACCAAACCCAACATCACCTAGATTTTCTCTTATTTTATCTTCTAGGAGTTTAAAGTTCTGTGTTTTTCACTTGGGCCTGTGATCCATTTTGAGTTAATTTCTGTAAATTTCAGTATCTAGATTCTTTTATTTTGTCGTTTGCTTTGCATATGTATGACGATTGTCCTTGTACCAGTTGTTGAAAAAGACTATTATTTCTTCACTGGGTTCTTGCTCCTTTGTCAAAGATGTATATAGTGTGTTCTCTATTTTGTGTTCTCTATTTTGTTCCACTATTTTGTCTTTTCCTTCACCAGTATCACACTGTCTCTCTCAATTACTATAACTTAACAGTATATCTTGAAATTTAGGTACTGTCAGTCGTCTGAGTTTGTTCTTCAGTATTATGTTAATTATTCTGAGTCATTTGTTTGTTTGATATAAACTTTACAATTCCTTTGTATTATCCATAAAATAATTTTCTTGAATTTAATGCAATTACAGTAAACTTAGGTTGGCAATATTGAGTCCTTTTATTCATAAACATGGATTATCTCTCTATTTAGTTATTTTTTATCAGTTTTAAAATTTTGTACATAATTTTGCTCATATATATTGTGTATATAATTTTTAGATTTGTAGCTAAGTATTTTAATTTTTCTGCTAATGTAAATAATGTTGTTTTAAGTTTGAAATCCCATTTGTTCATCATTAGTGTATCAGAAAATAATTGATTTTTGTACATTAACCTTATATTTTGTAACTCTGCTACAACTGCTTATTAGTTTCAAAAATTTTTCTTTGTTGATTCTTTGGGACTTTCTATAGAAAACAAAGATCATGGCATCTGATCCCATCACTTCATGGGAAATAGTTGGGGAAACAGTGGAAATAGTGTCAGACTTTATTTTTGGGGCTCCAAAATCACTGCAGATGGTGACCATAGCCATGAAATTAAAAGATGCTTACTCCTTGGAAGGAAAGTTATGACCAACCTAGATAGCATATTGAAAAGCAGAGACATTACTTTGCCAACAAAGGTCTGTCTAGTGAAGGCTATGGTTTTTCCAGTGGTCATGTATGGATGTGAGAGTTGGACTATGAAGAAAGCTGAGCGCCGAAGAATTGATGCTTTTGAACTGTGGTGTTGGAGTAGACTCCTGAGAGTCCCTTGGACTGCAAGGGGATCTGACCAGTCCATTCTGAAGGAGATCAGCCCTGGATGTTCTTTGGAAGGAATGATGCTAAAGCTGAAACTCCAGTACTTTGGCCACCTCATTTGAAGAGCTGACTCATTGGAAAAGACTCTGATGCTGGGAGGGATTGTGGGCAGGAGGAGAAGGGGACGACAGAGGATGAGATGGCTGGATGGCATCTCTGACTTGATGGATGTGAGTTTGAGTGAACTCCAGGAGTTGGTGATGGACAGGGAGGCCTGGCGTGCTGTGATTCATGGGGTCGCAAAGAGTCTGTCTGACACGACTGAGCGACTGAAATGAATGAATAAATGATATGATGAGAATGTTATTTGTGAACAAAGAAAATTTTATTTCTTCCTTCCCAATTAAAAGTATGCTTTTGATTTTATTTTCTTATTGCATTAGTTAGAACTTACTGTATAATGTTACATAGAACTTGTGAGATGGGACAGCCTTGTCTTGTTCTTGATCTTAGTGGGAAAGCATCTAGTTACTCACCATTAATTATGATGTTGAATAAAAGAGTTATTGGTAGATATTCTTCATCAAGTGAAGAAATTCTTTTCTATTCCTAGTTTTATGAGAGTTTTGTTTTTTGTTTATTTTTTTCATGAATGAGTATTAGGTTTTGTCAAATGTTTTTTCTGTCTCTAGCAATATGCTCATTTGATTTTACTTATTTAGCATGCTAAGTAATGGATTAAATTGCTTGATTTTTAAATGTTGAACCAGCCTTGAATAACTTGAATAAATCCAACTTGGTTGTGGTGGTTAATTTTTAAAAATAATTTGTTCAATTTATTTTGCAAATATTTTGTCGAGGATTTTCATGTGTTCATGGGAGATATTTATCTACTGTTTTTGTTGGTAATCTGCAGCATCTTTTTCAGGTTTGAATTCTAAAGTAATTCTGGCCTCACAGAATGAGTTAGGCAGTGCTCCCTTTGACTATAAATTCTGGAATGAATTGCAGATAATTGGTATCATGTTGCTTTTAAATCTTAGGTAGAATTCTCTAGTGAATCTGTCTGGGGCTAGTGTTTCTGTTATAGGTGATTAATAATCGACTCAGTTTTCTTTAATGGATATGTGTTTATTCAGATTATTTCTCCTAGTATAAGCTGTCACAGACTGTGTTTTCCAAGGAAGAGCTCCACTTTTTTTCTAGCTATCAGCTTTTGGGGCATATAGTTTTTCATAATACTCTTTTATTAATTTATTATTAATTTATTAATTTATTATTAGACATGACTGAGCAACTGAGCATGCATGCAAGCATGATATATTGATTAAAATGAATTGAGGTAAATAGACCTTTAATGTAAGGGTTTTTTTGTGTATCTGGTTTAGGGTTAGGCTGTGTTACTGTTTGGGCTTCCCTGGTGGCTCACCAGAAAAGAATCTGCCTGTCAGTCCAGGAGACTTGGGTTTGATCACTGGGTTGGGAAAGTCCTTGGTAGAAGAAAATGGCAACCCACTCCAGTATTCTTGCCTGGAAAATCTCATGGACATAAGGACCCTTGTGAGTTATAGTACATAGGGTTACAAAGAGTCAGACATGACTTAGCAATTAAACAGCAGCAACATATTTCTGTTTACTGTAGCTGTAGGTGTCTGATGCTAAAATTTCCTCTATGGTCCTTTTTTGTAGCCCCTGTTGCCTTTGTGTTTCTTTAAAGACTCCTTAAATAGGGTCTGGGTCTTACTGTTCTTTCCATTGTAACCCACTTATTATACAGTGCCTCATATCAATGTGGTCATAAGGTATGGGGGGAAGGGAAGAATTCTATAATTTTATGATTGGTCCTCATTTTTATATGAGCCTATTTCTCTGGGTTGTGACCTTGACTAATGCATCTATTCTCTTCATCCTTAGATGAGACATTAGGGCTAGAGAAGGCTGGATTTGGCATTTCCCTTAATCAATGGATTTCCCTGGTGCCTTAGACGGTAAAGCATCTGCCTACAATGCGGGAGTCCCGGGTTCAATCCCTGGGTCAGGAAGATCTCCTGGAGAAGGAAATGGCAACCCACTCCAGTATTCTTGCCTGGAAAATCCCATGGATGGAGGAGCCTGGTAGGCTGCAGTCCATGGGGTTGCAAAGAGTCAGACACGATTGAACGACTTCACTTTCCTTTCCTTTCGTTTAATCAATGGCAAAGGCTAAAGTAGGCTGGAGTTGGATGTTTTCCTTCCTCTAGAAGCTGATGGGCTCTGATAAAACCCAAGTGGTTTCGTCTATAGCAGAAGATTTTTCTTTGAGTTTGATTTTTCAATTAATATCTGTTGCAAAATATAAATTTTAAAAATTGTGCCTAAAATAAGGAATAATAGATATTGAGTGAAATTTTAAAAGTTTTCCTCTGCATTATGTTTGTTATGTTAACTTTAAGACGTTTGTTAGATGTCTTTTAGAGTTTGGGCATTTAGTGGGTGAAATTGCCAACTTACTTGCTTATAAGCAAATGAGGGTTTATTCTGTTGTCCTACTACTTGGTGAATTGCTTATTAACACTGAACTGTAAATAGACATAAATGTAATTCTAGAATCAGTAGAGGATGTGCCTCCTGTAAATATCACTAACAGTTGTTAACTGTATTTGTAAGCTTAGGCTGATCATGGATTTCCCAGCGCCAACACCTATAATGTGAAATCCAGAACCAATCAAAGTTGAACTTGTTTTTCTCTCTGGTTTAGTAAAGATGCTTATCTGAGAGATTACCATGAATCATAGGATTGTGAAGTTGCCTGTGATAACATAAGGCATTTTTAAAAACTAAAACTTCTGCAAGTTTCCAAAATAATTAAAATGCATAAGACAAACTCAACAGATGGCAAAAGGGGTTTGAACTAAATGTGTGTGACTTTTTTACTACTTAGTTTTTCATGATAATGTGCTCGTGCAGTTAAGATGATGACCTTTTTGGTAACATTTGTAGATATATACAGTGAAATGTGCTCTCTGGAGTTGCTAATATCTGGCAATTGTATAATACATATGAAAATACTTCACTAATACTTTATATGTAATTTTTGTGTTGTAATATCAAATGACAAACTGTTATGTGAGGTTTCTTTTCTCTGAGGTTTACTCTTCTCCTTTACCCAAAGGGTTTGAAAAAATTAACTGGCAGTTTTAACATTTTGAAAAAGATGGTTTAAAACTCAACATTCAAAAAACGAAGATCATGACATCCAGTTCCATCACTTCATGGCAAATAGATGGAGAAACAATGAAAACAGCTACAGACTTTATTTTCTTGGGCTCCAAAATCACTGCAGATGGTGACTGCAGCCATGAAATTAAAAGACGCTTGCTCTTGGAAGAAAAGCTATGACAAACCTAGACAGCATATTAAAAAGCTGAGACATTACTTTGTCGACAAGGGTCTGTCTAGTCAAAGCTTTGATTTTTTTCCCATTAGTCATGAATGGATGTGAGAGTTGGAGTGTAAAGAAAGCCCAGAATACCATAAACAAAGTCAGAAGACAACTGACAAAATGCAATAACATATTCACAGCATTTATACAGACAAAAGGTAATCTCCCTAATACATAAAGAAGGCTTTAAGATAGAGGTGCAAAGGATCAAAAACCCTGTAGAAAAATAGAAAAAGGACATGGATAATTCACAGAAAAACACAAGCAGATTAATATATGATAAACATGAAAAAATGATCAAATTCATTCATAATTAGTGAAATATAAATTCAAACCACTACAATATAATTCTCACTTTTTACAGTGGCAGAAAGTTTCTTTAAAAATGACAAATTCTGTCAGTGGGACTGAAGAGAAATCATCACATTCAAGCTTTGGTGAAAGTAAAAGTCACTCAGTTGTGTCTGACTCTTTGCGACCCCATAGACTATATAGTCCATGGAATTCTCCAGGCCAGAAATCTGTAGTGGGTAGCCTTTCCCTTCTCCAGGGGATCTTCCCAACTCAGGGATCAAACCCAGGTCTCGCACATTGTAGGCGATTCTTTACCAGCTGAGGCAGAAGGGAGGAATTGAAATTGATACAGTCCTTTGAACAGAAATTTGGTAATAACCTAACAAAACTATGTATTTGTACTCTAACCCAGCATTTTCACTCCTAAGAAGTTATCATGGATCATACACACCCAAAACATGCAAATTCATATTTATGAGATTATTTACTGTGATAGTATCTATAATTGTGAAATACAGGAAGTAACCTGAATGTCCACAGATAGGAGAGTGGTTGAATAAACTGTAGTATAGTCCATATTTACCCAATATAGTATTATGTAGCTATAACAAATAATAATGAAGATATTTATGAACTTAGTTATTTTTAGTATTTACTATTTAAATAAAAATTGTTAAACAATATAGGGTGCTAGCCTTAATGTAAGAAAGAAGGAGACAGAAGCAAATATATTGGTGTTATGAAGAATGCATAAATGACCTATGAAACAGAACAGTGGTATTCACCCAATCAGAAATAAAAAAATAAAAAAAATTAATGAGGATAGTGGAAGGGCCCTTTGGGATGACATCAAGCATACTAATATTTGCATTGTAGGTGTCCCAGCAGGAGGAGAAGATAGAGAGAAAGGGATAGAAAGTGTATTTGATCAAATTATGACTTAAAATTTCCCTAATATGAAAAATGAAATAGATATCCAGGTCCAGGAAGTACTGAGAATCCCAAACTAAATGAACCCAAAAAGACCCATACCAGGACATCTCATATAAACGTCATGTATAAAGGAACCCTCATAAAACTATCAGCTAATATTTCAGCAGAAATTTTGCAAGCCAGAATGGAGTGGCATGATGTATTTCAAGTGCTGAAAGGAAAGAACTTATATCCTACGATACTCAGCAAGGTTATTTATTGTTCAGAACTGAAGGAGAGATGAGTTTCCCAGATGAGCAAAAACTAAAGTAATTTCCACTAAACTGGCCTTCCAAGAAATACCAAAGGGTCTTGGCATTTTTTAAGCAATAAAATATTTTAAATCCAGATGTGTGTACTTTTTTAGACATACTGCTATCGCACTTAATAGACAACACTGGAGGATAAACATCACTTTTATATGCACTGGGAAATAAAAACATTCATGCGACAGGTTACTGAAGTATTTGCTTGTAGTAGTCTGGAACTGAAACCAGAATATCTTTGAGGTATGTCTGTGCATCTTTAAACAAATATGGCAAAACCAATACAATATTGTAAAGTAATTAACCTCCAAATAAAATAAATTTATATTAAAAAAACCTTTTTATTAAAGCAAAAAAACCCAAATATATTATTTATTGTTTAAGGCATTAAAAATATAAATAAAATCAAAATCAAAGCAATGTAAAATTCAAAGATCTATGGCATAATAATTCAGAGGATCCTGGGTTCAGATTCTTGCTCAGATACTTAATAGGTCAAGGGCGTACATGAAGTAGTCTTTCTAAGCTTCAGTTACCTCCTTTGGAAATGATGATAATATTAAATGTTGATTAATTTTACTTACCTCATAGGGCTATTGTGAAGACTAAATGAGAAAATGTATGTTAAACTCCTTTGCACACGCATAGTAAGTGTGTATTATGCTAGAACATATATGTATTAGAGTTTCTAAACAGTGAATGTGTTATTGAAACTTTTTTTTTTTTTCATAACTAGGCAGTTAGCTGCCTTGGTGTGGGAGAGGTTTCTGACTCACTGACAAGCCTAGCACACAGTGACATCCTACATTCTTATCAGCCTTTTTCCACCACAATGTATGGCTCTCTCTCTGATCTTTCTGATGCTTAGCCTAGTGGAACTTGCTAGTCATCTTCTGATATATTTTTAATGCTGTGTGCTTTTCTGCATTTCAGTAGAGTTGTTCATCATCATCTTTCATTTGCTAAGTCATGTCTGACTCTTTACGGTCCCATGGGCTGCAGTACACCAGGCTCCCCTGCAGTACACCAGGGTCCCCTGTCCTTTACAATCTCCTGGAGTTTCCTCAAACTCATGTCCATTGAGTCAGTGACCATCTCATCCTCTGCCACCCCCTTCTTTTGCCTTAAGTCTTTCTGAGCATCTGAGTCTTTTCCAGTGAGTCAGCTCTTCGCATCAGGTGGCCAAAGTATTGGAGCTTCAGCTTCAGCATCAGCCCTTCCGATGAATGTTCAGGGTTGATTTCCTTTAGAATTGACTGGTTTGATCTCCTTGCAGTCCAAGGGACTCTTAGGAGTCTTCTCTAGTATCCAAATTCGAAAGCATCAATTCTTTGGCGCTCAGCCTTCTTTATGGTCCAACTCTCACATCTGTACATGATTACTGGAAAAACCATAGTTTGGACTGTGTAGACCTTTGTCAGCAAACTAATGTCTCTGCTTTTTAATATGCTGTATAGGTTTATCAAATTATTTATAATAATCTATATCTTCCCAGGTTCCATGGGGAATTAAAGCAAGATGTGGTAAGTGTTTCTGTGCTTTTTAATTCACTGTTTTAGACCTTAAAGAATGTAATGTAAATTGACTGGAAGAGAGAAAATTTTGAGAAATATACAGATTTCATGAAGTTGGTGTAAATGATGTTAGAGAATTTATTGAATAATATGTAAAGCTGTTGATAAGTGGGGATATGACAGTTTACAATTGAAACAGAGGAAACTGACAAGGGTTGTGATATGGTAATGCTTGAAATGGAACTGGAAAAGCAAAGGATCAAGAGAAATCCTTTGGAAAAACTAATGAAGTTTCTGTTTGATGGTAGTTGTAATTATCTTTTATGTGTTAAATGTAAATTAATAGAATGTACTATAATGAAATCATTTCAGACATATCAACAAAGAACTGTTGTGTTTTATTCTTTGGCTTAAAAATTATCACAGTATAACTAAAATGTTGTTTTAATGTAACACAAAGAAAACTTACTTTTTTTCCTTCAAGTTCCCTTTTAAGGTGACATCCCCTCTGTAAACAGACTCAAGTGAATTTTGTAGGGACTAGTTAATCTTAGATAATATTCTCTCTCTATCACCTTCTCCCTTGTTTCCTTCCCACCTTCAGGACACTGTACTTAGGATCTCTCCAATTCTGAGATCTGAGTTAAGACAAATACCTGTTATCTAGTTTCCATATCCTGTGAACTTACTTTCAACTAGTCTGTACCCAAATGTGGTTTAAAGATTTTATGAGATTCAGATTCAGACTGGTATTCTACCTAAGCTAAAATGGTGATAATGAGATCCACTTGATAAATTGGGTAGTTTATCCTACAGAGTAAGATTGAAAGTTGGAATAAAATCAGATTATGAAAGATTTTAATTATCAATCTAAAAAGGAAAGAAAATTTATCCTATA
This sequence comes from Capricornis sumatraensis, assembly GCF_032405125.1. Lineage (NCBI taxonomy): Eukaryota > Metazoa > Chordata > Mammalia > Artiodactyla > Bovidae > Capricornis > Capricornis sumatraensis. Next base: position 11,302,113 of record NC_091083.1, read on the forward strand.
AATTTTGCTCAGTTGCTCAGTAGTGTCCAAGTCTTTGTGACCCTATGGACTGTAGCCCACCAGGCTTCTCTGTCCATGGGATTCTTGAGGCAAGACTACTGGAGAGAGTTGCTATTTCCTCCTCCAGGATCCTATAGGTTGGTGTTCTCAAATTGTGTTCCATAGATCACTTGCATCAAAATCACTTGGGATATATGTTAAAACTCTATATTGTGCTCCACATCTATGAATCAAATTTTCTGGGGCTAACTTTAGGAATACAAATTTAAAAATATCTGTATGTGATTACTATGTGCACTATTGTTTTAGAGCCACTGCTAAACATAAGTAGATAAAGAATTTTTTCCTTGCAATATTCTTTTTCATTTTAGGTATTTATGATAATACATTAGGAAAGCTTTGTCACAAAGAACTTTGAAGTAGTCATATTTACCTAAAATTATGGTTTCATAGTGGATCACAATAAACTGTGGAATATTCTGAAAGAGATGGGAATACCAGACCACCTGACCTGCCTCTTGAGAAATCTCTATGCAGGTCAGGAAGCAACAGTTACAACTGAACATGGAACAACAGACTGGTTCCAAATAGGAAAAGGAGTACGTCAAGGCTGTATATTGTCACCCTGTTTATTTAACTTCTATGCAGAGTACATCATGAGAAACGCTGGACTGGAAGAAACACAAGCTGGAATCAAGATTGCCGGGAGAAATATCAATAACCTCAGATATGCAGATGCCACCATGCTTATGGCAGAAAGTGAAGAGGAACTAAAAAGCCTCTTGATGAAAGTGAAAGAGAAGAGTGAAAAAGTTGGCTTAAAGCTCAGCATTCAGAAAACGAAGATCATGGCATCTGGTCCCATCACTCCATGGGAAATAGATGGGGAATCAGTGGAAACAGTGTCAGAATTTATTTTTTTGGGCTCCAAAATCACTGTAGATGGTGATTGTAACCATGAAATTAAAAAACACTTACTCCTTGGAAGGAAAGTTATGACCAACCTAGATAGCGTATTGAAAAGCAGAGACATTACTTTGCCAACAAAGGTCTGTCTAGTCAAGGCTATGGTTTTTCCAGTGGTCATGTATAAATGTTAGAGTTGGACTGTGAAGAAAGCTGAGCGTCGAAGAATCGATGCTTTTGAAGTGTGGTGTTGGAGAAGACTCTTGAGAGTCCCTTGGACGGCAAGGAGATCCAACCAGTCCATTCTAAAGGAGATCAGTCCTGAGTGTTCATTGGAAGGACTGATGCTAAAGCTGAAACCCCAGTACTTTAGCTTCCTGATGTGAAGAATTGACTCATTGGAAAAGACTCTGATGCTGGGAGGGATTGGGGGCAGGAGAAGGGGACGGCAGAGGATGAGATGGCTGGATGGCATCACTGACTCGATGGACGTGAGTCTGAGTGAACTCCGGGAGTTGGTGATGGACAGGGAGGCCTGGTGTGCTGCGATTCATGGGGTCGCAAAGAGTCGGACACGACTGAGCGACTGAACTGAACTGAGTGTCTTTAGATATCATTTCTAAGCTTACTTAAAAAATATTTTTCATGTTTAATTCTATATTTAAAATAATGTAAAGATAGCATTAACACTTAAGTGCATGCTTTTGAGATTTTTCTTATAAAAACAAATTTTCTTCGAAAGTGTTATCTGAATCTTTCAGTTTCTTCATAAGGAGGCCACTGCTCTTATGCAACATTGAAAAAGCAACATTGTTTTCACCGATTAAAATACCACTGCAAGATATTGTGAGTCGGCTCATTTGCCTTAAAGTTTCTTTTTTTAACAAATAAGGCAGTGTTTTGAGTTATGCCAGATGTACAAATGAGAGATTTGAGTGCACTTGTAGAATTTAAATTGAAATGCTAATGAGATTCTGACAGGCAGAAAAAACAACACAGCCTACATTTTCATCTGTTTTATTAAAGTCATTATTTAACTGGAAAAAACACATTATTTAGAGCTATTTATTTACGTGGCATTTGTAATTCAGCTCTTAAATTTTATCCAATTAAAGTGCTTCTCATTCCATTTCACTTAATGTGGTGGATTGTTGTGGGCATTCGTCTTTCACTGTTTCTCTGTCTCATTCAGTTGTAGAGTGGCAGTAACTCAACTGAATGAATGCATCTCTCTCTCCTTTTTTTTTTTTTTTTTTTTTCACGAATGCTTACATGTGCTGCTCCATGCTGTGGTACTACATTGACATCTTTATTTTTTATTTTCAGTAATTCCACTGAAATTTCATGGTAGATTATCACGCAAGACTGTTTATGGTTATTTCATGCTTTGCTTATTTCGCTAGAATTTCTAAAATGTGAAAGTAAGGAAAAAATGTAGCGTTAAATAAAACCATCTTTCTGAGAGGATAAATTGATCTTAGAGATCATTGAACATAGGGCACTAAAACTTTTTACGTACTATTTCAATAAAGATATTCCATGCCTTACCAAAAATATTTCTGATTTTTCAAACTTTTGATTATTATTCATTTGTGCATGTTTTTTAGTTTTTTTTCCCACAGTTTCTTTAAACAAAGACTTTTTGTGAATGTTTGAGATTTGTTAAAATGTCTTTATTTTGAACTTTGTTTTAGAGCAGCTTAAAAGCTGCCTAAAGGCCTCTTTTACTTGTGCTTACCTACCCAACTCTTAGATGAGGTTACAGTGAAAGTATTTGAGATTATGGAGGCTTAAAATTTTATGTAAATACAGAAAATAAGTACATTTAGAGGAAAAAAATAGTACAGAATTTCACAGGATAGCGTGAGGCTGGCTGAGGTCAAGCTCATGTTGGAATGCAGACATTATGGGAGGGTCTGAAAGACAATGTGCCTCGTTGAGAAGGCAGCTCCCATGAAGAGTGAAATATGTGAACCCAGGGTTGCACAGATGTCATCCTGAATGTCAGGTCTTCTTTCTCTTGCATTTACAACAGGTTTGGGGGTTTGTACATAGTAACAATGCTTCATATATTTTAAACCGCCTGATGATGCTTTTATGAAAATCTGTGGTAAGAGAAACTCTATTAGCATAAAAACCATTTCAGTTAATGTTCAATGAATAAAGTCTCTATATTAACTAGAAATTGAACCTATGACTGTCACTTCCAGACATTTATATAAAGATTCTCTCAAGGGTGCTCCATTAAGTAGCATTAAGGAACTTCATACACAGAGCTGCATCCTTATATCTGAAACTTGTAAGAGAGAGACACTTGATGTGGCAGAAAGGATTATGAACAGAGATCAGGAGACTGAATTCTGGTTCAGACTCAACACTCATGAGCCATGTTGACCTGGATACACCACTTGGCTTCATCAGGCTCGAGTCCTTCATCTGCAGAATGAAGAGCATTACTCGCTCTGTGGCTGTTATATTATGATTCTTTCCTATGCCCCTCTTCAGTTACTGTTTCATTTATATAGCTGTGCTTCTAATTGTGGTGCTTGTATTTACCCCCAAGAAGCCAGGACACATAGCATTTAAATAATGAGCACGTTTATCACATTTCCATACCTTCTTAACATGATGTCCAGAATTATTTTTGAGGATGCAGTATTTGGACTGAATTTCCTAATTAGCATTCAGAATACTTATGGAAAATAGCTTATGTAGGTACAGCCAACGTTTGATTATTCATGCTAATGAGGGACAGCAAGTCTAACTGAAATGTGTATAAAGTCTTCACTCCTCATTTTGTCTTCAAATATGTCTGCTGTTGAACATTTGAAAAGTGTTGCTGAAGAATACTAATTTGAGTTTCATCTTCAGTCGGGACAGGAAAGTGTCATTAGCATATTTATGTAGCTTTATTTTTAACCCACTGCCCCATTTTGCCAAGTAAAAAAGTAGAATTCATTGTTAAACCATAGGAGTATACCTTATTTTATCTATATTTTTGCCATCTCTTTAGAGGCACATTCCACTCATAGACATGCCACCCTCATCTCAGTTTACAATTATGTACACATTTACATGGACATTTCATGTACATGCTGCAGTTTTGTGCCTTCATCTCTTTACTCATGTTCTATTTTGTATTTTTCTTTTTTTGACTCCTGTTTTCCTGAAATAAACTCTTGGCTAAATTGTATCTATCTTGTAAAGCCCAGTCTCCCGGTCCTTGATAAGGACTGTCTGGCCTCTTTAATAGTTTGGGCAAAGGGAAAAATGTAGATATTGAGTAGGCTGTGGAATATTATGAAGTGTGAGTCCCTCAGAGTATCCGACCTATAGTAGGCATTCTACTTAATGCCTTCTGCTGCTTAATGCCTAATTCTAGTTAATGCCTTCCTTCTTACTTGCTTTTACTGATATCTCCAACCAGAAGTTATCTCTTGTCCCTTGGAATTCTCTATTATGGCACACATTTTTTTTTCAGAGTTGTTTGTATTTTTTTTCCTTATTTCTCCTATGAGCCTAAATATTTTCTGAGGGCAGTTTCTTGGGAATTAATTTTATTTATCTTTATATATCCCATAACGTTCCTTACAGGATATCATACACAATTATCATTAAAAACATTTTGATGAAATGAATAAATTTGTCAGCATATCCATGTGGTTTGGGGGAAATTTGTAACAGAATGTAATGCTAGGGTATTGGTAAAATAGATGGTGTCATGTCAGTCTGATGTAGAGTGTATGAGGAGGCTGTAAATACTTTGGATCCTTTCTTAGGAGGCAGTTACGTGAGTATCAGGTTGAGAATACATTTGGGATCTGAGCAGTATCACCCAAGAGATGATGGTTAGCAAGTATGGGAGGACAGGGGAGTCATATGGCTGCCATATCTTAGGATATATTAGCAAGGAATATGGTCTATTTTTAGTGAGTAGGATAAATATGGGAAGAGATGTTGGTTTTGCCACTGCATCTGAGAGATACCAGGATAGGTTCAGCTAGGCATGCTGTCCGGGGACTTTGTCTGCCTTCATCTGTGATTCATGCAAACGTATAGCCTTAGCGTCTGAGGTGCTGTGGTTCCCCTGTAGGTGAGGATGGTGCAGGTGAAGGAGTCTCCTCAGAAGAAGCAGACTTGGAGGTATAGATGGAGTGCTGGGCAACCTCTGGGAGAGCTGTCTGAGTGTAGCAAGTCCCTAACCTTCACAGGGAGTGAGGTAGACTTAGGAAATCAGATGGACAAGTCTGGACTTCAGTTCAACTGGACCACTTTTAAGTTATGTGTCCATCCCTAACCATTCATTTATTGTGATCTAAGGTTACATTGGTGAGCATGGACTTGAGCCTCATGCTCCATCTTGACAGTCAGGGATAGAGTAAGTGTAACTCTAAAACATGTGGGCTTTGTGGGCTGGGAGTAGAAATCTGCAATGAAAATTAGGCTACTTTTACGAAATGATTTGTGAGGTGGGAGGTGGATTCAGGCCCACCAAAACAGGAGATTTTTACTACAGGCATTATGTTGTCAGGGTTTTAGAAGGGACTACTTACAGAAGCATGGGCAGGATTAAGGGTATAAAACAAGGGCAGGTGTGGCTCCTGGAGACCACTGTCAGCAGGAAGGTGTTATACCCCTAGAACTGTGAGATCAAGGAGATAAAATAATGTTACTGTAGCCAAGAACTTGAGTTCCGGAGGAGGAGCCAGAGCTGTAGGCTAAGTCATCTCCAACTCTTCTGTGGCCCCATGAACTGCCTGCCAGGCTCCTCTGTCCTTGAGATTTCCTAGGCAAAGATACTGGAATGGGCTGCCATTTTCTTCTCCAGGGGGGATCTTCCCAAACCAGGGATTGAACCCTCATCTTCTGCTTGGCAGATGGATTATTTATCACTGAGCTACCAATGAAGCTCAAGGAAGAACTACCCTGATGGTTTCCTTTCCTTACCCTCTAATCTCCTGCTGGTAGCCCTCATTCATTAAACCCCTGAAAGCCAGACAGCTAAGGAATCAGTACGATGCAATCCTTAAGGGTCAGGCTGCCGGGAACATAGTGGGCAGAATATAGATTTCAGTAGGGGTTAAATGGAGGATAACCAGCACAGAAGACAAATCAGAACTTCAATCTAATAATAGGGAAATGTGTTGAAAAGGAAGACAAATTATGAGTAGAAACTTAAGGCCTAGAAATTTGCTATCAAAAGATGGTCTGAGTGAAAAGAGACTGATTTCTGACTGGGCATACTGAGGGAGTTCAGTGAGTATGAGGTGGGCACTGAGCCCCAGGTTAGTCTACTGTAGAGACTGACGATCGCAAGTCCTGCTTTTGTTGGGGAATGGCACCTACTTACCCTTCCTGTTCCATACCATGAGTTGCCTGGGAACTAGGATGTGGCTGCTCCTGAAGATGTGGGACTTAGCGCTACTGGTGGGTTAGACTCACAGCAGCGAAAGAACAAATGACATGTTGTGCTTGTCAAGGCAGAAACCATTCCTGCAACATGTTGCTGCTCTGGTTCCGGTTGCTTTTGGTTGCATTCCTGTCCCGCATAGATTGGGATTGCTTCCTGCTCAAGCCTGACTTCAGAATTTTCAAGGGAGTTCAGGTGAAATAGCTGAGTGAATGAACAGGGGTGATCTTACCAGTCTTCATCCAGAGGCCATGCTGTGGGCTGGATGGTAGTTGCTATCTAGCAATGACTGTCACCAACTGCTGTGACAGATATCTAACAGATAACTGTGGCAAGGGATTAAAAATGACCTAGGTTATAGTAGGAAGCTGAAATTTGTGGCAAACAGAAGTAGTACAGAACCAGCTCCACCGGGAGACAGGGCAAGCACCAGCCGTCTTTAAGTCAGCCGGGCCTGAGACAGCGAGTGCCTGATACAAACTTGGAAACCAGAAGAGGACTTAACTGAGCAAGAAAACTTTTGGCTGAGTCTAAAATGAGTTAAAAGCAGAACAAGAGTGGAGCTGTTTAGCAGTAGAAGAGAAAGCTTGGTTTGATGCCTAGAGAGAATTACATGATGCTAAAAAATAAAGGTAATTATTTATTACATAATTGAACAGCACAAACCTATCAGCAAGCTAGAGACAGTCTTTATCTGGGGTTCTTCGATCTGCAGTTCAGGTAAGAGAATATTATTGAGTCCAACTTGCTTATCAGCCCTTGTGTAATGAGAGCGTAAAAGTGAATGAAAATATATACAGTCTGCAATGAGAGAGAAATGTAATTAGACACAGAAGATCCTTTTTCCCCCTACTTTGCAGGATTCAGCCTAAATTTAACTTGGATTCTTCCAAAAGGGAACTTATTATTTAGCCTTTTTAAATGAGAATATTTGCCTTAATGGAAAATATCTATTTTGTTGAGATAAATGAGCTTTGTTTTTGACTATCTGGGAGGTATAAAGAGGAGAAGCCAGTGGGAAAAGGAATATAAAAAGACAAAAGCTGTCAAGGACTGTTAAAGATAGAGGGACAGGACCAGTAACCCCAGGACCACCTGCCCTGGAGGACGTCTTGTGGCCTGGCTTTCCCTTGCATTTGCACAGGCCAATCTTTGCCCGCATGCTTGGAATGTTGTCCCTCCCAGCTCCCCCAGTCATCCCTTCCTTGAGATGCAGTTTGGTTCTCATACTGTTACTGAATTAGGTCATATGGACCCCAACTTTGGCCCTTGCTGGCCTGAGGCCTCTTGCCTTGGTGGGGAAAGGTTCTTTTTCCATTCAGGTTCACACAGCCAAAAACGAAACCCAAGATGTGGTTTTAAGAGGTGAGGATGATAGGAGGAGGGCTGATAATGAAGGGGAGCCCTGAGCATTAGTTTCCTGGGAGGAAGTGGGATTTCTCCTGGAAGTGGGGAGCCAGGGCCAAAGGCTGGTGTGTTATTTAGTGCCACTAATGTAAAATTTGCATTGAGTGAAACACAGTGTCTGTTGGAGGTCAGGTTTGTCGCCATCTTGGTTCCAGCTGGTTCTATCTGGTTTTTGTTTTTTCCTTCACATAGCTTCCTTTCTTTATGTCTGGACCCTGTGACAAAGATATAGATTAGTTCCTGCTTAAGGGAGGGGCAGGCATATGATTCTGGGGCAACAGCCTCGGTAACAAACCCTCTAACACCCTTCCTTCAAGTGCCAGCTGCGATAGGTCTGTGTTGTGATGCACTTACCATAACATGTTGACAGGACTTTCTGATATGTCTTCTCTGTTACGCTGCTGGCCATTTGAGGGCTGAGCCAATGAAATAATAGGTATCCCTACAACCAAAACAAATCGCCTCCATCAGAGGGAGAGCAAGAGGAAGTGTCCTGATGCTTCTTTCAGCATGACGAAGGTGTGATGAGGTCAGAGATACACCTGGGCTTTGGGAAGAGCCTCAGTTAGAGGCCTAGGTGCTGTGGTGACTCTTACCATCTTTTATTTTGGCTTCTTGATCTGTTTAGTTCTCCTCCTCTTTCTCTGCGGAATGGCTTCCTACATTTAGAAAATACTGCTGCTGACAGCTCTTAACTTCTACATAATAAAGCTTTGCCATCAGAGAACGACTAAAGATTTTGACTTGATTTTCCTGCTCCCGAAGTCTCTGGTTCCCAGGCAGTGTCCCCATTCAGGCCAGTTGTGCCCTCTCCCTGCTCACCTGTCAGCTGTTCCCTTTGTGACCAGGTGTGTGGGTAGGATGTGGGGAGAGGAGAGGTGCCAGTAACCAGACAAAAGAGTACATTCTGTCCACTTAACATATGAGCCCACCGCGGAGTCATTGCATTGTCAGGGCTCTGCTTGCCTGTACATAAATTGTTCCCTCTAGGCCATACATATTTATGGAAGGAAATGATCATGAAGACAAGTGTTCCAAATATTTAAGTAAACTTTATTTTGGCTTTTGAAACGTGTAATATCATTATTCTTACTGGAGAAATACCATCTTCATTATGTTTTCTGTTGGCTAGCATTAAGATGCAGTCTTTGCTTTTATTAAGCATGAACTGACAGGAACATAAAAGTGAGAAAGATAGCCTGGGTAACGAAAAAAGTTGACTAGGGAGCAGAAATATGCTGTGGTTAATTGATAAGGCAAGCATGTTGCTGACTAACTTGAAAATATTTTTATCCTTCTAAAAGGTATTTCTAAAACCCTGCAAGTGAATTTTTAAATGCCACTTTTGAAATTTTCTTACCAGCTTGCTTTATGGCTCTCAGGGGATGACTGACTAAAGTGAAAGAAACTGGCATGTTTATCACTCACATCAGATGAGTATAAAGCTAGACAGGCTTTTAAAAACGTCATGTGTACAGCATTAAAATTTGTGTGCATATGTGTAGCTTATATTCACTGAAGACTGATTCTAGATGTTGGTCAAATAGGAATGATTTTAGAAGTAATGCATTTACATTACAGAAAAGGTTGGGAAAATGAGCATAATTCTTTTTCTCTTTAATACTTTACAGAATCGGGAAATGGGGAAATGGTGAGTGATGATATCTGGTCCAGTGTTCTGCCTCCTTTATAACAACTTTGTAAAGGGCTGGATGTGGAGGTGTGCAGATGAGGGGAAGGAGGAGCATGCTCCATGATTCAGTTATTAGCGAAGAGACCTCTGTCAATTTGATGTCTGATAAATTTATTAACTCTTTCGTCTTTGTATATACATCCTGCTGGAGCAACCAGCCAAGAATAATATGGAATAGATTACATGGCCAAATATTGCTTCTGATTTGAATCTACGAGCATCTGAAGCCAGATATTAACTTGATGGACCAATCATGAATTAGGAGCCAATCCATTATTTCTATTTCAGCCACTGGATTTCTAATTATTCAGTTAGAAACTTGATCTTATCATTTTTGAAATCTAAAACTCTGGTTATCCATCATATGGACACAAAATGTTAAAGGAAAAGGACCTTTCTTCCTACTCTATGTTAATTAACCCAGCCCATCAATCTTTCTTTGTCCGTATGTATTATGTAGTTCCCCGGTAGAATGTATATTATTTCTGTTTCTAGTTTGGCAAGAGATAGCAATCAGTCAATTCTCTCTCTTTCTCTGCTCCCTACTCTCTCTCTCTTTCCTTAGAAGATGCCTATGTTTAAGAATATCATGAAGCTGAAGTGCCCTTTATATTACCTTTGTAAATTATTTGAATGAGGATTTTTCTACAGTGGTATGAACTACTGACCTCCAAGATGATTGCTTTTGTTTATACGTCTTGAAGCTAGGGAAGGTTTCCTTTATATCATCATACTTCAATTTGAATTTCTTTTTTTTTTTTTAATTCTCTCTCCTTCCCTCTCTTTCTCTCTGTGTAGTGAAAAAGCACAGCAATGTTTGACCGTGGGTTATTACTGAAGCTTATTTTCAGGGAGAAAGTAACACTGAAAATTAGTTACCGTAAATAGAAGACAAACAGCATTTTGCTTCCATAAAATAGATGGTTCTCTTGAGGAACTATTGATTCCAGTCTGTTAATATTGCAAATCTAACTAAAATAGACTTTATCTGTGTTTTATGTGGGTGAGTGACCAGGGCTTAGAGCTTAGAGCTTTTGCTAGACACTTAGAGCTTTTGCTAGAGAACCTGGAGGGCTGCCAGCTGAGAGCACTGTAACAGACCTCGGAGAAGCTGGAAAAGCGTTTCAGGAAGAAAAGTGTTCAGTTTAGATAGCTGCATAGTTAACGACTATTAGCCTCAGAGAACTGATAATTAGCTCTAGTCAAGTAAACCGACTTCTAGCGTTAAACCAGAGTAGATGACTTTCTTGCATAGCTAAAATGCACAGTGGTCTGTTAATTTACACTATCCAATTCCTTAGCAAAATCTTTTGTTTTTCGCTTTCAATGTTGACCTTTTAGTGTGATTCCTTTCACAGGTTGACTGATATACACCATGACAGTGTCTTACTTTTCCACCTAGCATGCTATCATAAGCCTTTTCCATGTTCTTAATTTTGAATGACTGCATATATTTTATGGCAATAATTATGAACTAGTCATAAATTATTGAATTATTTTATACATATTAATTTGTTTAATACTTACAACAACTCTATGAGATAGGTAGTATTATCTTCACTTTATAATGAAAAACAAAAACTGAGATACTGAAAGTAAGTGGATGGTGTAGGTCCCAAGGCCAGTAAGTACATGGCAGACATTAGTTAGCTTTTTTTCCTACCATAGATATTTGTAGATATTGTATAATGTGTATTGTGGTTAATTATTATAAATATTGGAGAAGGAAATGGCAACTGACTCCAGTATTCTTGCCTGGAGAATTTCATGGACAGAAGAGCCTGGTGGGCTGCAGTCCATGGGATCTCAAACAGTTGGACATGATGAGCCACTAAGACACACACACATTATAAATATCACAAGAGCAAACATGATTAAGAAAGTGCTTCTCCACATATTAAAGGTTTTTTCCCCTTAGGATGGGGCTTCTCTGGTATCTCAGCTGGTTAAGAATCCGCCTGCAGTGTGGGAGACTTGGGTTCGATCCCTGGGTTGGGACGATCCCCTGGAGAAGGGAAAGTCTACCCACTCCAGTATTCTGGCCTGGAGAATTCCATGGACTCTATAGGGGTCACAAAGAGTCAGACATGACTTAGTGGCTTTCACTCACTCCCTTAGGATAGTTTTTCAAAGTAGAATTACTGGATCAAAGTTTAAAATTTTGAAGTCTTTTAATACATACTATCTTAATAGCTTCCCTGATGGTCAATTATATTTCAATAATAGTTTATTTTTGCATAGTTCAATAAATCATTGCTGACTGTAGATATTATATTTTAAAATCTTTGCTAATTTGACAGCCAAATATGAATTTCCCCCCTTTATTTTAATTTGCTTATTTCTCTATATTTGAATATCCTCTTTTGTGCATTCATTTTTCATGCCCTTTTGCCTGTTTTTCTCTTAAATTTTTAGGCTTATTCTTACTTCTTTTTATATGTTCTTTAACCAAGATGTTAACCTTTGCTGATATTAAAACTTTGCTGAAGACGTTTCCCAGCCACATGCTTTTTCTTTTAGAGCATTCCATTTCACCTATGATGAGTATTTTTGTTTGTGTGTGTGTGCATGCACGTTTTCTTGATGTGTGTTTTTGTTTTTAAACACAGTTTTCCCTCCTTTGTGATTGTTTCTGTTGAAAAGAAATTCCATTTCTAAGACAAATGTGAACTTATCTTTTTTCCTATGGATTTTTTCCTTTTGTGTTTAATTTTCAATCAATCTGGATTTTAATTTTGTTATAGTGTTAGCTATATATCAGAATTACAAGGTGGTAGAAAAATAAATTTGAATTTCATTCTTTTCTTTTAAAGAATTGATTGAAATTTAGAAGAAAAGCCTTAGATAATCTATAAACTAGGCAATCAATTTCTTAGATACTATTTTGAAAGTTATTTTCTTTTTGCAAAGCCGAAATTGAGAATTGAATTATTGTACTTTTTATCAATAAATTGTGAATAGGCATATTCACATATATTTTTGCAAATTTTTGTGTTTAAATATTGTATCTGTAGTATTTTTATCTTTTGCTTTTATTAAAAAAATCCAACAAACAAGAATCACCTATCTAACCATCCTTGTTCTGAGGTTCTGTTAGCCTCACTGAGGATAGATTCTTATCTCTAGATTTCTAGCACTCATCTATAACTTAAAGCTGAGAACTTCTGTAAGGTTTCCTAATAGGTATAAAGGTTACCCTGATAGATAGATGTCAAGCATATTATTTTTCTAACTGTTGTATTTAACATTTTGTAGCATGATAAACAATAGTAGTGAATGATAAGATGGAAATAGAGACAATAAAGATGAATATGTCTCTAGAAAATATAGGAATAAAACCACCGCTCAGTTCAGTCACTCAGTTGTGTCTGACTCTTTGTGACCCCATGAATCGCAGCATGCCAGGCCTCCCTGTCTATCACCAACTCCCGGAGTCCACCCAAACCCATGTCCATCGAGTCGGTGATGCTATCCAACCATCTTATCCTCTGTTGTTCCCTTCTCCTCCTGCCCTCAGTCTTTCCCAGCATCAGGGTCTTTTCCAATGAGTCAGCTCTTCACATCAGGTGGCCAAAGTATTGGAGTTTCAGGTTCAACATCAGTCCTTCCAATGAAAACCCCGGACTGATCTCCTATAGGATGGACTGATTGGATCCCTTTGCAGTCCAGGGGACTCTCAAGAGTCTTCTCCGACACCCCAGTTCAAAAGCGTCAATTCTTTGGTGCTCAGCTTTCTTCACAGTCCAACTCTCACATCCATACATGACCACTGGAAAAACCATAGCCTTGACTAGATGGATCTTTGTTGGCAAAGTAATGTCTCTGCTTTTTAATACGCTATCTAGGTTGGTCGTAACTTTTCTTTCAAGGAGCAAGCATCTTTTAATTTCATGGCTGCAGTCACAATCTGCAATGATTTTTGGAGCTCAGGAAAATAAAGTCAGCCACTGTTTTCCCATCTATTTGACATGAAGTGATGGGACCAGATGCCATGATCTTCGTTTTTTGAATGTTGAGCTTTAAGACAACTTTTTCACCCTTCTCTTTCACTTTCATCAAGAGGCTCTTTAGTTCTTCTTCGCTTTCTTCCATAAGGGTGGTGTCATCTGCATATCTGAGGTTATTGATATTTCTCCCGGCAGTCTTGATTCCAGCTTGTGCTTCTTCCAGCCCAGTGTTTCTCATGATGTACTCTGCATAGACGTTAAATAAGCAAGGTGACAGTATACAGCCATGATGTACTCCTTTTCCTATTTGGAACCAGTCTGTTGTTCCATGTCCAGTTCTAACTGTTGCTTCCTGACCTGCATACAGGTTTCTTAAGAGGCAGGTCAGGTGGTCTGGTATTCCCATCTCTTTCAGAATTTTCCACAGTTTATTGTGATCCACACAGCCAAAAGCTTTGGCATAGTCAATAAAGCAGAAATATGACCCAGCAATCCCACTTACAGGTACATACCCTGCTGCTGCTGCTGCTGCTGCTAAGTCGCTTCAGTTGTGTCCAACTCTGTGCGATCCCATAGACGGCAGCCCACCAGGGTCCTCTGTCCCTGGGATTTTCCAGGCAAGAATACTGGAGTGGGTTGTCATTTCCTTCTCCAATGCATGAAAGTGGAAAGTGAAAAGTGAAATTGAAGTCGTTCAGTCCTGTCTGACTCTTAGCGACCCCATGGACTGTAGCCTACTAGGCTCCTTTGTCCATGGAATTCCCCAGGCAAGAATACTGGGGTGGGTTGCCATTTCCTTCTCCAAGGCACATACCCTGAGGAAACCAAAATTGAAAGAGACACATGTATCCCATTGTTCATTGCAGCACTGTTTACAATAGCTAGAACATGGAAGCAACTTAGATGTCCATCGACAGATGAATGGATAAAGAAGTTGTGGTACATATGCACAATGGAATATTGCTCAGCCATAAAAAGGATTGTATTTGAGTCAGTTCTAATGAGGTGGATGAACCTAGAACCTATTATGCAGAGTGAAGTGAGTCAAAAAGAGAAAGATAAATACCATATTCTAACGCATATATACAGAATCTAGGAAAATGGTACTGAAGAGTTTATTCACAGGGAAACAATGGAGAAACAGTCATAGAGAATAGACTTATGGACATGGGGAGAGGGGAGGAGAGGGTGAGATGTATGGAAAGAGCAACATGGAAACATTATATATATGTAAAATAGATAGCCAGTGGGAATTTGCTGTATAGCTTAGGAAACTCAAACAGGGGCTCTGTGTCAACCTAGAGGGGTGGGATGGGGAGGGAGATAGGAAGAAGTTTCAAAAGGGAGGAGATATATGTATAACTGATTGATGCTGTGGTTTGACGGAAAAGAGCAAAATTCTGTAAAGCAGTTATCCTTCAATGAAAAATAAATAAATAAAAATACAAAGATGAATATGTCTCTAGAAAATCAGTGTGTTGGCAATAAATACCAAGATTTCAAAGTGAGATTGTTATATATAGCAACACACATATGTTATTAATAATTTGTGATTTAATATTTAAGTAAAAGCCTTAGAAAAATGCCTATCAAAATATTTGACTGTAGTATTGAGACTCCTAAATAATTTGTAATTACTATTTCCAAAATGGTATGAATAAGAATATTTAATCTCCTGGAAGAGTTTTTCTGCTTATCATATAATTACTAATTATTTGATAACCCTTATTTGTCTTTTAGCTTCATATTAAAATCAGTGACACATTAGTATAAATACAGTGATTTGGCAGTGTTGAATAAATTGTTTCCTCTTCTCTACCCAACAGAATTGTATTTAAAATACTTGGTAATCCTAATTCAGTGACTTGTTTTTGAGATTTGTGTAATTTAGTATTCAGTTGATTTTTATTGAAACTGTTTGTTTAATCTATAACCCATACCCAATTTTGTACAGTGTCTTTGAAATACAGGAATTGAGAACTTTTATTAGATTGAAAGGAAGACTTTTATCTTGTAGCTTATTTTCCTTCTACTTTGGATAATTTTATTCCACAAGAATTTTATTAAAAAATAATTGCAGTCTTTGACACACTGAAGACAACATAATTACATAATGAATCTCCTTAATTATATCTTTTATAACTTACTTTTGCTTATATTTTTCATTGTTCAAAAGAAATGTACTAGTTAGAAGGGAGGTAAAACCTACAAATTTGCAGGTCAGAGGGTGGTCGAGAGCATATAAACAAGAATGAAAGGAGATGAAGCATAGAAGTGTTATAATAATGTAAGTATTATACAGACTACTTAGTTACAGAAAGAAATGGATTCTTTGTTCTTAAGGAGATCAAGAAACAGAGTCCTCAAGTACCTGGACATTTTTTAGAACTCTCTTTAAAGAATTTCTCTTTATGAAATAAAGGTATTACACCTAGTAAATCTTTATTGTTCTTAAAGAAGTGTAGACACACGTAAAACATGGAGTAACAAGAGCGCTTAGTGTTCCACATCAGAGATCCCTGAACTTTCTGCTGTGGACTAGTACCTCCTGTCAGATCAGCAGCAGTGTTAGATTAGAAATATTAATAAAGTGTGCAATAAATGGAATGCACTTGAAGTATTCTGAAACCATCTTCCCTACTCCCAGTCCATGGAAAAATTTTCTTTCATTAGGTTGGTCCCTGGTGTTAGAAAGTTCGTGGACTGCTATTCTACATAATTCTAAATTAGAGGGAAGAATTTCTTTAAGAGGTAGAAATTATAGAGAATATAGAGAGAGGAAATGCTGTTACTAGTTAGATGTATACTCTGGACTTGAAAAAAAATGGTAGACTTTCAACAGCTCAGGCAAAAGGTAGATATGATCAAATATCTGAAATAGGAATCCAGATTGGAACAAGAATTAACAAGAATCTAAATCATGGCAATACTTCCTTTGCTAATGCCCATAGGGGGCATTGTTAAGTGACTTCAGTGCTGCTTCGTCTGGAAAAGATGCCTCTGGAAAGCTGAAGATGATACTGCAGACAGTCACTGCAGTTTGATTGGTGTAGCACGAAATGGAGCCTGTGTGATAGTCAGGCTAGGAGAAAAATAGCTGAAAATAGTATGGATTCAAGAGTGTTATAAATCTGTCTCTGATGTGTAAATCCATTAATCAAAATCCTTGGGTGTAACAGTTAAATAGATACGAAGTCTTCTAATTCTTACATTATTCAGCCCACATTTTCCTGTTTTATCCATTAGAATAACTCGACAGGTGTTATGTCATATCCTCCTAAAATCTATATCACAGTGTCTGGAGAAGTAATTAGGTCTATTTGGTTAGATGTGCTTATTCATTCAGTTGTATCTGACTCTGCAGCCCCATGGACTGTAGCTTGCCAGGCACCTCTGTCCATGGGGATTCTCCAGGCAGGAGTACTGGAGTGAGTTGCCATACCCTCCTCCAGGGGATCTTCCCAACCTAGGGATTGAACCCAGGTCTCCCGCATTGCAGACGGATTCTTTAGTGCCTAAGCCACCAGGGAAGCCCTTGGTAAACAACGCTGAAAAGTAATCTGGGTGACCTAGAGTACTGGTTCTCCACTAGGAGCAATTTTGTTCCCCAGGGAACATTTGGAAAGGTCTTGTGGATGGTGGGAGGGGTTTTGAGCAGTGGTTCTTGACTGAGAGCTTATTAGAAATGCAAGTTACTGTGCTTCATTTCCTAAGGAAACAGGAAATCTAGAGCTGATGTTCAGTTTGTCTTTTAGCCAGATCTTTGGGTGATTCTGATGTTCCTCAAAGTTTGAAGGCCAATTGTGAGCCCATTTTGGCATGTTTGATCAAAAAAGAAATGTTTATTGAGCATCTGGCTTGGACCGGGTACCTTTCTCAATGCTCAAAAAACAGCCTTTTCACAATCAGTTGTCTTCGCTGTGTTACCTAATGGAGTTTGTTTATCCTTTTGGTTCTCAAATTATCTAGCATGCTGTTTAACATGTTTGTTGAATAGTATTCAACTACACTGGCAGCTGAACTTCCTCGTCATCTGATTGTAGGCATTCTTATAAAACTTCTTTTATTGTTTTTAATCAATGACTTGATTGAAGATGTAGTTGTCATATTTATCCATTTTTTTGGTTCACAAACATGATAGAGATTGGATGTCACAGGCAGACAATTCCTTATTCTTAATATACTAACTATGACATGGCCATAGTGTTAAGTTCCTAAATAACCATTATGTTCACTTTACCAAGTGATTTTTACTTTTAAGTCAGAATTCAAAACTTTCTTAGTAATGGAGTGGATTGCATGGCAGGAACAGATTTTCAGTACTCATTGAATTACATTAAATGTATTTCCTGAGGAACTTTGGGAGACTGGTGGTGGTGGAAGAAAGCAGAGAATATAAGAGAAAATGGGCAAAATGCTGAATTATTTTGTACTTGGTGAATATCAAGTATATCAATATACATGAAAAGGAAAGTGACATGCAAACACAGGACATTTTGTTGTGCAAGTAGGCACTGTCTCCATCCTGACCACACAGCAGAGGAAAAAAAGCATGGCGAGTTTTGGCCAGAACGGAGTATATCACTTCTGTTTACGTCCAGTTGGCTAGAATTCAGTCTCATACCCACCTGACATCAAAGGAGGCTGGGGAACATAGTCTGTTTTGTGCACAGGAAAAATAGAATATATATTTGGATGATTGGCTAACAGTTTGTTTTTCATGGTTACCTACTGTGATCAAGATTTCAATCTTCAACAGTTCTGATAATTATAAGTTTACTGTACTTTGAAAGAAAAAAAAATGGTGACCTTGCCTCTCTTCACAGTTTCTGTACATTTCACAATTTAAAAATAAAGTTCATACTGAGGGAAGAAAAGTACCAGATTTGAATAAGCTAAATGATACACACTTGCATCTTGCCATGTGTCTTCAGAATCACTGAACACATTTTTCATATTCAGTCCTCGTTATCAACTTGTAAAACTCTCAGATAATAAATAGTCATCCTTCACAACAACAGCTCCACAAACAGGAAGGATGTCAAGCTGGGATTTGCAGACAGGGAGTAAGTACTAAAGTGAGTTGGTCTGGAGGCAGTACCAGGAAGCTGGCAACCGGGGTAGTGTCAAGGGTTGAGTTCAGATTTGGTGGGGAGGGAAGAAACCAATATGGGGACCCAAGGAGAGAGAAGGTTGGAATCTGTCTTCCTAATTCATAGGGACTTTCAGTACACTTATTGCTGGCCAGGGTCAAATCCATGGTGTGGGCAGTCTGCAGAGAAGATGGGCAGGTCCCCTGGCTGGAAGCAGGTTTAGAGGGATGGAGTTCATGCTGAGGAGAACTTCCACACTAATTTTAGCGTTAGCAGATTGTTCTGGTGGCTTTTGAACTTGAACTATGTTGCAAAATTTGTAATATCAGTGGAAATAAAATATAAGCTTATTCACATCCAGGTTTGTTTTATTTTGTATTTACTGTGATCATTGAAATTTGAATGTGAATAAGTTTTCAGTTATACAAAATGCAATTAAAATCATAGCCTGTGCCCAGTAAGGCTGCTGCTGCTGTTAAGTCACTTCAGTCGTGTCCGACTCTGTGTGACCCCATAGACGGCAGCCCACCAGGCTCCCCCATCCCTGGGATTCTCCAGGCAAGAACACTGGAGTGGGTTGCCATTTCCTTCTTCAGTGCATGAAAGTGAAAAGTGAAAGTGAGGTCGCTCAGTCGTGTCCAACTCTTCGTGACCCCATGGACTGCAGTCCACCAGGCTCCTCCATCCATGGGATTTTCCAGGTAAGAGTACTGGAGTGGGATGCCATCGCCTTCTCCCCAGTAAGGCTAGTAAGAGTGAAACACAGTGAAAGGAAAATAAATCTTAAATTTGGTGCTGCTTGTGGTCTGTGAAAGGTAAAATGTTTCATAGATGGCTGGCTGACTGGTGACCCTGTGCATCTATAGGAACACATTAGTGTTCTGAGAACATCGAGTATGGTGCACCTTGTAAGGAAAGGGAGATGTTTGTGATGACAAGGCAGGTCAAGATTTTAAAAGGTTTTGAAACTACAAGCATAGTACTTGTCTTTACAATACTACAATAAACCTTGTTAGGGTTTATTGATATTATGAAATGTACCTTATAGCTATACCAATTATGCATGATTTTATGAAATAAGGAATTACACAGCAGATAAGGTAAACATGTGTAAATTATGGAATCCTGTATAGCTCTTGTATTAAGGAAAAACAACAAAGCAGGGTAGAGAGCAGTTAGCCAGAGTCAGAACTGGGCTCAAATCATGACTTTTCAGTTACAGCATAACGTCCTTGGAAAAGTTATCTAGTCTTTGTAAAGCTCTGTTCTCATTTGTAAAGTAGAGGTAATAACCATATCCAAAGGCTCTGGAAATCAAGTGTTTGTTTTCTTTGTTCTGTTTCTGGGTAACTCACTTGGTAGCAAAACCTGATGCAGACTGAAGAGAAGTTACATTCTTTCATTATCTCCTTTGGTGTGCATCTTTGTACATTTTTAAGCAGAATTATTTGTATGTTTGATTAGTATGCTGGCTCAGGGGCTTCCCTAGTTGCTCAGTGGTGAAGAATCCTCCTGCCAAGCAGGAGACTCAAGTTCAATCCCTGGGTTAGGAAGATCTCCTGGAGAAGGAAATGACAACTGACTGCAGTATTCTTGCCCAGGAAATCCCATGGACAGAGGAGCCTGGCGGGCTTGTGATGTCCATGGCATCACAAAGAGTTGAACATGTCTTAGCAAACAGCAACAACAACAAGATGCTGTCTCAGACCCGACCCAGGGTGGATGCTGTGTAACTTCTGTTTATTATTTTAGATTCATTCTTCACCTTTTTTGTATCTAGCTATGTGCCTGGGAGTCTGATTTTCTGTAGTCTGTGTGTATGGTTCCCTTGAGATAGTTGTACCCATTGAATTTGGCTGGTGGAAGTTACTGGACAGAGATTGGAGAAAGGAAGCAGAGTTGAGGGTGGGTTCTGTTATTTTGCCCAGAACCCTCTGTGAGGGGTGACCACAGTGTGTGTCTAGATTAGAGGTCTGACCACCAGAAAGGTTACCCATTCGCCACCTGCCGTGTGTGTGTGTGCCCACGTGTGTGTGCTCAGTTGTGTCCAACTCTTTGCAGCCCCATGGACTGTAGCCTACTAGGCTCCTCTGTCCATGGGGTTTTCCAGGCGAGAGTACTGGAGGGGGTTGCTCTTTTCCTTCTCCACCGCACAAGCCTCACTCTCTAGCTCTCTGAAACTGTCCCCTTCTCATTCTCTGTCTCCATAGGCATGGTGCCAGTGACTGTGATGCTAGCCCCTGTTAGCCAGCCATGCCTTGTGGATTCCCTACACCTTGCCCACATCATGTTAAACGGTGTCTTTATTAAATCTTCCTCAAGTTATCCTAGTTTGAGCATAGCACCTCGTTCCTGCTGGGATCTTTAAAAATGCTTAATGCCATTTAATTACTTAAACTTTCTAAACACACACACACATACACATTTTAAATTCCAAAACTTATCTCACCCCAAGGGTTTTGGATAAAGGACTGTGGGTCTGTATTCTAACAATATCTAGGATAGTTTTACCATATTTTATAAATTGTTACTCTGTTCAGAAGATTCTATTTTTGTCCAGTTAAGCACAAAGCACTTCAATCATCTATAGATAATGCTGCCAACACCTCATTACTGAAGATAAAAAAATCTGTCATTCAGCTACGAGTTTAAATGAATCCTTCTAGATAGGTATAATATTTGTGAAACAACAGTTTCACAATTGTAATAAATTTGCCTTTGTTACTTTTCTCAATTCCATTTGATTACTTCTTGATCAATGCAGATGCTTCACATGGCATCGTAGGAGAACTTAAGGGCTGTCTAGCTGGTAGGAATAATGCAACTTTACCTAAGTTATTTCACCTTTTCTCAGTGTTTCAGCAAGAATAAATTCAATTCTCTACTTTCAGATTTTTGCCAGTGTATGGCAATATAGTTTATAGGTAGAAGAAAGAATAAAATGTAGAGTTTAGGGGTGCTGGCTTTGGGTCTCAGGTCTTTTATGCAGCCCTACTCACTCTGAGCTTGTAACTTGATTTCTATAGCCCTTATCTTTAAAATGGGGTTAAAATACATGCCTGGGGTGAAAATGGGGTTTTAGCCCCATTTTAAAATGTTTTTTTTCTTTAAAATGGGATTAAACTTCAAAAATCTAAGATCATGGCAACCGGCCCCATCACTTCATGGCAGATAGATGGGAAACAATGGAAGCAGTGATAGACTTTATTTTTGGGGGCTCAAGAATCACTGTAGATGGTGACTACAGCCATGAAATTAAAAGATGCTTGCTCCTTGCAAGAAAAACTATGACCAACCTAGACAGCATTAAAAAGCAAAGACATTGCTTTGCCTACAAAGGTCCATCTAGTCAAAGCTATGGTATCTCCAGTAGTCATGTACAGATGTGAGAGTTGGACCATAAGGAAAGCTGAGTGCCAAGAATTGATGCTTTTGAACTGTGGTGCTGGAGAAGACTCTTGAGAGTCCCTTGGGCTGCAAGGAGATCCAACCAGTCCATCCTAAGGGAAATGGGTCCTGAATATTCATTGGAAGGCCTGATACTGAAGCTGAAACTCCAATACTTTGTTTACCTGATGAGAAGAACTGACTCATTGGAAAAGACTCTGATGCTGGGAAAGATTGAACGTGGGAGGAGAAGGGGATGACAGAGGATGAGACAGTTGGATGGCATCATTGACTTGACAGACGTGAGTTTGAGCAAGTTCCGGGAGTTGGGGATGGACAGGGAGGCCTGGTGTGCTGCAGTACATAGGGTCACAAAGTGCCAGACACAACTGAGTGACTGAACTGAAAAATACATACCTTTTAGGATCCTGAGGATTAAAAAAAAAAATTATTAATCACCTAGTATAGAGCTGGGCTGCTTATAAGAGCTTGAGTGTTTCTCAAACCTGAATCACTTTACCAGCAGAGCTGCTCAATAGTGGATGGTGTGTTCTGGGATTGATCACAACCGCTGCCCCTGCTGTTGTGGCATTTGGACTCCTCATGGACTGAGTTGAAACTTCAGGCTCTTCCTGTGAAAATCATGACTCATTTGGGACTGTTCCTTGCCACAAATGACTATAACAGAATGAATGTGATGTGTATGTGAATTTTCACTGAAGAAGGTGAATGGAACGTTTTCTTATTTGTTCGTAGCTACATATTAATTTTTGCTCCCACTAATTCCCAAGTTTTATATATATAGCACTTCAATATTCAATATAGTATCATTAAACGTGAATCGTTTTTTAGTCCTTAAGAACATACCATACACACGTGATATTTTTATATATTAGCCTCACTTGAGAAAGCATCAGTCTTTTCTAATGAAATTCTCTAATCATTTTAAGTGAACAGTAAAGTGAGCATAAAGGGTTCCATGCTACAAAGCTGTGTAGTTGCTAGAGATGGGCCAAATTGTTGACCGAGGCTCTAATGACTAAAGAAAAACAAGCCAAGTATTAGATTCCTAAGGATTCATAGTTGTTTCCTGGTACCAAGATCTGAGAATAATTTCTTCTGGGGGCTTCATAAAGTGGCATACTACATCAGAAATTTTCAGAAGCAGTTCTGAGTAGAAAAACAGAGCCTTCAGAAATAAACACCAGCATAGGAAGCAGCTTTGTTGAACCAAATAGTCCTGTGGAAGTTGGTTTATCTTATTTGGGCTATAACTTTCATAGTGATAATGGAATAAGAAATAATTGTCCTTTGGTTTTTTATTATAAAAATTAGTAATCAACTCTCTCTTTGGGTTGGGAAATCTCAAGAACAACATAGCATAACATTTTCTTTGACAATCAAAATAAAATACTGTGTTCAAAGTTACTTGAGATCCATGATTATGATTATTTAGATAAAATGTTTAGTTCCAAATTAAAAGTTTTCTTTATGATTTTTTTAGTTATTCTTCTCAAATTAATATTCCATCCGAGAATGGTGAAAGGAGAAGATTAAAAGAAGTCATGCATAAAATCATGTACAGTTAATAGGAATGTGATTATCATTTGGTTCAAAGACAGTTTTATTGTGGCTCCTACTAATTGCTATTTTGTGCACCCACAGGCCTTGCTTATCTTAAGATGGTTTCAGCTTTAGGGGAAACATAAAAAAATAAATTAACATATACATATATTATTTAAAATAGACCAAAGTTAAGGCCTAAGTATTATTTAGTCATTGAAATATGTGAGTGGGCTGAACTTAAAACCATACTTGTTAAGTCATTACTTTTAGGAAGAATGTTGCACAGTTTGGGAAATGTGCCCTCAACGTTCATGGCCCTCTCAACTGTAGTTGTAGGTATCTAGCATGGTGACTGTGAGCTTTGCGCTCTGGCTCAAATTTATATTAAAAAAGCCCAAACCAAAACAAGAGACCACCTGCTCTCCTTCCTTTCTTTCATTGTCAGCTCTGCTTCGGTTTTCCTCTGTGTTAAATTCTCCAGAGCTTTCAGGTAGTTAGTTGTTTCTTATGTTTTGTCCAGAGCTGCTAGTTGTTATCTGTTGACCATAGCACAATCAGGCATGATCATGTGGCTTCCTAAAGTCTTAAAAGCTTATTTGGGATCGCATGTACACCCGTGGTGGATTCATGTCAATGTATGGCAAAACCAATACAGTATTGCAAAGTAAAATAAAGTAAAAATAAAAATTAAAAAAAAAGACATTTAATTTTTAATCTGCATTTAATTTACGATGGTCTTAACTGTGAAAGAGTGAAAAAGTGGCTTTTTAAGAGTGAAAAAGCTGGCTTAAAACTCAACATTACAAAAACAAAGATCATGGCATCTGGTCCTAACACTTCATGGCAAATAGATGGGGAAACGATGGAAACAGTGACTGACTTCATTTTCTTGGGCTCCAAAATCACTGCAGATGGTGACTGCAGCCATGAAATTAAAAGATGCTTGCTCCTTGCATGAAAAGCTATGAGCAACCTAGACAGCATATTGAAAAGCGGGCATTACTTTACCAACAAAGTCCATATTGTCAAAGCTATGGTTTTTCCAGTTGTCATGTATGGATGTGAGAGTTGGACCATAAAAAAAGCAGAGCGCCGAAGAATTGATGTTTTTGAACTGTGGTGCTGGATAAGACTCTTGAGAGTTGCTTGGACAGCAAGGAGATCCAACCAGTCCATCCTAAAGGAGATCAGTCCTGAATATTCATTGGAAGGACTGATGCTGAAACTGAAACTCCAATACTTTGTTTACCTGATGAGAAGACCTGACTCCTTGGAAAAGACTCTGATGCTGGGAAAGATCTAAGGCAGGAGAAGGGGACAACAGAGGAAGAGATGGTTGGATGGCATCACCAACTGGATGGATGTGAGTTTGAGCAAGCTCCAGGAATTGGTGATGGACAGGGAAGCCTGGCACGCTGCAGTCCATGGGGTCGCAGAGAATTGGGCACAGCTGAGTGACTGAACTGGACTGAATCTTAACTGTTTTCCACCTGAGAAGTTATGTAGCAGTGTTCTGATAATCATTCCGATTCTTTTAGATGCTATAGACATTGTTGCTTTAGGGTATATTTCGTTTTAACTGGAGAAGGAAATGGCAACCCACTCCAGTATTCTTGCCTGGAGAATCCCATGGACAGAGGAGCTTGGTGGGCTACAGTCCACGGGTCGCAGAAAGTCAGACGCGACTGAGCGACTTCACTTCATTTTAACTGTCTCATAAAAATACTTATTTTTTGTGCTTTGATGGGAATAAAATTTTGTGGGGAGGTCACACATTTGTTTTTGGTTATGGTTAGGTTACAAGAAGCTTTCTTTGGAAACAATCTTATAAATACAACAACACAAAACAAATAAAGTTTAGAAAATCTATCAGAAGACACAACCCAGAGTTGGACATGACTGAGCAACTTCACTTTGAATTAGAGAATCTCTGCTATGTAAATTAACTTTTTTCAGCTCCTCACTTGTAAGACAGGCTGATAATCCCAACCTTTCAGTGCTGTTTTGAAATTGTATGCGTTAAGGGGTTAACACAGATACTTGGCAAACAATAAACATCCTATAAGGGGAGGTATTATTGTTAGATGCTACTTCTTGACTTATTCCCAATTCTTGGCCTGGAGGAACCAGATTTTTTATTCCTCTTTGATTCAACCTCTGGGTTTCTGAAGGAAGTTGAGAAGGATTTTGAAGAATAGACTGGAGTTTTTCTTTGAATAATCAAATTAACTCTTTGTGATAATTGACAAATTGTCAACATTTGCTGGATCATCAAGAAAGCAAGGGAGTTCCAGAAAAACATCTACTTCTGCATCATTGACTACACGAAAGCCTTTGACTGTGTGGATTGCAACAAACTGTGGAAAATTCTTAAAGAAATGGGAATACCAGACTACTTTATGTGTCTCCTGAGAAGCCTGTTTGTGGGTCAAGAAACATCAGTTAGAATGGGACATGGAACAACTCACTGGTTCAGAATTGGAAAAGGAATACAACAAGGCTGTACATTATCACCCTGCTTATTTATCATGCGAAATGCAGGGCTGGATGAATCACAAACTAGAATCAGGATTGCCGGGAGAAATATCAATAACCTCAGATATGTAGATGATACTCTAATGTCACAAAGTGAAGAGGAACTAAAGAGACTCATGATGAAAGTGAAAGAAGAGAGTGAAAAATCTGGCTTGATACTCAGCAATTAAAAAAAGAAACAAACAAAAAAAAAACTAAGATCATGGTATCTGATCTAAGAAAGTAGAGGACAGAGGAGCCTGGCATGCTACAGTTCATGTGGTTGCAGAGCTGGACATGCCTTAGCAACTGAAAAACAGCAACAACGAATAATTGACGAAAAAAATTAAATTCAGCTTTTAGAATTAACCACAAGAAAGAAGCAAGAAGGACAAGTGATATTATCTTAAGTGCTGAGATATTCATATGGGTTTTGCTTGCTCACATAAGGAATAGGTTGGAGTATATAAATAGTATCATTGTTTTGTTGCTAAGCAGTGTCTGACTCTTTTGCAACCCCGTGGACTGTAACCCATCGGGCTCCTCTGTCCACAGGATGTCCTAGGCAAGAATACCGGAGTGGCTTGCCATTTCTTCCTCTAGGGTATCTTCCCAACCCAGGGTTCGAACCTGCATCTGCTGCATTGGCAGGCAGATTTTTATCACTGTTTACATGTGTGCTAAGTTGTTTTGGTCACGTCAGACTCTTTGTGACCCTATGGACTGTAGCCCACGAGGGTCCTCTGTCCATGGGACTCTCCAGGCAAGAATACTAGAATGGGTTGCCCTGCTCTCCTCCAGGGGATCTTCCCAACTCAGAGATCGAACCTGCATCTCTTATGTCTCCTGCTTGGTAGGTGGGAGTTCTTTGCCACTGCCACCATCTGGGAAGCCCTCTTTACCACTGAGCCACCATCAATAATATATCCGTCTTAAAAAATCCCGTGGACCCGAATCATCCGTCCTCTGTGCTAAGTTGCTTCAGTCATGTCCAACTCTGTGTGATCCCATGGACTGTAGCCCGCCAGGCTCCTCTGTCCGTAGGATTCTCCAGGCAAGAAGGCTGGAGTGGTTTGCCATTTCCTACTCCAGGGGATCTTACCGACCTAGGAATCGAGCCTGAGTCTGCTCCTGCATTTGCAGGGGTGTTCTTTACTACTAGAGCCACTAGGGAAGGCCATGGACCTGAATACCTTTCAGACTTGTCTTCAAGGGATTTATTGATTACTGTGTGTCAGGTGCTACCTAGACATGGTATGAGAGGGAAAGACGAAGAAGTCAGGGTCCCTTTCTCCTGAGGCTGTCATGGCATTGAATGGTGGCTCTAGGAAAGCCCTGCTGGGGAGAAAGACTGTGCTGTAGGGGAGCAGTGGCTCCAGATTCTTGCTGTTGTGACTGTATTTGCCAGGGTGCTTGAGAGAGAGAGAGAAGGATGATCACATGTGCATTCTCTCTTCTTGTCTTTTTCTCTCATCTGTGTAAAATATAGTATAAAATAAAATAAATCTCTCATGTATGTATGTGTGTGTGTGTGTGTGTGTATGAGAGTCAGAGAGAGTGAGAAGATTTGTCTCACGTGACTGACAACTCAAGAAGTAAGTATCTTTGGGGTGGACCAGCGTGCTGGGGCTCAGCCTAGGGCAGCACTGCAGTTTTAGTTTAAGGGTGATTGGCCTTTTATTCCAGGGAGGTAAGATTTTATTTTTTCCTATTAAGACCTTCTATTGGTTGGATGATGCCTACCCATGCTTATGGAGAGTAATCTGCTTTACTGAAGTCTACTGATTTAAATGTTAAGCTTAACTTAAAAATATCTTTATAGAAACATCTAGGATAATATTAGCTCAAATACCTTGCCAAGTTGACATGTAAAACTGACCATCACAAGGACCTATTCTTGGGGTTTATATGGGGCTTCAGACTCAGCCATATATGGGGCCTTAAGCTTTCATCACTCTCCTCTTTCACTTTCATCAAGAGGCTTTTTAGTTCCTCTTCACTTTCTGCCATAAGCATGGTGGCATCTGCATATCTGAGGTCATTGATATTTCTCCCAGAAATCTTGATTCCAGCTTGTGTTTCTTCCAGCCCAGCATTGCTCATGATGTACTCTGCATATAAGTTAAATAAGCAGGGTGACAATGTACAGCCTTGACATACTCTTTTTCCTATTTGGAACCAGTCTGTTGTTCCATGTCCAGTTGTAACTGTTGCTTCCTGACCTGCATACAGATTTCTCAAGAGGCAGGTCAGGTGGTCTGGTAGTCCCATTTCTCTCAGAATTTTCCAGAGTTTATTGTGATCCACACAGTCAAAGGCTTTGGCATAGTCAATAAAGCAGAAATAGATGTTTTTCTGGAACTCTCTTGCTTTTTCCATGATCCAGCGGATGTTGGCCATTTGATCTCTGGTTCCTCTGTCTTTTCTAAAACCAGCTTGAACATCAGGAAGTTCACGGTTCACGTATTGCTGAAGCCTGGCTTGGAGAATTTTGAGCATTACTTTACTAACATGTGAGATGAGTGCAATTGTGCGGTAGTTTGAGCATTCTTTGGCATTGCCTTTCTTTGGGATTGGAATGAAAACTGACCTTTTCCAGTCCTGTGGCCACTGCTGAGTTTTCCAAATTTGCTGTCATATTGAGTGTACCACTTTCACAGCATCATCTTTCAGGATTTGAAAGAGCTCAACTGGAATTCCATCACCTCCACTAGCTTTGTTAGTAGTGATGCTTTCTAAGGCCCACTTGACTTCACATTCCAGGATGTCTGGCTCTAGATGAGTGATCACACCATCGTGATTACAGTTGGCTTAAAGCTCAACATTCAGAAAACGAAGATCATGGCATCCGGTCCCATCACTTCATGGGAAGTAGATGGGGAAACAGTGGAAACAGTATCAGACTTTATTTTTCTGGGCTCCAAAATCACTGCAGATGGTGACTGCAGCCATGAAATTAAAAGATGCTTACTCCTTGGAAGAAAAGTTATGACCAAAAAAGTTATGACCAACCTAGATAGCATATGCAAAAGCAGACATTATCAGAGAAATGCAAATCAAGACCACAATGAGGTACCATTTCACACCAGTCAGAATGGCTGCAATCCAAAAGTCTATAAGCAATAAATGCTGGAGAGGATGTGGAGAAAAGGGAACCCTCTTACACTGTTGGTGGGAATGCAAACTAGTACAGCCGCTATGGAGAACAGTGTGGAGATTCCTTAAAAAACTGGAAACAGAACTGCCTTATGACCCAGCAATCCCACTGCTGGGCATACATACCAAGGAAACCAGAATTGAAAGAGACACATGTACCCCAGTGTTCATCGCAGCACTGTTTATAATAGCCAGGACATGGAAGCAACCTAGATGTCCATCATCAGACGAAAGGATAAGAAAGCTGTGGTACATATACACAATGGAGTATTACTCAGCCATTAAAAAGAATACATTTGAATCAGTTTTAATGAGGTGGATGAAACTGGAACTGATTATACAGAGTGAAGTAAGCCAGAAAGAAAAACACCAATACAGTATACTAACTAACACATATATATGAAATTTAGAAAGATGGTAATGATGACCCTGTATGCGAGACAGCAAAAGAGACACAGATGTATAGAACGGACTTTTGGACTCTGAGGGAGAGGGAGAGGGTGGGATGATTTGGGAGAATGGCATTGAAACATGTATACTATCATGTAAGAAACGAATCGCTAGTCTAGGTTCGCTACAGGATGCTTGGGGCTGGTGCACTGGGATGACCCAGAGAGATGATATGGGGAGGGAGGTGGGAGGGGGTTCAGGGTTGGGACCTCATGTACACCCGTGGTGGATTCATGTCAATGTATGGCAAAACCAATACAGTATTGTGAAGTTGAAAAAAAAAAAAAGCAGAGATATTACTTTGCCGACTAAGGTCTGTCTAGTCTAGGCTATGGTTTTTCCTGTGGTCATGTACGAATGCGAGAGTTGGACTGTGAAGAAAGCTGAGCACCGAAGGATTGATGCTTTTGAACTGTGGTGTTGGAGAAGACTCTTGAGAGTCCCTTGGACTGCAAGGAGATCCAACCAGTCCATTCTGAAGGAGATCAACCCTGGGATTTCTTTGGAAGGAATGATGCTAAAGCTGAAACTCCAGTACTTTGGCCACCTCATGCGAAGAGTTGGCTCATTGGAAAGGACTCTGATGCTGGGAGGGATTGGGGGCAGGAGGAGAAGGGGATGACAGAGGATGAGATGGGTGGATGGCATCACAGACTCAATGGATGTGAGTCTGAGTGAACTCTGGGAGTTGGTGATGGACAGGGAGGCCTGGCGTGCTGCGATTCATGGGGTCGAAAAGTCGGACACGACTGAGAGACTGAACTGAACTGAAGCTTTCATCACTTATTATCTCTCTCCTGACTCTGTTCATGATTGTGTCTCCAACCTATTTTGGCTGCTGGTATTGACCTTGGGTGACTGCAGCTGGCAGTGGCTTGAAGCGGGACTTTGCTTTCTGGCCAGAGATTGAGGTTGGGCTGTGGGAGTGAGAATGCTAGAGCACGAGGGACCAGTGACCAGTGACAGGGCCCTTGCCCATCAGATCCACAGAAATGAATTTCCACATGGAGATGAAAAGATATGAAACAAGTAAAGTATTTATTAGGAGGACGAAAGTATATGTGGATAGACACATGGGTGGGCTCGGAGAGAGTCACACACTCATGGTAGTTTAAAACACTTTTTTTTTTTTTTGAGATTGATTAGGGATTTTAATAGCTAAAAAGATACATGGATGAAACATATTTACCGAACTTCATTTTATCCCAAGACTGTTTTACAGATTATGTATAAATCCTTACAATAACCCTGTGAGATGTGGAAATGTGTCTGAGGCTACATTTTTAGGGCATTCAAGGTTAAACATATAGTAAATGGAGGAGCCTTGATTTGAATCTGGGTTTGTCTGTTTCTAGACACTGGAGTAACTGTGTTATATTACCAAAAGTTAAGGCTTAATTAAAAATTTGGAGAGCCAGAATGATGCTTCAAAAACCTGTAAATCACTTTTTATTGGGTATTTCTTCTATGTTTCCTTTGGCCAGTCATCTTGCTTTACCTGATTCTGAATCCATATTTGCTATATCTCAGGGTCCTCCCCTGTGTGACTGCTTATGGATCCTATTGAAGAGGCCTATGGGTATCACTTCCTGTGAGGTGATGTTCCATCTCTTTTGACCTCCGGGAGACTTTCTGTGCACATGTGGTTGGGAGGGTCTCCTTGACTTGGAGGATGAAGGTTATGTGATCTTTTATCTCTTATCTGAACGAGGCTCAGCTTCTCCTCTCTCCTTCTGTTTTGGGATATCTGTCCATGGGGGACGGACTCTGGCTGCTCAGCCTGGGGCCCGTCTGTCCCCTGCCTCAGTGCTGTGAGCCCTTGTACCCATCGAGCATCACTAGCCTTCATTTTGCCAGGATTACTGCCCTGTGCAGACCTCTGCTCGCCCCTCCTGTAGTCCAGTATGTTCCGCCTCGATCCTGGACTGTTCATTCTGCTCACACGGCTTGGCCTATAGATTCCGTACCAGAAGCAGGACACTGATAGCTCTTAGGTGGCCATTAGTGTCCTGGGAGTTAATCTCCTCCCCTTAGATTTGTATATATCTAGAAGTTATTGGGCTTTCTAGGATTTTTATTACAGATTTTAAATACTTCCAGTCTTGGCTAATAGTTTTCGCAGAGTATTGTATCTGACTTGGCAGATCTCTTTTTTGCTTTGCTTAGAGCTCATTTACTGTAAGGCTGCTCCTGCCTCTTTGTTCTCCCATCAGTGTTTTGTGAGGAGGAGTAATTATTAAATATACTGCCGTTCTTTTAATAATTGAGTGTGTGTGGTATTTATGACCTGCAGACCAGCCCTTTTATTTTGCTCCATTATGACTTTTATTCTCAGAGGTCTGTGGTTTTCAAATGCCACTGTTTGGAGTAGCTGTCTGCAGCATTGTTACCATGGTGCTTATATACTGTAAACTAGTCACCCTACCCGATATCCTATTCCAGCTTGCTGCTCAGCGCTTCAGATGGGATCTGATTTCCTGGGATTAAATTCCAGATGTTATTTTACAGCTTGCCATCTGCTTGTTTGAGGAAGTTTCTTTCAGGTCGTAGGTCAGATGTATGTTCACTAACATTTTAAAATCTTATTTATTAGGTATCCACTTGGTAGTGTTTTTTCTATAATGGCAGGATAATTTGTTTCCCTCCTCAGAAAAATTGCAAGGTGGAAACAAATAATTCTAGCTGAAAAACTACATCAAATGATTTCATTGATTGTGTTTTAGTACCCTGGAATATTAGAGGGAAAAAAGCACATTTTTTTTTTCTACTTTGAAAAGGGAAACTTAAATCAAGAGACTTTTCGCCTGCAAACATGACTACTTTTTAAAAGTATGTCTGAGAAATAGTATGGGAACAATAAAGTTTGATTCACCTGGTAGACTGTGTTGACATTTGTTCTTCATTTTCAACTATGATAGTTATATATTAACATGTATACTTTTTGAAAAAGTATATTCATTTCTTTTTAAGTATACTTAGCTTTTCAAATATGATTCCCACAGCCTCCTTTACATTGTACAGAGTGATGACTGAAGCAATTTTACTTTGAGATATAGTACTTAAAATCTTTGGATCAATATCACCATAAGTCTTTAATAAAACCTTACTTATGTCAATCACATCACAAGTATAGTTTTTTGCTAAGGTAGAAACTGAATTCAGAACAATTATAATAGACTATCAATCAATATTTTAAAATAAAGGCTTTTTAAACAACATTCTATATGAGTATTGATTTCAGTTGTCTGTGTTAGTATTAAGAGCAAGTGGTCTGACTTAGGGATTAAAAAAAACACTTTTTAAGGTCATTGAAACTTAAACTGCTTTTGCTAAAAAACTAGGGTAATAAATAGAAAGTTCTCAGGGCCACCCACAAAAGCCTATTCAAACCATGCTGTAGTTGAAAATAGTGTTGTAATGCTGGCTTTGACTTCTTAATTCCGTGAAACTACCCTAATTCCTGTGTGTGTGTGTGTATGTGTTTGTGGGGGTGTGTATGTGTGTGTTTGTGTGTATGTGTTTGTGGGGTTCGTGTGTGTGTTTGTGGGGGGTGTGTGTGTGTATGTATTTATGGGGAGTGTGTGTGTATATGTGTTTGTGGAGGGTGTGTGTATGTGTTTCTGGGGTGTGTGTGTGTGTATGTATTTGTGGGGTGTGTGTGTGTGTGTGTATGTGTTTGTGTGGTGTGTGTGTGTGTATGTATTTATGGGGTGTGTATGTGTTTGTGGAGGGTTGTGTATGTGTTTGTGGGGTGTGTGTGTGTATGTGTTTGTGGAGGGTTGTGTATGTGTTTGTGGGGGTGTGTGTGTGTATGTGTTTATGGGGTGTGTATGTGTTTGTGGAGGGTTGTGTATGTGTTTGTGGGGGGGTGTGTGTGTATGTGTTTATGGAGTGTGTGTGTGTATGTGTTTGTGGGGGTGTGTATGTGTGTGTTTGTGTGTATGTGTTTGTGGGGTGCGTGTGTGTGTTTGTGGGGGGTGTGTGTGTATGTATTTATGGGGTATGTGTGTATGTGTTTGTGGAGGGTGTGTGTATGTGTTTGTGGGGTGTGTGTGTATATGTGTTTGTGGGGTGTGTGTGTGTATGTGTTTGTGTGGTGTGTGTGTGTGTTTGTGGGGGGTGTGTGTGTATGTATTTATGGGGTGTGTATGTGTTTGTGGAGGGTTGTGTATGTGTTTGTGGGGTGTGTGTGTGTATGTGTTTGTGGGGGGTGTGTGTATGTGTTTGTGGGGTGTGTGTATGTGTTTATGGGGTGTGTGTGTGTATGTGTTTGTGGGGTGTGTGTGTGTGTATGTGTTTGTGGGGGGTGTGTGTGTGTGTTTCTCTGGCACTTGGGCATGAGGGGCAGGTTTGGCTGGGGAGAGTAGGCAGTGTACGTATGTGGCTAGAGTAAAAGTGGGGAAAGTGCTTGCTGATCAGTTCATGTGGGGTTTGGATACAGAAGTTTCATGGATCGGAGAGTTGCTAAGCATCGGAGAATGAACATAGGACAGCTGTAGTCTCTTGGGGCCTGGCAGCAGCAGGCGTGATGTCCCTCTCCTTAGCAGAGAATCTCAGTGTTTCTGAAGGATCAGTGATGAAGCAGTGAAGTCTTGGTGATGCTGGCTGATTGCGCATTTAGGATCTTTGTCAACTGGGTGTTTGTAAGGATTTAATGTTTGGCAAGATTTAGATGCCAACTTTACATTTTTTTAAGTTCTGCTGGCCCGTGGATTCAGATTTTTCCTTTGTTTTTAAACATTAATTAGAAGGAACAGACTCAGTGTTGCTGTTAATTCTTCCTAACTATAGGTTCAACATACTACAAATGTGTAGAAACTTTGAAATTTATTATAAGTGTGATGGGAAGCAAATGGAAATTTTTGATCAAAGTTGTATATTTAAAAAGATTTTCCTGACTTTTATGCAATGAAAAATTGGACGTTGGAGATGAGGGCAGAAGCTGAGAAAACAGTTAGGAAGCTGTCTCCAGACGAGAGGTGGTGAAAGCTTGTTTTAGGTTGGCCTATTCTGCTGTTCTTTTCTTTTAGTGTGTGTGTGATGTGTGTGTGATGGCAGAGCCTGGTGCCAGAGCCAGGCTGCCTGGGTTGGAGCCCTGATTCTGCCCCTTCCGAGCTGCATGATGTTAGGCATCAGTTATGTCATCAGTAAAATGGACACTGTAATAGCAGCCGTGTCATAGGATTGTTGCGAGACTTACATAAATTAATTCATGAAAAATGTTTAGGATAGTGTCTGGCACATTGTAAGTATTCAGTAACTGTTCCTGATGACTCTCTTCTGATATTGTCACTGTGAAGTTTGTTACCTGTGACTGGCACATGAATCATGAGCGTGTTAACCCTGGGACCGTGTTTACATGGGAGCAGTGGACTCTTGTGACCACATTGTTGACATTCTTACTGAGTCTTATAGCAGTCTCTGAGTGGTACTTTATGAAACTTCTTTTGTATATACATATACATTAGCTATTTGCAAGTACACACTTCCTGCAGATGCATAGTTATACTGTCATACAAGATTAAAAAGCTGTCACATATTCAACATTATTTCATTTAAATAGTTTTAGATTAAGTGCTCAGTGTTTTCGGTACATAATCTGCTCCATATGCTCTATTGTTATATATATATATTTTTTTCAGATTGAATGTCTTCTATTTTTCACCAACTTTTGCCAATGTCACAGCTTATATTTCTCTCTCTTTCCCTCTCTTGTCTTTCTTTCTCTCTGTATACACACACACACGCATGCACACAGGCACACATATATGCACACTCTTCACAAACAAATACACATAGGTTTTTGGACCTTACAGTTGAGCTGCATTCTTGTCAGAAGGCCTAACAGTCCTAGAGTGAATGCAGCTGCCTCTCCCTTCCTTTGGGAGATCAGCATTACTCATCAGCTCAAATATTCTTGCTTTACCTCTTTGCTCACTGTTTTGGATATGCAGAACACTTACATATTTGCTCTTTTAATAAATTGAATAAACTGGATATTATGTTTTGAAAGTCAAATATGGATCAAAGTAGTTTTTAACGAAGATTTACTTTTTTTTTTTTAATGTGAGGAAAAAACCCTCATACTGTTTCTATGTATAGTTGGCAATTGGAACTTGTTAAAAGGGCAGTCTAAACACAGGAACCATGTAGCTCTGGGGAGATTAACAAAGATATCTAGTTATAAAGCCTGCATAAAGCCCCACTCCAGACGAATATTTTCAAATGTGAGAGGGATAAAATTTATATTATTAACAGCTGTCGATTTAACTTAGTAAAGCCTAAAATCATACTAGAAAATAGTTTTATTACAGTTCCAGTTCTTAAAATATGAAAAAGATGTTGATTATGCAATGAAATGACAAATATTTTTTATACATGCACAAGCGCAGCAAAATTTCCAGAAAATAGTTAATATGAACTTAAACATTTTTTATGGAAAATGAAGAGCCTTATTTTTTACCAATAGTGGATTATTTAGCATTAATCTACATTACATATAATGGATTAATATTAGGACCTTGATTAAGCTCATTTTCAGAGATACAGAGCACCTTTTCCTAATTGTAAAATTGTTCTTAATTGGTTACAATACATAAGAATAGCACATTTCTTTTCCTGCAGTTTAAAGCCCCACATTAAAATGAACATTATGATAACTTACATAAGATTACTTATTTAGTCAGCTGTTCTACTTGTCACTGTATTTCCTGTTTTGCAGATTGGAAAACAGAGGCACACAGTGGTTATACTAGCTCAAGCTTATGTAGCTGTTAGGGAGGCCATGATTCAAAGCCCAAGCAGCAGGAATCCGAGTGCCTATTCTGAACCAATAAACCACATTGCCCCCATCATAATTAAGATAACTCATTTTTGTCCCTTAAAATGCCTGGAAAAATTATGAAGAGATACTTCATCCAGCTGCAGAGTAGCAACAAGCTATGTTTATTTTTGGAAATGATAAGGAGTTGTTTTGCCCTATACATAGACTTCTACAAGTAGAGCAATTGCATAACATGGTCTATCTGTGTAGATTACACTTTTTTCATGATTCATTTAACTTCTTGCATTTGGTATCATTTCCTTTCAACCTGAAGCACATTTGATGCAGATTTACTGGGACATTCACACTCTATTTTGGTTTTGAAAGCTGCAGACCTCACTTAACAAGTACACAAACAACATAGCCATTTGGAACTAGTCCATCCTTTGTAGATTTAATTTTTCATTTTCTCTGGAAAGGACAGTAATGCAAAGGAAAAAACATATCTATGGGACTACTTCAGTTTTTATTATAACTAAAATACTGCTTGTGGATTGGCTGCAGATTAACCCACTGATATATGAAATTTCTAAACTGAGTGGCTTGCTTCACTGTTAAGAACCAATTTGTTTAGCATAACTGACCATCCTAAGAATCCTTTGTACTCATTTGAAATGATTCATTTTCATATTCCTCCCACCTCTTTTTTGGTCTCTGAACAGGAAGCCCATGTATATTTTTTAAATCAAATCCAGACTGTTTTGATTTATGTTTGTGTCTTACAGTTTGAAAATCAAAATGTAGAATTGGACTATCCATTCCTTGGAGTGGTTCAAAATTGAAAAACAGTTTGATTTCATGTTTATTTTAGATTGAGTGAGAAATCAACTGGCGATTAGAACTCTTCCAACTCATATAATTCTTGAGATGTCATGAACTTTATAATAAGAGAACCTTCATACTCTTTATGGGAGATCTCATAGTAGTCATGCTTACTCTAGTAGTAGTGAAAGTTGCTCAGTCATGTCTGACTCTTTGCGACCCTGTAAGGTCCATGAACTTCTCCAGGCCAGAATACTGGAGTGGGTAGCCTTTCCCTTCTCCAGGGGATCTTCCCAACCCAGGGATCGTACCCAGGTCTCCTGTATTGCAGGTGGATTCTTTACCAGCTGAGCCACAAGGGAAGCCCAGGAATACTGGAGTGGGGAGCCTATCCCTTCTCCAGCAGATCTTCCTGACCCAGGAATCAAACTGGGGTCTCCTGTGCTGCATGCAGATTCTTTACCAACTGAGCTATTAGAGAAGCCCTGCTTACTCTGAGTTAAGAATAGTAATTGGCCTACCACTGCCCAAAACACACAGAAATAGAATAAAAGGAAACATTTGTTTACTCAATGAAAATGATTCTTTGACATTTTGTTCAATATTATTTTTTAATAAAAATGTGACATACAAGTGAGGTTGAAGTCCCTGTTGTTACCTCTTCAGTCCCTACCTCTTTAGTCCCATAACTTCCTTCTCTCCAGAGGCTACTGCATTTATGAATTTAGTGTATATCTTTCTAGTTTATGCTTTTGTTTATTGACTCTAGTTGGGAGTTGCTTATTTTTAAATGATTAAAAGAAGTCTGGGATCTTGCATCAATCATGATATTAGTTGATGTTTTTAAACCTTATTTAATAAACCTTATTTTTAACCTTTTTCCAATCAAAATGTCAGTCTTATTTTAAAACCTAGTGTTTCTTATCAATTCATTAATGATATCAGTTCATTAATTTTTTCCTTGCATCTTATTCTTTATTGCCAAATTAATTTTTATTGAGAGTCTGTGAGTAGCAAATTTTCTTTCTTGTTATTACTGAAAGTTATTTTTATTTTATTCTTACTGTTTAATAACTTAGGTTTCTTAGTATAGATACTTGGGTATAGAATTTAGGTAGACAGTTTTCTTCAACAGTTGGAAGGCAGTATTTTATTGTCTTGTAGCATTTGTTGCTATTCATGAGAAATCAGCTGTCAATCTAATTATTGCCTCTATAACAGTCTCACTTTTTCTCTCTGATAATTTTAAAGATTTTATTTTTACCTTCAGTGTTAAGAAGTTTTATTAAATGTATTTAGGTTTGAATTTATATGCAGGTACTCTGTGTATCTGTATATGAGTATAATCTATTCTTAAAACTGAGGATTTCTTTTTTAAATTTTGGAGAACTAGCAGCCATATTCTCTTTAAATATTGCCTCTATGCATTTCTCTTCATGTACTGGGACATATGAAGTATCTTTTCATTCTTGTACCCTAAATCACTTACTTTCTCTTTCATTTTTTAATCTTTTCTTTCTTTCTATATTGTGTGTGCATCATATTTCTCATTAGCTAAATCTAATTTATAGCTTGTCTCCTTTTTTGACATTTTCCATTTCTAGTATTCTTATGTGCTTTATGAAATTCTCCCTTTAATGCTGTCCTATTCTTTATTTATATACCCTTATAAAAAGATGTGCTTATCGTAATACTCAGATTATTTCAGTCTCCTTTTTTTTTGTTTTTAGTGTGTATATTTTCTATTCATGCAGTGGTTGACTCTCCAGCCTTGTGTGGGTTCTAATTTTCTTTTTTTTTTTAACTCTGCTTACCGACAGTATAGGTTTGCTTCCCATTGAGTCCTATGTGTTGGGAGTTACAGAAGTATTCCTACAGGATAATTTTAAATTTTATTTTTCAGTGAACCTAGATATGTCCCTGACTCTCAACCAGCTTTTAAGCTTACTTTTCAGTTG
Source organism: Capricornis sumatraensis (assembly GCF_032405125.1). Classification (NCBI taxonomy): domain Eukaryota; kingdom Metazoa; phylum Chordata; class Mammalia; order Artiodactyla; family Bovidae; genus Capricornis; species Capricornis sumatraensis. The sequence continues at coordinate 11,341,185 of NC_091083.1, forward strand.
AAGTCCCTATGTCATATATGTAATACAGCTTTGGACTCCACACTTAGATGTGTAGCACACAGCCTGGGATTCTAATTTCCTATAGATGACTGTTTTTCCACCCACAGCCGTGATCAACTTTCTGGCTGATTCCCTGCTATAGTGGAGCAAGTGTTTCTAAATCCAGTTTCAGAGATGGCTTTCTGCTGGAAACATGTTACTATATTCCCATGTTGTACCTAACACATCCTCTATTCTCAAAATAGTTTTTCCTTTGTATTGTTTTGTTGACTTCTGTTGAAAATGGTAGGAATTAATATACTGCTTTGTTCATTTAACAAATATTTTTCAAGTGTTTTCTTTTACTGGTTACTATCTTAAGCACAAGAGACACAGTTGCTGCTTTAACACAGCAACATTCTGATAGTTGGGGTGAGAGAATCAATCATTAAATAAATAAAGCAATAAATGTAGTATGTGCTGTGCTTAGTTGCTCAGTCATGTCTGACCCTTGGTGATTCCATGGACACAGCCCTCCAGGCTCCTGTGTCCATGGAGATTTTCCAGGCAAGAATACTGGAGTTGGTTGCCATGTCTTCCCTCCAGGGGGTCTTCCCAGTGTAGCATATGTCATACTTTTTTTTTATACATGCAATGAAAATGATAAAGCAGAGTAATGGAGATACAGTGAAGTAGAGGGTAAGTAAGGGAGACAGAGGGCATTATTCTATATTTATGGCACGCCACTCCAGTTCTCTTGCCTGGAAAATCCCATGGACGGAGGAGCCTGGTAGGCTGCAGTCCATGGGGTTGCTAACAGTTGGGCATGACTGAGTGACTTCACTTTTGATTTTCACTTTCATGCATTGGAGAAGGAAGTGGCAACCCACTCCAGTGTTCTTGCCTGGAGAATCCCAGAGACAGAGGAGCCTAGTAGGCTGCGATCTGTGGGGTTGCACAGAGTCGGACACGACTGAAGCGACTTAGCAGCAGTAGCAGCAGCAGCAGCAGTTAGTAAAAAGCTGTCTAATAAAGTAGCATGTGGGCAGAGGTTCCCCCCCAGAATGAAATTGTGATCCATGTGTATTTCTGGTGCAAGATCATTACAGGCAGTAGAACCAAGAGAATACACTCAACCTGCCCTAAGAATGCAGAGAGTGGCGTGGTGGAGGTGAGAGTCTAGTAGGAAGGTTGGACAGATGGTAGAGGGGCCAGCTAATGCAAGCTCACCTTGACTCTGAGCAAGAGTGAAAGCCTTTGGAGGATTCTGAGTAGTAAAGTGAAGTTATCTGTGTAATGATTTCAAGAAAGCATTGACTCACCTGATTTGTGGAAAAATTGAGTGTGGGGAGATAGGAGTGGAAGTATGAGCCCAAAGAGGCTGATGTTTCAGGAGTTACACTAGAGATGAGGGTGGTTTGAACAGCATGGCCAAGGTGGTTGTGGAGAGAAGAAAAGGAAGGAGTCGAAGAAGGTCCTGAGGTTTCTGACTTAAGCAGCTGGATAAGTAGAGTTGCTATTTAATGAACTAGAATTACCTGTAAAGGCATAAGTATGATATGAAAATTAAGTACATAGTTTGGATACATGAATCATGGGTTAATTATTAAATATACAAGATTTTGAGTAGAGAATTGAGCCTGCTGATACCATTTTCGGAGATATTATTGTTTTGTGGTTTAGTCGCTAAGTTGTGTCTGACTCTTTGCAACCCCATGGGCAGTAGCCCGCCAGGCTCCTCTGTCCATGGGATTTCCCATGCAAGAGTACTGCAGTAGGTTGCCAATTCCTTCTCCAATTCTACCTCTGATGATAAAATATAGAATCATAAAACATGGGGATGTCTTGCAAATTAGTTTGTTTCACTTTACAGATAAAGGTACAGGAAGATGACTTCTCACATGACAGCCTCTTGATTTCAGAGTATGTATTTATGATTGCAAAATAATGAGATTTAAAATAGACATATCAGAATTGTTAATTCCTTAGTATTACAGTAATGCCCTGAAAGTTCACATTCTTATTCCAGTGTTCCTATTCTACTAAGTCACTTTTGTGACTGTTATTTGAGAATCTTTTTCAGAACCGTATTATAAGCCATATATTAAAAGCCTGCCATTATTTAAACTTGGTAGCTGTAATCAAACAGTGGAAACAGTAGCTGACTTTTTTGGGGGGGCTCCAAAATCACTGCAAATGGTGATTGCAGCCATGAAATTAAAAGATGCTTGCTCCTTGGAAGGAAAGTTATGACCAACCTAGATAGCATATTAAAAAGCAGAGACATTACTTTGCCAACAAAGGTCTGTCTAGTCAAGGCTGTGGTTTTTCCAGTAGTCACGTATGGATGTGAGAGTTGGACTATTAAGAAAGCTGAGCGCCAAAGAATTGATGCTTTTGAACTGTGGTGTTGGAGAAGACTCTTGAGAGTCCCTTGGACTGCAAGGAGATCCACCAGTCCATCCTAAAGGAGATCAGTCCTGGGTGTTCATTAGAAGGATTGATGTTGAAGCTGAAACTCTAATACTTTGGCCACCTGATGCGAAGAGCTGACTCATTTGAAAAGACCCTGATGCTGTGAAAGATTTAGGCCAGGAGGAGAAGGGGAAGACAGAGGATGAGATGGTTAGATGGCATCACCGACACAATGGACATGGGTTTGGGTGGACTCTGGGAGTTGGTGATGGACAGGGAGGCCTGGCATGCTGTGGTTCATGGGGTTGCAAAGAGTCGGACACAACTGAGCGACTGAACTGGAAGTGGAATCATACTTCAGTTTTTGGTATTGATAGCTTCTTAGAATAACAGTTAACATTTAAGAAATTCAAGTACATCCTCAAAAAGGACACTACTTGCCCATAATTTATGTTGTCTAGTATAAAATGATGCAGGGTGTCTTAGTCTTTTGGGGCTATGTTAACACAATTGCCATAGACTGGGTGACTAAAACAGCAAATGTTTATTTCTTATAGTTGTGGAGGCTGGGAAGTCTAAGATCAAGGTGTGGGCAAATTCAGTATCTGATGAGGGCCCGCTTCCTGGTTCACAGATGACCCTCTTCTCACTGTGTCCTCCCACGGTGGAAAGAGAGTGAAAGCTCTGTGAGGCATCTTTTATAAAGGCGCTAATTCCATTCATGTCTTCACCCTCATGACCTAATCACCCGCAAATGCCCCGTTTCCTTAGACTCTTATAATGGGGGGGAGGGGTGGGATTTCAACATATAAATGTTAGGGGGACACAGACATTGCACAGCCTCAGAAAAAGTTAAACATGACAGTTTTCGTCAATAGCAGTACCAATGGGATGAAGCTATACTCTCCCAAGAAGACAAGACGGCCGTCATTTGTATAAAATATTCTCATCAGTACATATTTTATAGGTAAAAAGCAGAACAGGCCTGATAGCCTATATATCTTCAGATACAGTGGTTGTTCTTTAGTGGTTCTCTTGAATCTCTTTGGGGACATTAATAGTTGCCCTATACTCTTTTCAAAAGAGCTGACTTGTGTATATTCCCAGTTAGGAATATAAGACGCACAAATGACTTACAGGTTTTTTTAAAAAAATTTTTTATTTTTACTTTATTTTTCTTTACAATACTGTATTGGTTTTGCCATACATTGGCATGAATCCGCCACGGGTGTACATGAGTTCCCAATCCTGAAGCCCCCTCCCACCTCCCACCCCATGTCATCTCTCTGGATCATCCCTGTGCACCAGCCCCAAGCATCCTGTATCCTGCATCGAACATAGACTGGCGATTCGTTTCTTAAATGATACTATACATGTTTCAGTGCCATTCTCCGAAATCATCCCACCCTCTCCCTCTCCCACAGAGTCCAAAAGTCTGTTCTAAACATCTGTGTCTATTTTGCTGTCTCGCATATAGGGTTATCATTACCATCTTTCTAAGTTCCATATATATGTGTTAGTATAACAGGTTTTTAAGATCAAATTGAGTGTATCTGTGAAGTATTTATTATTTTTCTCCAGGAGGAATTTGGAAAGAGGGCCTATGTCCTCAGTAGAGTTCTCAGAGAAGTGGCAATAAATTAATTGCAAAGAATGACATCATTATTAAAATGAGAAAGAAATTAAACTGTTTAAAAACTGTATTTATAGATTAATAGTTTGATTCATTTTTTCCATTTCTCTCAAAAATAGCAATGTGAAACTGCATTTGTTAGCTATTTTTAATGAAAAAATGATAAAGAGTAAACCAAAGTTGCTCATGATTCCATTGCCAGATATTGGAGGTGGGTAACCTAGAAATAATACATGTAAAAAGTTAGTTGACATTAAAAGTACATGGCCTATATCCATGCTCTGGTGTAAAGTAAAAAAAAAAAATGTATAAAGTGAAGTTTTTCTCCTTTTATATTACATTTATGCTTCCCTTGTGGCTTAGCTGGTAAAGAATCCACCTGCAATGTGGGAGACCTGGGTTCGATCTTTAGGTTGGGAAGATCACCTGGAGAAGGGAAAGGCCACCCACTCCAGCATTCTGGCCTGGAGAATCCCATGGACTGTACAGTCATGGGGTTGCAAAGAGTTGGAGACCACTGAGCGACTTTCACTCACACTTACATGTATATTCTCATACATGTATCTAGTAAATGGGATCATGATAATTGGAATCATGATACAAATGTTAATGTTGAACCTTACTTTTTGAAACATTACTTTTTAGATATTTTATTGTAAAACAGCATATTTTAAAGCATTCTCTTAGAACTTCAATTATATCATCATATTATAATTTATTAAATGATGGAAATTTTAGGGTGTTTCTTGTTCTTCATATCATACAAATGTCTACAATGAGCATCCTTGTAGCTATGTTTTGGCATCCTATGGAAAGTGCAAGCAAATTCCTCTGGATGAAATGGAGTTGCTGGTAATATTAAATGTGACAGTGAAAGTTGCTTAATCATGTCCGACTCTTTGCAACCCCATGGACTGTACATGGAATTCTCCAGGCCAGAATACTGGAATGGGTAGCCTTTCCCTTCTCCAGGGGATCTGCCCAACCCAGGGATTGAACCCAGGTCTCCCACATTGTAGGCAGATTCTTTACCAGCTGAGCCTCATAAATTTATAGTCACTATTATTTTCCAGCCTGATAAATGAAAATGGTGTGTGTGTGTGTGTATATTTTTAATTGAGGTGAAAGAAAGAAAGTGAAGTCACTCAGTCATGTCCGACTCTTTGCGACCCCATGGACCGTAGCCTATTAGGTTCCTCCGTCCATGGGATTTTCCAGGCAAGATTACTGGAGTGGATTGCCATTTTCTTCTCCAGGGAATCTTCCTGACTCAGGAATCAAACCCAGGTCTCCCGCACTGCAGGTAGATGCTTTACCGTCTGAGCCACCAGGGAAGCCCATTAATTGAGGTGAGATTCACGTAATATAAAATTCAGTATTTGAAGTGTACAATTTAGTGACATTTAGTACAGTCATGATGTGTGATCATTGGCCCATTTAGTGTCAAAACATTTTTGTCACCAAAAATGGATAAAGCAATCACTACCCACTTTCCTCTCAACCCTCCCCACAACCTAGACCCTGGCAACCAATGATCTGCTTTCTGTATTTATGGATTCATCTTTTCTAGGTGTTTTATGTAAGTGGAATCATGATATTTGTCCTTTTGCGTATAGCTTTCATGCCTGAGCATAATGTTTTTGCGGTTCATCCACATTGTAGCGTGTATCAAGATTTCACTTATGGCTGAATAATATTCTGTCATATAGGTATACCATATTTGTTTTTCCATTCATTCACTGATGACTGTTTGCCCCTTTTAGCAATGATGAATAGTGCTGCTGCTGTGACCATTTGTGTACAAGTATTTGTTTAATCATGTGTTTTCCATTTTTTTTACTATATTCATAGTTGCAAAATTGCTTATGTCTAGTGGTAAATTTTTGTTTAACCTCTTGAGGGCCTGCTAAACTGTTTTCCACAGGAACTGTATGCTTTTACATTCTCACAAGCAATATACAAAAGTTGCAGTTTCTCCATATCCTCACTAATGCTTGTTCCTTTCTTTGTTTGTTTTAAATCATAGCTGTCCCAGTGGGAGTAAATAGTTTTATTTGTACTTTCCAAATGAATAATGATGTTGAGCATCTCTTCATGTGCTGTTGACCAAATAGAAGTATATGTTTTTAAGAGAAATATTTATTCAAACTAAATTGAGTTTTGTGTTAAGTTATGTATGTTCTTTATGTATTCTGGATAGTAGACCCTTACCAGATATATGACTTGCAAATATTTTCTCCCATCCTGTAGGTTTTCTTTTTAATTTTCTTGTAATGGTATACAAAATTGTTTAACTTTTATCAAGTCTAATTGATTTTTTTCTTTTTCTACTCATGTTTTTGCTGTTATATCTTAGACTCCATTGCCAAATCCAAAGTTATGAAGATTTTCCTGTATATTTTTTTCTAAGGGTTTTATCATTTTAGGTCTTATGTTTAAACCTTTGTTCATGGAGGTAATTTTTGTTCTTTGAGGTAATTTATATATATATTGTAAGATACAGGTTCAGTTTCATTCTTTCCCCTGTAAGCATTTAGTTTTCCCAGAACCATTTGCTGAAGGTACTATTCTTTCCCTACTACATGGTTTGGATACCTTTTGTCAAAAACGAGTTGACTGTATCTATTTGCTTTGTTTCTATACTTTCTTACTTTATTTCTGTTATGTTGTTCTATCTGTATATCTATATTATTGGCATTTTGATTTGCATTTCTTTTGATGGAAATGAGATTAATCATATTTTATGTTTCCTGACTATTTGTTTTTATTTTGTCATGAACTGCTTATCCATAGCCTTTGTTGTTTCTTTCCATGATTTTTTCTTGATTTTGTGTACTCTGTGGATTGTAGAAATTAGTCTTTTATCTGTCATATATGATGAAGATATTTCCCTAGTTTATGCTATCTTGTTTTAAATTTTTTATGATATTTTTAATGAAGAATTAAAATTTTCAGGTTATTGTGATTGTTATCATTTATGACTGCTGGATTTTATTTACTGTCTTTCCTACTTAAACATATAAATACATTTATTCTATGTATTCTTCTAAAACTTTGGTTTTATTTTTTCTTTTATTAAAATCTTTTGTAATAGATGAACACTTCTTTGTTTTAGTTTATTTTTATTTTTTGGCTGTATAGTTTGAGGGATCATACTTCCCCAACCAGGGATTGAACCTGTGCCCTTGACAGTGAAGCACAGATTGCTAACCACTGGACCATCAGGGAATTCCCTAGTTTTTTCTTTTAAGCATGTTTTTTTTTACAAAATTCATTTATTATAAAAAAATTACATGCTTTTGTAGTAAATTAAAACACTCCAGATATGTATACATAAAAGTGGATTATTTCCCTTCTCTTCTTGTTGTTCAGTAGCTAAGTTGTGTTCAAGTCTTTGGGACCTCATGGACTGCAGCGTGCCAGGCTCTTCTGTCCTCCACTGTCTCCTGGAGTGTGTTCAGATCCATGTCCATTGAGTCGGTGATGCCGTCCAACTATCTCATCCTCTGCCACCACCTTCTCCTTTTGCCTTTAGCCTTTCCCAGCATCACGGTCTTTTCCAATGAGTAGGTCTTTTTGCATCAGGTGGCCAAAGTATTGGAGCTTCAACTTCAGTAACAATTCTTCCAATGAACATTCAAAGTTGATTTACTTTTGGATTGGCTGATTTGATCCCCTTGCAGTCCAGTGGATTCTCAAAGAGAATCCAACACCTCAATTCAAAAGCATCAATTCTTCAGTGCTCAGCCTTCTTTATGATACAGCTCTCACATCTGTATGGACCTGGGTTCAATCCCTGGGTTGGGAAGATCCCCTGGAGAAGGGAATGGCTACCTGCTGCAGTATTCTGGCCTGGAGAACTCCAGGAACTATACAGTTCATGGGGTCACAGAGAGTCGGACACGACTGAGTGACTTTCACTTTCACATCTGTACATTGCCACAGGAAAAACCTGGAGAAGAAAATGGTAACCCACTCCAGTATTCTTGCCTGGAGAATCCCATAGACAGAGGAGCCTGCCAGGCTATAGTCCGTGGAGTCTCAAGAGTTAGACACGAGTTAGCGACCAAACTACCACCACCACCACAGGAAAAACCATAGCTTTGTCTATACAGACCTCTGTCAGCAAAGTGACATCTCTGCTTTTTAATATGCTGTCTAGGTTTGTCACTGCTTTCCTTACAAGGAGCAAGCATCTTTTCACGTAATGACTGCAGTTATGGTCTGCAGTGATTTTGGAGCCCAAGGAAATAAAAACCGTCACCGCTTCCACATTTTCCCCTTCTATTTGCCGTGAAGTGATGGGACTGGATGCATGATCTTAGTTTTTTTAATGTTGAGTTTCAAATCAACCTTTTTACTTTCTGTTTCAGCCTCTTAAAGAGGCTCTCTAGTTTCTCTTTACTTTCTGTCATTAGAGTGGTATTGTCGGCGTATCTGAGGTTGTTGATACCATACCCTTTATTCCCATTCTCTCTAGCTTAATCCTCTACTGCACACTCTTTGGTGTGTTACTCCATGCCAGTGCAGACACATTTGTGTATTGTTTTACATTTATGTTTGTGTGTGATTTATTTGTTTGGAGGAATAAGAGGCTTTTTGAACCAGGAACTTAGTAAATGTATTGAAAAATGCAGAATAAAAAACTTTTATTAAGTTTGATAGATTAATGTATTCCATTCTGAAAGAGATTATTTTGAACAGTTAACTGCTTCAAGTTTAATTCCAGTGTCTTTCTTCTATATACTCAAATTGATGGTTTGACCTAATTTCTTATTACGTCGTCACTCCCTTTCCCAGCTCCCCACCTCACACCACTATAAGAAGACTTACATAATTAGCTCATTTTGTAATCCAGTGAATCTGTCTTTGAAGGAGATTGTCATTTATGACACAATGTTTGTAAAATTTTGTTTTGTTTGAGACACACATTAGAACAAGATGATGTTTAAAATATTTTTTCCTATTTTCAACATTAAAAGTAAATTTGACAATTAAGTTTCTATGGGAAGTTGAGTGATTTGAAATTTAAGTTCTCTTTATATGGATATGGCAAAAAAGTACAAAACCATCCAGTGACGTTACAGAGAATTTGGACTTGAAAGTTAAAGGTACGTTTTAAATAAAAACTGAATGGTTGCCCTGGTTTCTTGTCATTCTGAGGTGGGAAGTATTGCCAGTTCTTCTAGCTGTAGCCAGTCCCTACTTACAGACCACAGAGCAGAATTTTGCAACCAAAGGCTCCAGCTAGAGGAGACCAGGGTAAGATACTTGAGGAAAGAAATTTACAGTGAATGTTGAGAACACACATGATGCTTGATATGAGTTAAATTTGATTTCTAATTTTCTCCCTGTCAAGTCAAGATCTTTGGTGCTTAAGACTCTCAGCACTCATTATCATCTGGCTTCCTCAGACTTGAACCATGAAAATTACCGTCAGTGCGCTGCTCCCCAGGAAGTGCACATTTCCTCTGCCTTGTGAAGACTGGTGTCACCATCGCATCACCAATGTGACCGAAAGGTTTTTCTAAGATCTTAGAGAGTTGTGGGTGTATTTGTTTTGTAATTCTCTGCTTTATTTATTTATTTTATTCTGCACTTCAACATTGCCATTTCAAGCTCAGTGTTCTTTGCTCTTTGAATAAACTTTCTTTTTCTTCATTTCCAGTTTTTTATTTGCCCTTTTCTGTGTTTGAATTTTAATCAAATGTTTTTCTCCTACCATACCTACAACCTTCTCCTCAAATATGCTTGTTAAAGCACAGGGAACTCTGCTCAATGTTATGTAACAACCTAAATAGGCAAAGATTTTGAAAAAGAATAGATAAATGTATACATATAACTGAATCACTTTGCTGGACAACAGAAACTAATATAATACCTTTAATCAACTATATTCAAATATAAAATAAAAAGTTTTTAAAAAGCAAATAGTGAAGCCCTAGTTATATTGGCGTTGTGAAGTCTTGTGTTTGTATGTTGTAAGGAGAGACTCAGAATCATCAACTCAAAAATATAACTGATGAAGTAGACCAAAAAAGTGTCAAGAGGTAGCTGGTGATTATCAATGGAAAGTGGTTGAAATATTTAACACAGACAATATAATCTTTAAAATACTAAGGAAATAACACAACTTTTCTTTGTAAGTTTACTACTTGTACTTTTCTCAAAAAGGTAAAATTTATGAATTTGATTTTGACAAATTTTTCTTCTTCCACACTGTGATGAAGATAACTAATAACTCCAAAATAAGAAAAAAGATGAGCATCTGGAGAGAAAATACAAAGAAGCAAGGAACCCTAAATATCCCCAGCAGGTTGGATCATCAACCACCAGATGACCCAAGAGTTGGCTGGTGCATTTCCAAATGAGACACATTTTGTTGTTGTTGTTATTGCCTTTCTGGATATTGGAAACATTTGATCTTATGTCCCTGACTTTTGATAACATTGGGAGATGGGTAAATATTTCCTGTAGATTTTTCCTACGTGCTTCCTTCATACACTGCCAGAGTAATCTGAAACTTTTTTTTAAAAGAAACTATATTGACAGTTGAAAGGGATGATACTAGGGTTCACAGTAGGATAAAAAGATTAGTGGGTGATTAACAAATACACTTACTGGATGTTTTTGAAACTTGTCACTATTTGGATTTGTCTCATGGAATACAATATTCTTACTCTCAAGAACTTTCCATCACTTGCTACATATCAGTGCTACATGTTCTTTCTTTCTTACCAATAATTGCTGGCTATATTGTTAGACATGGTAGGTAAATGTGAAGACACCAGGGGGCTAATTTTTAAATTCCAACCTTGCTGCTAACTTTGTAGCCCATTGGATAAGTCAGTAAGTTATTCTCTCTGGAACTGACAGTCTCATTCAAGCTTGAGACCACTTGTTATTATTTGTTATTATAACTTGTTATTATTGAAAAATATATCAAAAAAGGGAATTGATTCCTTTTTTAATGAGTCAAATGGGCTCTGATATATGTTTTCTATCAGGCAGAACACTTTAATGATGCTTGAATTTATGATGTTTCTTTTTCTTTTCTTTCTTTTTTTAAAATTATTGTACCCTAGATCTGAGACTTTGCAAAGCCTAGAATATATCATAAGAACTTGTATTTTTGCTGGCACTGCCAGCTAAATGATTGGACAAAAGATTTGAAAGTTCTGTCTTGTTATGAAAATTACAGATTTACCTTCCCTGCTTGTTTTATTTATAAACCAGCCTACTTGTCTTATTTGTAGATAGACTGACATTACCAGTTTCCACATACCTGGTGGGCTGGTTGCTGTGTTTCAGAGCTGGTCACTTACTTACTTTATCTGTTTAGGACCAGGAATGAAAGACCCTCCTTTTATGACAGATGAGAGTAGTACCAGTGTTGCTACATGAGGGGGTGAGAGTAAGAGAAGAAAAGGTAAATTATCTAGAGAGGTGCTTCAACAGAGAGCTAAAATTGCTTCATCTAGAACATAAGTGCAAACCATTTGGTGGCTCCTTAGGGCACTTGTACTCTGGGAAAAAGAACTACTGTTACAGTTGGGTTTAGGAGTTTCCTAGAATGGGCAGCTTGCATTCTATGTTTTACATGCACACTTCTGAAATTGCTTTAATAGACAGTACATTATTATTTTATATACAGAATATACCATTATCATGTATGCCAGTTGTTTAGCAAAGCCCAAGCATTTTTAAGCCCTGTGTCTGCAAAGTCTTCCTTTTTATAATTCTATATCCCATTGTGATGGTGATAATTAATATGCCCTACATCCTATCCAGTGATTTTCTGGTCATGTTGAGCCACAGTCTTAAGATGCTGCACTGTGGAAGGAGCCAAGAGAATGGCCATTGATGTAGAGCAACATTAAAGTGATTCAATATTGTGAAATTTTACATATTTCCACAATGTCTTCATTTAAAACAATAACTGTGGAGTACTGTGGATTTAGGAAAGCAATGTATTTTAAATGTTAAGACTTTGGCATCAGACTGGCTCAGTATGTCAGCAAATTTGGAAAACTCAGCAGAGGCCACAGGACTGGGAAAGGTCAGATTTCATTCTAATCCCAAAGAAGGGCAATGCCAGAGAATGTTCACACTACCATACAACTGTGCTCATTTCACATGTTAGCAAGGTTATGCTCAAAATCCTTTAAGCTAGGCTTCAGCATTACCTGAACTGAAAATGCCCACATATACAAGCTGGGTTTTGAAGACACAGAAGAACCAGAAATCAAACTGCCAACATTAATTGGGTCATGGAGAAGGCAAGGGAATTCCAGAAAAACATCTACTTCTGCTTCACTGACTACACTAAAGCCTTTGACTGTGGATCACAACAAATTGTGGAAAATTCTTAAAGAAACAGGAGTACCAGGCCGCCTGACCTGTATCCTGAGAAACCTGTATGTGGGTCAAGAAGCAGCAGTTAGAACTGGACATGGAACAACTGTCTGGCTCAAAATTGGGAAAGGAGTACAATAAGGCTGTATGTTGTCACCCTGTTTTTTCAACTCCTGTGCAGAGTACATCATGTGAAAGGCTGGGCTGGAAGAATCACAAGCTGGAATCAAGATTTCTGGGAGAAATATAAACAACCTCAGATATGCAGATGATGCCATTCTAATGGCAGAAAGTGAAGAGGAACTGGAGAGCCTCTTAATCAGGGTGAGAGAGGAGAGTGAAAAAGCTGGCTTGAAACTCAGAATTGAGAAAAAGAAAAAATAAGATCATGGCATTTGGTCCCATCACTTTCTGGCAGATACTAGGGTAAAAAGTGGAAGCAGAGACAGATTTTATTTTCTTGGGCTCCGAAATCACTGCAGACAGACCGTGACTGCAGCTGTGAAATGAAAAGACACTTGCTCCTTGGAAGGAAAGCAGACAGCATATTAAACCTAGACAGCATATTAAAAAGCAGAGATGTCACTTGCTGACAAAGGTCTGTGTAGTCAAAGCTATGGCTTTTCTAGTAGTTGTGCACCAATGTGATAGTTGGTCCGTAAAGAAGACTGAGTGCCGAAGAACTGATATTTTTGAGTTGTGGTGCTGGAGAAGACTCTTAGAGAGTCCCTTGGACTATAAGGAGATCAAACCAGTTAATCCTAAAAGAAATCAACCCCGAATATTCATTGGAAGGTTTGTTGCTGAAGCTGAAGCTTCAATACTTTAGCTACCTGATCTGAAGAGCTGACTCATTAGAAAAGACCCTGACGTTGGGAAATATTGAAGGCAAAAGGAGATGGGGACGGCAGAGTATAAGATGGTTAGATAGCATCACTAACTCAATGGACATGAATTCAGCAAACTCTGGGTGATAGTGAAGAACAGGGAAGTCTGGTGTGCTGCAGTCCATGAGGTAGCAAGGAGTTGGACACGACTTAACTACTGGACAAAAACATCAGAGTGATGTTAGTTTAAATCCACATTTCTTTACCAATTGTTTTGCTATTTGTTGCCCTTTTTACTTTAGCACGTTTATCTGTAGAATGGAATCAATAATCCCTACCATACTGTTTCTATGACACTGAATTAATATACCTAGGAAGTGCTTGATAGAATACTTGGCATGTTGTAAATCCTGAATACATGGCTGTTAAGACCAGTAGTATGAGATCAATCCAATATATTTTCTGTTTAACATTTTGTAGTACAGTTTCTGTATAAATTTCTGTAAAAAGTTGTCACTCTTATGATTTCTGTCTGCAAATTTATTACAGTGATGCAAATGAAATAGTTTGAGTCAATAGAAATGCAGTGAGTTCAGCCTATGACAAAGCATTTAAGGAGTGTATTGGATTACATGTAGCACTTCAGTCTCCAATGTTGAATAGTCTAACTGTTTTGATTCTGAAGAATATTCCTCAATTTAGGGTATTTTCTGTAGGATAGTTATCTCTTGTTGAAAAATATATGGCAGTAGGTTTGGGAACATGGAATGGCGGTTCTGGGATCCTAAACATGTTGGCAGTATAACTAAACTTTGAAATAGAAAAGTTACCTTGAAATGAAATGGGCAGAAGTAAGATGGAATCTTTTTTTGAAGAAATTTGTATTTAAAAGGCTGTCTTTGTGTACTTTTATATAGTATTCTTGATAAGTATAGAGACCTGCAGTTGTGCATTATCTTTTTTAAAGAGATGATAGTCTTCCAACAGTGTTAAGACTGTGCATCTTATCAAATGAGCCATTTGGTGGTGGCATTTTTAGATTCTTGAGTTGGAGTTTAGTGTGAATAGGTACATGAAAATATGGGAAACATTGGGAAAAAATTTTTTTGGGAAAACTTTCTCCGTAAAAAATCTTTTAGATTGGAAATTATAAATTTTAAAAGTAAAAATGTCTGTAATAAGGCACCTGTATGCAAAGTTTTAAAGGCTGAGGGCCACAAGAAATAGATAGTACTAACCATATGGTTTATTTTAGTCAGTTATTTCTGAGAATCTAAAAGAATTGTTTTCTGATCTGGACTGACAAACTCATAAAATATTATTAAGAAATAAAAAGAGTTCAATTTTGTGTTGATATTTGATGCTGTAAATACCCTGTAAGTAATGTTTAAGGGCTTCTCTGGTGGCACAGTGGTAAAGAATCCCCCTGCCAATGCAGGAGACACTGATTCACAGGCCTGGAAGGATCCCACGTGCTGCAGAACAGCTAAGCCCACACACCACAACTATTGAGCCTGTTCTCTAGAGCCTGGGGGCCTCAGCTCCTGAAGCCCGCACACCTTAGAGCCTGTGCTCGGCAACAGCAGAAGCCACCGCAACGAGAAGCCTGTGCACCACAGCTAGAGGGTCGCTCCCCCAACCTCCCCTCCTCCCCGCATCCAGAGGAAAGGCTGGGCAGCAGCACAGAGCCAGGGCAGCCAACAACAAAATACATAAGTGAAATCTTTAAAAAGATTTAATTGATTAAATATAATGAGGATACATTTGCCTGAATCATAAATAAGTTTCAGAAATGAGGCTGGTAAAGATCCTCCATTCGTTGAAGAATGCAGAATGCCTTTCTGTAGGCATTCTTCGATTTGGGATGGGATGAATCTGACCAGGCATTTGGGGAACAGTCTACTAGATTGTAGCATGGACTCATAGGAAGGTTGCAAAGTAGACCGTTGGTAGAGAGACTCACCTCAGAGAGTCTGTTCAAAGTTTAGGCAATTGACCATTATTGATGAAGAAGCTTAATGTTACAATGCAGACCTTGAAAAGAACACAGAAGTTAGCACCATCAGGGTGTCACTGCCAGTAATGGTCAGAAGTCCAGGTAGGTATTTAGGAGTAGGAATGCTGGCTTTGGAAGGACTGGGGTTCAGGTCCAGAAAGGAAAGGGCCTTGTACCTGAGAGTAAGTCATCAAATACGCATTTGGAATGTAATTTGTGTAGAACATGGAGCTAGAATGATGAGGGTTTTAAATATATTGTTCCTGTTCACTGAAGAAGTTACATGCTGCTGCTGCTGCTGCTGCTGCTAAGTCGCTTCAGTCGTGTCCAACTCTGTGCGACCCTGTAGACAGCAGCCCATGAGGCTCCCCCGTCCCTGGGATTCTCCAGGCAAGAACACTGGAGTGGGTTGGCATTTCCTTCTCCAATGCATGAAAGTGAAAAGTGTAAGTTGCTCAGTCGTGTCTGACTTTTAGTGACCCCGTGGACTGTGGCCCACCAGGCTTCTCTGTCCATGGGATTTTCTAGGCAAGAGGGCTGGAGTGGGGTGCCATTGTCTTCTCCAGAAGAAGTTACATAGTGGACTGAAAACATGTACACAGATGTTCTTGTCCTCTGTGTTGTGAATGCTGATGGAGATTTCAAACATAAATAGACAAGCTAAAGAAGAAAGAAGGAATGTTAACAACTCACATACCATATAATTAGTTGTTAGGGAAAAAGAAGAAACAATAAAATTATTTTCTTTATATTTGAATGAATTAGTTACATGCAAATATGAGAGGAGTCAAAAAGTATTATTACACAAACTTGTTCAACATAAGAGAAAAAGATTAGTCATAAAAATAATTATATCTGTGAAAATTATCATTGCACAGCAAAACCCTCCAAAGGGTTTTTGCAAAAAATCAGTAAAGTAGGATTACCTGGTGTTTAAAATGTGATAGTGAGGTTTCCTTTTTTCAAATGTTATATAACCATTGATAAAATTGCAAATGTTAAATATTTTTCTTCAGTAACTGTTAAGGCTGCTATCTCCTATGTATCATAAGGTATACAACTATCAGTGTTTTGAATGATTAACCCTCAATTTGTCCATGATTTGCCTTTTTATTTTGCATCTCATCTAAATTCATTCTCTCAAAGTATTGGTAATACAAACAAGCCCCAGTGTAAGCCTGTCTAATGAACTGTTTCCACAGTCTATTGCTGTGCATGCCGTGGACTTAGTAAAAGGAAATTAAGTCCTGTGATGGGATTATAAATCATCTCACTGAGATGGATAAGAAAGCACATATTTTTGAATGGATGGGGCATTTGGGATTCTTAAAAACCGGGGTAAACCTGTTCTTTAAATAATATCTCTCACATGAATACCTTTGTTATACTCTTTCTATAAATTATTTTAAATCTTTTCTAAAAAGGACTCCTTAGTTTTGCTTATCTGTCTCAGGACTTGCTTTCACAAAAGTTATTTTAAAATACAACTTGAATGTGTTCATCAATCAAGATAATTTATCTATTGAATCCCGTATTTAGTTTTCTTTCTTTTCTAAAAGAGAGGCAGTTAATACTTGATAATTAATCCTTTTACAAATTCTCATATTTTAAAAATGAAAATTTTGAGCTTTAGAATTTCTTTGAAATACATTTAAAGTACATCACATTTTCATAATGTATCTTAACCAAAATTTGAAATACAAAATTTATTAGTTGAAATTTGAAGAATTAACACCACAATGTAGTTTTATATGCATTTTATCTCATGTGTGAGTGTGCATGCAAGTGTGAGTATGTAACCCCTCTTTGACCACAGAGTTTGTGGTGTACAGTCATGACATTCTCTCTCTGCAGTAGGCCCAGTTTCCTCTGGCTCTTCGATAGATCTCATGTAAATCCGTGACTTTTCAGGTCACTCTTAGGTAGTGATAGAACACATATACGTATGGTCTGAAATCACAAGTAGTCTCAATTCAGTACTTACTAGTCTAGCAGTTCTGTGTAATAATCAAACCTGCAAACCTGATTGAAAGTTGAAGCTTTTTTTCTCTTCTGAATGGGATGTGTCACGGGGCAGTTGCCTGTGTGTGGGGAAGAAGGTCAGGGCCAGCTGTGAAGAGTGGTAAAGAAGAGATACGGGAAGTTGCTCAGTTGTGTTGACTGTTTGCGACCACGTGGACTATAGCCTACCAGGTTCCTCCATCCATGGAATTCCCCAGGCAAGAATACTGGAGTGGGTTACCATTTCCTTCCCCAGGAGATCTTCCCAAGCCAGGGACTGAACCCGGGTCTCCTGCATTGTAGGCAGACGCTTTGTTGTCTGAGCCACCAGGGAAGTCCAAAGAAGAGATAAGAGAATAGAAGTTTTTACCTGACTAGTATTGTTTTAAATTGAAGTCATGTTTAAAGTTGATTCTTTCTTGTGGGCTGTTTCTTCCTCATCTTCTGTTCCCTTCGCCAAAGGGAAATACATATATCCTGATTCTGGCTGGTAGGTCCATATGCACCTCGTGGTGACACCTACAGTTTGTCCTGAGGCCTCACATTCTCTCTAGGTGGGTGTCCTGAATCAGATTTCATATGGCTCCACACCAGCACTTCCTATGGGGTCCACATGTGGCTCATGGGAAACGCATTCTTTAATCAAAAAATTTCTAGGAGAACAGGCTGATTCCATTGGACAATTCTTGCCATCAGAGCAAATGAATAATCCCTCTCTCACTTTTTGCATTCTCCAGGTAAGTCAGACGCCATGAATACCCGTCACTCTGCAACTTTGGGGGCCGTATATGAAACAGAGAGGCAAGGAGCAGACACCCACATACCCCTCCCTTTTATTAGGGGTTGGAGCTTCACCACCTGTAGAAGCTCTCCCCAGAATCTACTCCTGGGTCTTTATTATGTTAATCTCCAAATACTGACTCTTAAGATAGTGTAGATGAAGGGTTTAATAGTCTTAAAGTTTTCAGATACTTCCTTTGAAAATTGTAATCTTATCTGACAGCTGACTTTAGAATATTTTGTACCCCAATCGCAATTTACATTTTTACATGTTATTAAAAATATATAAAATCAAAGTTTAACTTAAGTGATTTTGAATTTTCCATTAAAACTGCCATAGTTCTAATTTCACGTAATTATGCATATCTTGGTACTCAGAATATGTGAAAGAAAAGATAATTCAGAGATTCAAGATTTGCTGAAAAAACTTGGAACTGATTTTTCTAATACTTATAGTGTATTTGTATATATATATGTGGATATCTATATAATCATAGATGCTTTGAAATATTTTTTCTTTTTCAGAGTGTTTTCAAAGATTGATTAATAAGTTATTTCTGGCATACTTACACCCTCTCATGACATAAATTAACATTTTATGTGTATTTCAGACCTTCTATACTTTTATTTTAAAAATACATCAAATATCACCTAGTAGTAGTAGAAAGAAAGCTGACCATCGAAGAATTGATGCTTTTGAACTGTGGTGTTGGAGAAGACTCTTGAGAGTCCCTTGGACTGCAAGGAGATCCATCCAGTCCATCCTAAAGGAGATCATTCCTGGGTGTTCATTGGAAAGACTGATGCTGAAGCTGAAACTCCAATACTTTGGCCACCTGGTGGGAAGAACTGACTCATTGGAAAAGACCCTGATACTGATTCTGGGAAAGACTGAAGGCAGGAAGAGAAGGGGATGACAAAGGATGAGATGGTTGGATGGCATAACTGACTCGATGGACATGAATTTGAGCAAGCTCCTGAAGTTGGTGATGGACAGGGAAGCCTGACGTGCTGCAGTCCACAGGGTTGCAAAGAGCTGGACACAACTGAGTGGCTGAACTGAGTAGTAGATTATAAATTATAGACTAAATCAAGAGTTTCTGTTGTTTCTGGAGGAATATGTAGATGGCAAGGAAGATAATGTTATTTTCAGCACTTTGATTGTAATGTTAGGGAATTTAAGAGTAAGTATCTAATTAGTGGTAAAGGACATAGGTATAATATCAAGAATAAATTAGGCTTAGAGATAAAGATTAGGGACTCATAGCAAAGAAGTTAGGAGAATGGATGATCTCAAAGGGCTGTCTGTGGAGGAGAAGCCCACTCTGCTTGGCATACTAGGAGGTTATCTTTACAGAGAAAGAGCATCATTAAGAGACTAAAGCAGGAAAGAGATCCAAAAGGTAAAGAAAAGAGCCGAGATGGCAGGGTGCTATGGAAGCGACACAAATAAAGTTTCAAGAAAAAAAAGTGCTGCAGCAGAAGAGTGGAGGAACATGAAAGGGAGTCTCTGGATGTGGCAGCAAAGGAGTTGGGGAAGAAACTAGACTGCAGGAAGTGGAAGTAGAAGGCTTTGTACGTTTATTTGAAAAAACAGGCAAGACAAGGGACATAAGAAATAAAACCTAGAAGAGGAGTGGGGGCAAAAGAGTTGTTTTTAAATCAAAGACTTGTGAACACTTGAAAGAGTTAGTGGCATGTGAGAAATTGCAGTAAAAGTAACATTAAACCATAAACCTATTGAGAAGGAGGAGTTAAGAGTGGTAGCTAAGTGTCCCTAGAGCAGGAGCACAGGACTTAGAGTTCAGCTGAAGAATCAACTGTAAAGGGGAGGTGACTCTGAGGTGGGGGTCTGGGAAGGCCGAGTATGATAAAGTATCAACAACCCAGGACTCACATGTTTGAGAGCTACCGAATGAGGGTTTGGGGGAGATGGATAGTGAGAGCGAGCCAGAATCTGTATTATTGGATAGCTCTCTGGAGTCTGAGAGTACCATTTTGGTGCTTTATCATGGAATGGCATTTGTACCCCCTCTTTGAAATTCTGAGCTTACCAGGTGGCGCTAGAGGTACAGAACCCACCTGCCAATTCAGGAGACCTGAGAGATGTGGGTTTGAACCCTGGATCAGGAAGATCCTCTGGAGTAGGAAATGGCAACCCACTCCAGAATTCTTGCCTGGAAAAATCCCATGGATAGAGGAGCCTGGCAGGCTACAGTCCATAGGGTCACAAAGAGTCAGACACGACTGAAGCGACTTAGCATGCATGCACACCAGACTATCTGCCAGGTGAATTTTTATTTGTTTCATATTTATTTTGATTTAGAAATATTAGATCCAGAAATTAAGACAGAATAGTCTTTGAAATAGTCATATTTAGTCTTTTTGTGTCAGAAGACTATAGTAAAATATAGTTATTTTGCAAAATTAAAATAAATATTTAAGGGTGGAACTCATGCAGTTTTAAATGATGAAAGCTAATCTTTTTCTCTCAAATTATTTCTGCTAGAGTTTAACAGATGCTTTAGAAATTTTATTTTAGGCAGTTGAGATATTAAAGCCAATGTTTTCTTATGATCTGTTTCAGAAATAGGTGTCTTTTATGTCCTAAATCTTTGCAAATTTGATTTACCTCTTTTAAGTACAAGGAAAAGCTGTAGGAAACAACCCTCAAAATATCCAGTTTTCAGAAATGTCAAATTAAATCATCATGCATGCATTTATTGGATTAGAATATAGTATAAACTGATATAAACTAAATCTTACAAAATCTGCTTCCCTGCTTATCTGTCCCTGTGTTACAGATGATCCCAAATCTTTGAAAAACAATAGTAATTTATTTAACATATGATTCTGTAATTTGGGCAGAGCTTGTTGGAGAAGGCTCTTCTCTATTCTAAGTGGCATCACCAGGGTGACTCAGCTGTTGGCTAGAGCTTTGCTTCTAAGATTGCTCTCCTACATGGCTGTTAAATTGATGCCAGGTATCAACTAGGTTGCTCATCTTTGGCTCAGGGAGTCCTTGGTCCCCTTCCATGTGGCCTCTCTGTGGGCAGCTTGGCCTCACTCATGGCACGGCGGGGGAGCTCCAGGAGCAAGCGTTCCACAGGAACCAGACACAAGCTCTGTCGCTTTTAGCTGTAGAGGCTGTATCATCTCTTCCACCGTAGTTACAGGCCAGCCAAGACTCAAAGGAAGGGAACATATAGATCCTGCTTTTCCATGAGTCAGAGTCGCATTGTAAGAGGGGTCTGTGGGATGGGAGATTTTACCTCTGCTATGTTTGAGGAATACAGTGTGACGTTAAGTGAATAAAGGATATAAGATTTGGCACAATAGTGATTATAACCTACATAATCTGTATCGCCTAAAAGAGGGAAACAGCCTATATGAGAACGAAAGAAAAAGTTAGTTGCTCAGTCATGCCCAACTCTTTGCAACCTCATGGACTGCAGCCAGTCTCCTCTGTCCATGGGATTTTCCAGGCAAGCACACTGGAGTGGGTTGCCATTTCCTTCTCCAGGTGGTCTTCCCAACCCAGGGATCAAACCCAGAACTGCACTGCAGGCAAATTCTTTATCAACTGAGCTACGGGGGAAGCCCTAAAACCTATATATTCCTATAGAAATAATATTTGAGGGGGGAATCCAGAAAAATTTTTTTTTATCATGGTCAGATGCTAAGATTTAGAAAATACCATATATCCACCATCCACATATATTAATAGCAAAAAAAAGAAAGAAGAAACAATCATAAAGTTTTTGAGATACCTCCCCTCATTTTCTCAACTTTCCCTAATGTTGGCCATTTCAATTTTATATTTTGAAAAAGATAGCCATAACTGAAAGCAAAATGAATCCCTAAGTTTACGCTGGCATCAGGTACTGAAGGCAAAAAAAAAAAAAAAAAAAAGGATGTTTCTGTCATGTTGGTTTTGTTCACTGTTTCACTTGATCAGAGCATTGAAATCTGTTTGTTATCGGATGTTTTATTTACAAATTATTCTTGCTTTTATTCATCCTTTCTTGTTTATGCAGTTCATATTAATTGATAATGATTTAAAAAATCTGCTATATTATTTACTAAAGTTGACTTCCCATTTTAGAATATAGGTATTATGGTATATAATAGAAATATCAATTGATTAATTTTCTTTGGGGAAGTCTTACAGTCTTTCCAACTTCTTTTATGTCTTCTTCGTCTTTATTATTGATAACTTAGGATAAGGCAGTTGTCAGTTTGCAGCTTGCTCTTTTTTCTTCTAAATTTCCTATATGGCATGGTCCCTCTAAAGGAGAAAAACTACAGTAGACATTGCCTTTCAGAACTAAAATTTTCCTATGTTTTTCTCTTCTCAATCTACTTTTAACTCTTTCTTGTGCCCTGTTCTTAGTCAGTCAGTTGTGCCAGACTCTTTGTGACCCCATGTGCTGTCTCCCACCAGGCTCCTCTGTCCATGGGGATTCTCCAGGCAAGAATACTGGAGTGGGTTGCCATGCCCTCCTCCAGGGAATCTTCCTAAACCAGAGATTGACCCCAGGCCTCCCCCATTGCAGGCGGATTCTTCTAACAGTTGAGCTACCAGGGAAGCCTTCTTGTCCTCTAGAGTCTAACTTATAGGTCAGGAGAATTGTGATGCTTTGAGAAACCAATTTTATGTTCAGGGAATTTTCACTGAAGCATACATGACAGGCTCTTTTTTGGAAAAAAAATTAACTACTGAGGTCTTTGGAAGTTCTGGAACACTGAAAATTAGTTAACATTCAGATACATTGGTTAGGAGACTGGTGAAAAGCATTAGCATTGATGTCACTACCTGGTTTGTTAATATAAATGTGTTTTCTGGCTTCATAAATACGTAAAAAGCATCAATCATCTGATTCTTCTTGTAATCTTATCCAACCTGGTTCTCTCCCACCTCGTATGCGTAATTAATGGTCTGTTATTACCATTTCTTTGGCTTATATGACATGGTAAGTATTGCTTTCTATCCATGCCTTTAAAATATATTGAATATATGTGTTATGAGAAGTTTAACTCCTCATAGTTTCTATTGGACTTGAATTGGGCCCTAAAGTTTTCTATTTGGGCTAGAATCAATTTGTATTTACCTTCTTTTTTTTTTTTCAGAAGTTTCTTTTTAAACAATTTATTTTACTCTTTGAAGAATTAATATGAATAGTTATTTCCTAGAGTATATGTTTCTTTTAGGGCTTTGTATGTATTTGCTTTTTATTTTATTTTATTTTATTTATTATTATTTTTTAAATTAATTTTTTTAAATTTAATTTTAAAATCTTTAATTCTTACATGTGTTCCCAAACATGAACCCCCCTCCCACCTCCCTTGCCATAACATCTCTGTGGGTCATCCCCATGCACCAGCCCCAAGCATGCTGTATCCTGCATCAGACATAGACTGGCGATTCAATTCTTACATGATAGTATACATGATAGAATGCCATTCTCCCAAATCATCCCATTTTTTATTATTATTAAATGACATCTTCTTGACAAATTTGTTAAAGGGAAATATCAGCTTGCTCAATGGGTTATATCTGTGCCCAAAGTGAATATACAGTTGAAAAGAGAACTGAAAATGTATGTGGTTTAACTGCAGAAGTTTTAAATGATGATCTGATTTTTATTCAGATTGGTGTATGATTTTTTTGGGGGGGATAGAAAATTTCTTTATGATCACTTATCAGTGCTTGGGGATTCAATGGATCACAAATACAGAAATATGGCAGAAATGGGAGCACACAGTGTGGTCGATAAGCAGACATTTATCAAGCTACATATACATAGATAAATAAACTTGTAGCTCTGACCATTGCTTTGAAGTATAGTTGCATGATGACATCAATGCTTATGAAGGGGAGTTACCTATTTAGAAAGGTCAGGGAAGGCTTTCCTGAACAACTGATTCTTGAACTCTAAGCTTTGGAATGATATACTAGAGTTCGAGAGTGGGGATACCATTTAAGGGAGAAGGCCCTGAGGCAAAAGGGAAACTGGGTGAAAACAAGTCTTTGCATTTAGTTTTTAATTTTACCCATACTTTGCTAATACCATCATTTAATCATATTCTTCTATATAAACTTAACAGAGGCAACTCAAATTGATTGCTTCACAAAATGTATTTCAATTTATATTAGGGACCTACTGCTGCTGCTGCTGCTAAGTCACTTCAGTCGTGTCTGACCCTGTGCGACCCCATAGATAGCAGCCCACTAGGCTCCTCTGTCCCTGGGATTCTCCAGGCAAGAATACTGGTTTGGGTTGCCATTTCCTTCTCCAATGCATGAAAGTGAAAAGTGAAAGTGAAGTCACTCAGTCGTGCCTGACTCTTAGCAACGCCATGGACTGCAGCCTACCAGGCTCCTCTGTCCATGAGATTTTCCAGGTAAGAGTACTGGAGTGGGTTGCCATTGCCTTCTCCATAGGGATCTACAGTAGATGTCATAAACCTTACTATTCATTTGAACATTGAGACTGCTTAAAGTTACATCTTAGTAACCATTGTCATTTGTGTTAAAATCAAAAGACATACAGTGTAAGTGGTAAAAGATAGATTGCTGCTGCTAAGTCACTTCAGTCGTGTCCCACTCTGTGTGACCCCATAGACGGCAGCCCACCAGGCTCTGCCGTCCCTGGGATTCTCCAGGCAAGAACACTGGAGTGGGTTCCCATTTCCTTTTCCAATGCATGAAAGTGAAAAGTAAAGGGAAGTCATTCAGTCGGGTCCAACTCTTCGCGACCCCATGGACTGCAGCCCACCAGGCTCCTCCGTCCATGGGATTTTCCAGGCATGAGTACTGGAGTAGGGTACCATCGCCTTCTCGAAAAGACAGATTAAAGGTGATTAAATTCTATCCTGAATGTTGAGATGAAAATTTGGATGTTCTCTATTTTTAGCTTTTACTTGACTTCTTCAAAGTGACATGCAATTTCATTTATCAGTTGTCTTATTTCAGAATTTTGGATTAGCCTTCTTATTGGATAACAATTATTTTCTGTTTCTATATTAAGTACTTTGAAAAATAACAGACTTTGTTTCTGGACATCAGGCATTTCTAAAAAGGCCCAGAAACTCATGAATTTAGAATTTAGACTTTGGAAATATCTTGTCATTTTTTACATGTAGTGTTTGATAAATACATATAACCTTGAATTTAAATCATGTTGGAGCAGAATGATCTTTCCATTTGAAATCTTGATATGCCAGCAGAAGTATGCATGTCTACTCTAGAGACAGTGAGTGTATCTCTAAAAGAGACCTTGGACACATATATATATAACATAAAGCATTTAAATAATTTTATTTACTTTAACTGTAAAAGTGTTCTTTTGGATGGCAGACAACATTCAGATGTTAATCGTTCAATTATTTTCTTCTAAAAATGATCAGCTGATGTCATTTTTGTGAAAAAATAGAAAATGGAACTCTTTGTTTACCCTCATGTACTGTTGATTTGAGCTTTATGTAGTGCCTAAGTGGAGAAAACTTACACCTTTCCTATTGCAAGCATGTAAAGCAATGTAAAAAAGTTCGTCCAGTTCAAGGGACATGAGCTCATAGGTTTCCATTACAATCACATCCTTAATGTTCAGAGCATTTCTTTCAAAAGGATTTTTGTCTAATATTTTAAAATTGTTTTATTAAAATTTCAAATCAAACAGTAAAAACCAAGTAAAAACAACTTCATCTCCTCCCTCTATCATGAATTACATTATTTTTTTTAGCAAGAAATCTCTTCTTAACTTGAGGAAACTATGTATGACCCCACATATAAAGTACATTGACCTGCATATGTATTGGGGGTATATTTTGGCTTGTCGGGGGGCCATTTTTGGAGACATGGTGAGGACTCCTCACCAGCTTAATAGTCTGCAGAGAAAGTTTTTCAATTCACTGTGTTAACTGAATTTTGCATACAGACCATAATCTGTATGCTGCATCTATTGTGATAAAACTTGTCAGCTTTTACATTCTTTTGCATAGGGCAGAATACTAATCTTAGGTGACATTGATATACATTCAGTTTGAAACAAAGTGAAGTTAACCGGAAACTTAGTAATTCCCTTGCTTTCTGTCTTTTTAGCTAGCCATTTAGCTGTTTCTCTTCAGTGTTTTTCTTTTTCATCTATAAATTCACTATAAAGACCGTCAGCTGGTTAATTTGATTGAAAACATGTGTCTAAACTGTGTGAGGAAAGCTTTTCTTTTTTTTCACCTAGACCCTCATGCTAGTGTTCTCCCTTGTTGATGAATGCAGATGAAGATTCATGACATGTACTCTGGTATTGCCTGTTTTCAATAAAACACAGTTCAGTTATTTGCTTTGGTCAAGAGTTCTCCCGGGGATTTCTGACATTGGGAAACTTGCAGGTATGATAGACAAACTGCTGACTCAAAAGCAGTTAAGAACTTAACTCTTTAGTGGGTAGATTGTCCCAATTCACTTCTTTCATGGGAAACCATGACTGTTTTAAACAACATGCTCTAGAACATATCCCATTTCATTAGTCTTTGTGCGAGGAAAATTAGCAAGCATATGGAAGCTCAGGAAAGCTCTGTGTGCATTCCATACAGAATGACATCAAGTCTATGATGAACACTTCTGTGACAGCATATGCTAGACAGAGCCAGGGCAAAAAAAATGATACCTTTCTAGACTTTGCACTTTTTACACATCCCTGTGGAGGGGCCAGATTTGGCCGCAAGGAGGCAACTTGTACTTACTGGAACATCTAAACATAGTCATGTTGACATTTGCTGAGCATCACAATGCTCTAGGCTCTTTTCTAATTGCTTTATATTGTAGGTACCAATTCATTTATGTTTCAGAATACTCTGAGATACTGACATTGTTGTTGTTTAATCTCTCAGTTATATTGAACTGTTTTGCTACTCCTATGGACTATAGCCTGCCAGGTTCCTCTGTTTATGGGATTTCCCAGGCAAGAACACTGGAATGGGTTGCCATTTCTTTCTCCGGGGGATCTTCTCAACCCAGGGATTGAATCCATCTCCTGGTTGGCAGGCAGATTCTTTGCCCCTGAGTCACCAAGGAAGCCCCCATAATGATATTATTATCCCCTTTCTGTAGCTGGGGAAACTGAGGCAGGGAGAGATTAAGAAACTTTCTCAAGGTCACATAGTTAGAAGAGTGAGAGTCAGGATTTGAACACAAGATATCTGCCCAAGGGCACCTCAGTCGCTGCGAGTGAGCTCAGAGCCCTATATGGAGTCACAGAGGAGAGAAGCGAAATTCTAAATCCGTGAGCGTATGGCGGGTCTGATACTTAGGAAACCACGTCCAGTAGTGAGTGGAAGAGGAAGTCGTCAGTAAGATTGTGGTGTCGGTATGTAGATGGCCCATCCCAGGAAGGAAGTGCATTATCACAGTGTTCACACTGGGGATGGATTTGGAATCTGGCACAAAGATCTCCCATTAGCCAGTGAATGAGAGCACACCTAAGAACAGGTCTGTCCTTTTCTCTGGCTTCTTATTAAAGCAACTTCTGAGTATGCTCCAAGGGCACTTGCGGAGGAGTCCTTTTCTCCAAAGAGTTGCAAGTGATGGCAGTTAATTGCTGGAACCTCCAGGTCCTCACATTTTTAAGAGAGAAATTACTCCTCATTACTCTTATAACCTGAATACATGGAACCTTATTCATGCCCTGATATTACTCAGCTTATTGTGAGGCCTCAGCAAATATGAAATAACCCTGACCTTTTAGAAAAAGATTAATGTGGCTATCAACCATAGGTGCTAGTATAATATTCTTGTAGTTCCAGATAAAGCACCAAAGACACAGCTGTTGTTCAGCAGACTTTTTTTTTTTTTTAACTGAGCCTGACTGCTTTTTTCATTCATAGAAAAAGTTAAGCTTCATGCATCCTTCATGGGTAAGCTGCATCTGCTTTGTGGATGAAGAAAACTAGACTGAAAGCTTGGGGACTATGGAAACTAACAATTTCAAATACCCTTGCTAGACACCTTCTATGTATTATGTCACGTCACGTCCATTATGGAAATGAGAAAATATTCATCTCTGTTTTTCAGTGTAGGAAATGAAGCGCTGGGAGGCTGATCAGTTTGCATAAAGTTGCATAGTTAAAAGCACTGGATCTAGGATCAGAACCCAGGTACATGGAGCTCCCAGCTTTCCTTTTGTTGTCTCATCCTCAGATATTGTGAAACACCATTTCAACACCACAAAGAGGAAAACTACAGTATCTACCAGCTTCCTTTTGAATAATAAAGGGATATTATAAGCTTATTAGAAAACTGGTCTGTAGCACTTATTGGTCCAGCTTGTACCAACACTAAAGGAGAGAGTGAAATCCTTTTCTTGTTCCCATGGCTATCACCCCTACCCCAGCACTCTCAGACACCCTTCCTCCTGAGAGTTGAAAGTTCACAGATACCATTCCATTCCTCTCATTCCTCCCAAGCTGCTCTGGCTTAGATCCCTGCACACTGTCCACCCCTCCTCCCATCCCAAAGGCTATGCTATCACGTTCTGAACATCTTACAAAGTGGACATAGTACTGCTGTCAGTTTTGCTGTATTTTCTGTGAGGCTAACCTATCATGTAAAGATGGAGACCACCCTGGTAGTCTACTTTGTAAAGGTCAGGTTCCTCCTTTGCTATAAATTCTAGCTTATAATTCTTCTTAATCATCATCTACTATTAAGCTGAATGAAATTAAGTCTTTACTAGTTTTATGGCAAGAAAGTTTTTGCTTCTACCTGTGTCGTATCTGTTTAGAGTTTACTAATGTTTCCTCTTAAGGGTCTCAGTACGGCTATATACCTCATGGTGCTTCAACATACACAGGCATGCCTGTGCTCTGAGGAGGCTCAGGGTATTATCAGGATTTTATCATCATAACGTCGGTCTTTTTCTATAATACTGTTGGTGCTGTGGATATAGAACAGGATAAGGTATTATAAGTGAGTGAAGTTGCTCAGTCATGTCCAACTCTTTGCGACCCCATGGACTGTAGCCTACCAGGCTCCTCTGTCCATGGGATTTTCCAGGCAATAGTACTGGAGTGGATTGCCATTTCCTTCTCCAGCGGATCTTCCTGACCCAGGGATTGAACCTGGGTCTCCCACATTGTAGACAGACGTTTTACCATCTGAGCCACCAGGGAATTCACATTATATTATATGTTATATAATGATATAAATTATATAATGGTATAATAAAGGCATTATATAATGATGCAACCCCGAACACACATGCTTGGACGTTTCCCTGGGAAGAACTCTTCTCTATTTAATGCCTGAGGAAAACCCAGTCACCTCTGATTCTAGTTTAAGTATCTCCATTCTGTAAAGTGTTTCCTAATTCCTAATTTCAATTAGTCTGTTTATCCTCTGTGATCTCTTAGGCCTCTCTACATCCCTCACTGTGCTGCCTCTTCATTCTGCTTCTGCCCTCTTTCCTAGGTGGTCTCGAACTTCCCGATTAGTAGATAGTAAGGGGGCAGGTACAACAAGATGTGGTTATACATGCATTTCCTTTGTTTACTCTGGTTCTGACCAAACAACAGGTTTACCAGAATCAGAAACTTTCTAGCACACAGACCCAGTTTAACCCTTTGATACATAATTTCTTCTCTTTATTCTGTTAAACAAACCTCTGCAAACTCTTACACAACCTCCCCCTCAGTTGAACTTGTAATTTTACCTGTTAATTACAAAGCACTTCACACCTGTTGTTTCACATTTTAATACACTTAACAAAACCAGAGGGCCTCATTTCCAGAGCATCCAGGAGTGAAGTTTTGCCTTTACGAAAATATTTACTTGGTCAAATCCCCAAAGGCCTTCCTGGCTCCTCTCTTGCCTGTGATTAAAAGAATGCAAAATGTTCTGTTATTCCCTGGCTGTTCTATCTAACCATAAGGTTTCCTGGATCTGTGCACTCATCCCTAAAATAAGTAACTTTGTCCTCTAGGTTATTTACCTAACCTTGATACATTTTCCCTTCTCTAATAACTTTCTAAAAGCAATAGCTTTCTGCCTCACCAAGTCACATATTCTGGCATTTTCCTTTTTATGGCATACTTTTGTACCCACCATGGTGCATTGCAAAGAATAGTCAATCAGTACCTACCTGTCTGAATAAATATTCAGAATTTGGGGCATTTATAGTGATACCTTATGGACACTCATCTCCCTTTCTGTGAAAAGAGAAATGTTGAAGAGTTTCTACAGACTAGATAGTAGGAGAATTTGTTTTATTCTGGAAGACATGCCTCTTGCTTTCCCAGTTTTCCATGTTGTGCCTTACACAGTGCTAGACACAGCCCTGAAAGGCCTTGAGCTAGTCAACTGTGGTCAGTTTTAATTCTATCAGTTTTCTTCATAACTGAGTAGGAAAATCTAACTTCTTTGGCGAGTTTCTGTACTTTCACACTGTTACCACATTCAGCAAACTTCTGATGTCATGCGGGAGTTTATTCCACACCAAGCAACTCTGTGACACCATCTGGATGTCCTGCGATTCATTTAATTCGGATGCTAACTGAAGTTATCACCGGCCCCATAGATTAAGGGCTCTGTCCCACAGATTGCCCCTGACTTCAGATGCCAGTCCCACAGTAAATCCCCAGATGCTCCCCAACTTCTGTCTGCCTTGGCTATCAATTAGAGGTTCCCATGTACAAAAAAGAGCTTCACAACCCAGGTAATCATGATGGTGTGAACACTCACCTGGAGCCAGACATCCTGGAATGTGAAGTCAAGTGGGCCTTAGAAAGCATCACTACAAACAAAGCTAGTGGAGGTGATGAAATTCCAGTTGAGCTATTTCAAATCGTGAAAGATGATGCTGTGAAAGTGCTGCACTCAATATGCCAGCAAATTTGGAAAACTCAGCAGTGACCACAGGACTGGAAAAGGTCAGTTTTCATTTCAATCCCAAAGAAAGGCAATGCCAAAGAATGCTCAAGCTACCGCACAATTGTACTCATCTCACATGCTACTAAAGTAATGCTCAAAATTCTCCAAACCAGGCTTCAGCAATACGTGAACCGTGAACTTCCAGATGTTCAAGCTGGTTTTAGAAAAGGCAGAGGAACCAGAGATCAAATGGCCAACATCCGCTGGATGATGGAAAAAGCGAGAGAGTTCCAGAAAAACATCTATTTCTGCTTTATTGCCTATGCCAAAGCTTTTGACTGTGTGGATCACAATAAACTGTGGAAAATTCTTCAAGAGATGGGAATACCAGACCACCTGACCTGCCTCTTGAGAAACCTGTATGCAGATCAGGAAGCAACAGTTAGAACTGGACATGGAACAACAGACTGGTTCCAGATAGGAAAAGGAATATGTCAAGGCTGTAGATTGTCACTCTGCTTATTTAGCTTATGTGCAGAGTATATCATGAGAAATGATGGACGGGAAGAAGCACAAGCTAGAATCAAGATTGCTGGGAGAAATATCAATAACCTCAGATATGCAGATGACATCACCCTTATGGGAGAAAGTGAAGAAGAACTAAAAACTCTCTTGATGAAAGTAAAAGAAGAGAGTGAAAAAGTTGGCTTAAAGTTCAACATTTAGAAAACTAAGATCATGGCTTCTGGTCCCCTCACTTCATAGGAAATAGATGGGGAAACAGTGGAAACAGTGTCAGACTTTATTTTCTTGGGCTCCAAAATCACTGCAGATGGTGATTGCAGCCATGAAATTAAAAGACGCTTACTTCTTGGAAGGAGAATTATGACCAACCTAGATAGCATATTGAAAAGGAGAGACATTACTTTGCCAGCAAAGGTCCGTCTAGTCAAGGCTATGGTTTTTTCAGTGGTCATTTATGGATGTGAGAGTTGGACTGTGAAGAAAGCTGAGCTCCAAAGAATTGATGCTTTTGAACTGTGGTGTTGGAGAAGACTCTTGAGAGTCCCTTGGACTGCAAGGAGGTCCAACTAGTCCATCCTAAAGGAGATCAGTCCTGGGTGTTCATTGGAAGGACTGATGCTACAGCTGAAACTCCAATACTTTGGCCACCTGATGTGAAGAGTTGACTCACTGGAAAAGACCCTGATGCTGGGAGGGACTGGGGGCATGAGGAGAAGGGAACAACAGAGGATGAGATGGCTGGATGGCATCACTGACTTGATGGACGTGAGTGTGAGTGAACTCCGGGAGTTGGTGATGGACCGGGAGGCCTGGCATGCTGCGGTTCATGGGGTCACAAAGAGCTGGACATGACTGAGCAACTGAATTGAACTGAATGATGTCCCCCACCTGGATTCACTTATTTGTTAGACCCATTCACACATTTCAGAGACATCCTTACCAGTTTATTATGTAATAAAAGCTATGAGAAATGATACAAATAAACAATAGCCAGGTGAAGAGATACATAGAGTGAGGTCCAGGATTCTAAATAGGAGCTTCTTTCCTTGTGGAGCTGGATTGCATTACCCTCTTGCCATGTAAATGTGCTCAATCTAAAAGCTCTATGAACACCACATTTTGGGGATTTAATGGCAGTTTCATCACAGAGGTCTGATAAATCAATAGCTCCATTTCCAGCCCCTTCCCGCTCCCCTCTGGAGAATGAGGAATGGGGCTGAACATGCCAAGCTTCCAATCATGGCTTGGTCTTTCCGGGGACCAGGAGCCCTCCAAGAGCCATCTCCTTGTAAGACCCTGCTATCACCTGAGAAGTTCCATAGGATTTAGGAGTCGTGTCCGTCAAAGACCGAACATCAGAAGCAAAGATGCTCCTGGCACTCTTGTAATGGGGAAATCACAAGGGTTTTAGGAGTTCTGCCTCCAGAACTGGAGTCAAAGCTAAATGTTAGAACAAAAGAGTTGCTAGCATCACTATTTACAAGTAATTTAGGAGCTCTGTGTCAGGGACTAGGGTCAGAGATCTGTGTGTATGTGTGTGTGCACGTGTGTGTTTGTGTGTGTGTGTGTATATTTATATATATATTTAGTATTTCACAAGTGTATTTATAATAAAACAAGAATCAGTTTTCTTATTCTAAAAGACAAGATTCAAAAGACACTCTCTGTCCCAGTAAAATAAATTTTTGATCACATCTAAAGATCTGGGGTTGGAAAACTCCTGCATCTTGTACTTCAGCAATTTTCAAAAACCAGCCACTTCATCAGTGAAGAATATATATTTTCTGTTATTTTATAAGGACTTAGTTAAATACCTGTTTCCTGATCCATCATACTCAGAATACTATTCCTCAATTCTCTGCAGTGTAAGATGAGCAAATCAGCACCTCTACCTCTCTTTTCCTTCAACTTCCCCCTATTTTTCCTTTTTAAATTATACTTCAGGTATACAACAGTTTCAGGTCTACAGCAGAGTGATTCAGATAATGTATATATATACATTAATGTGATAGTAATACACATAATGTGTATAACAATATACATAATGTGATAATTCACACACACACACATACACACACATACATATGTACATACATACACACACATACCCCTGCACTATACAATATGTCTTTGTTATCTATTTTATATGTAGTAATGTGTATCTGTTAATCCCAAACTCCTAATTTATTCCTCCTTTCCCCTGCTGTCCCCTTTGGTAACCAGAAGTTTGCTTTTTTATATATGAGTCTAGTTTTATAGATGAGTTCATTTGTGTCTTTTTTTTTTTAGATTTCACATGTAAATGATTTCCTATGATGTTTGTCTTTCTCTGACTGACTGACTTTGTGGTAGTTTAGTTTGTGGTAGTTTAGTGCTAAGTAAAGTCATGCTCAAAATTCTCCAGGCCAGGCTTC
This sequence comes from Capricornis sumatraensis, assembly GCF_032405125.1. Lineage (NCBI taxonomy): Eukaryota > Metazoa > Chordata > Mammalia > Artiodactyla > Bovidae > Capricornis > Capricornis sumatraensis. The sequence continues at coordinate 11,374,975 of NC_091083.1, forward strand.
AGCAATACGTGAACCGTGAACTCCCAGATGTTCAAGCTGGTTTTAGAAAAGGCAGAGGAACCAGAGGTCCAATTGCCAACATCCGCTGGATCATGGAAAAAGCAAGAGAATTCCAGAAAAACATCTGTTTCTGCTTTATTGACTATACCAAAGGCTTTGACTGTGTGGATCACAACAAACTGTGGAAAATTCTTCAAGAGATGGGAATACCAGACCACCTGACCTGCCTCTTGAGAAAGCTGTATGCAGATCAGGAAGCAGCAGTTAGAACTGGACATGGAACAATAGACTGGTTCCAAATAGGAAAAGGAGTATGTCAAGGCTGTATATTGTCACCCTGCTTATTTAACTTCTATGCAGAGTATATCATGAGAAACGCTGGGCTGGAAGATGCACAAGCTGGATTCAAGATTGCCGGGAGAAATATCAATAATCTCAGACATGCAGATGACACCACCCTTATGGAAGAAAGCAAAGAAGAACTAAAGAGCCTCTTGATGAAAGTGATAGAGGACAGTGAAAAAGTTGGCTTAAAGCTCAACATTCAGAAAACGAAGATCATGGCATCTAGTCCCATCACTTCATGGGAAATAGATGGGGAAACAGTGGAAACAGAGTCAGACTTTATTTTTCTGGGCTCCAAAATCACTGCAGATGGTGATTGCAGCCATGAAATTAAAAGATGCTTACTTCTTGGAAGGAAAGTTATGTCCAACCTAGATAGTATATTAAAAAGTAGAGACATTACTTTGTCAATAAAGGTCCATCTAGTCAAGTCTATGGCTTTTCCAGTGGTCATGTATGGATGTGAGAGTTGGACTGTGAAGAGAGCTAAGTGCCAAAGAATTGATGCTTTTGAACTGTGGTGTTGGAGAAGACTCTTGAGAGTCCCTTCACCTGCAAGGAGATCAAACCAGTTTATCCTAAAGGAAATCAGTCCTGAATATTCATTGGAAGGACTGATGCTGAAACTGAAACTCCAATCCTTTGGCCACCTGATGCAAAGGACTGACTTAATGGAAGAGACTCTAATGCTCAGAAAGATTGAAGGCAGTAGGCGAAGGGGATGACAGAGCATGAGATGGTTGAATGGCATCACTAACTTGTTGGATATGAGTTTGAGCATGCTCCAGGAGTTGGTGATGGACAAGGAGGCCTGGTGTGCTGCCGTCCATGGCATCACAAAGAGTCGCACACGACTGAGTGACTGAACTGAACTGAACTGAGTGCTAAGTCATGTCTGACTCTTGTGACCCCATGGACTGAAAGCCTACCAGGCTTCTCTGTCCATGGCATTTCCTAGGCAAGAATACTGGAGTTGGTTGTTATTTTCCTTCTCCAGGGTATCTTCCTGACCCAGGATTGAACCTGTGTCTCTTGCACTGCAAGGAGATTGTTTACTGGTGAGCGATCAGGGAAGCCGCTGACTGACTTTACTTAGTATAATAATCTCCCTGTCCATCTATGTTGCAAATGGCATTATTCATTTTTGAATGGCTGAGTATTATTCCATTGCACGTGTGCACGCACACACACACGCACACATATATGTTATCTTCTTTGTTCATTCCTCTGTCATTGGACATTTAGGTTGCTTCTGTGTCTTGGCCATTGTATTGTAAACAGCGCTGCAGTGAACATTGGATGTATATATCTTTTCAAATTAGAATTTTCTTCTCCTCTGGATATATGCCCAGGAGGGTGATTTCTGGATCATATGGTAATCTATTTTTAGTTTATTAAGAAACTTTCATACTATTCTCCACAGTGGCTGCCCCAATTTATACTCCACATCGTCTCCAGCATTTGCTATCTGTAGACTTTTTGATGATGGACATTCTCACTGGTGTGAAGTGATATCATGTTGTAGGTTTAATTTTCATTTCTCTCATAATTAGTGATGTTGAGCATCTTTTTATGTACCCGTTGGCCATCTGTATATCTTCTTTGGAGAAATACCTATTTAGGTATTCTGGCTATTTTTTGATTGGGCAACCTCCTGACTTCTGTATCATTCCATTTACTTTGCCAGAGTTTATGATTTTTACATTATTTTCTCGTTGCTTAATTAAATTGTGCTTTGTAGCATTTATACTTCCTTATTATATAAATGCTGGTTTCCGACAGAAGTAAACTTTTGAGTCCTTTCATATCTGATAATTTCTGAATATTTTTATTGAACATCCATGACTGACTGATTTTGTCTGGCAATAAAATTCTATGTTTAAAAGTATTGTCTCTGAATTTTATGTCCTTTGCCTCATTGGTTTCTAAAATATCTATTGCTAATAAGATGCCTTGGTCAGGTTGATTCTTTTCCAGTTATCTGACTTAAGTTTGCTCTATTTTGTTTTTCTTCTTAGATGAAAATTTTGTTATCTCTTTTCCTTTGGTGTTCTGATATAGCAGGATTGTATATATATAACATCGAGTCTTTTTACATTCATCCTGTTTGGCACTCAGAATACCATTTAAATATACATACCTTTGTTTTTTTAAACTTAGGAATTTCTGTAATACTCTTCATTTAATTAATTTATTCTTCAAAAATTCTAATTTTCTGATCTAATCTTAATTTCTGATCTGCCTCTAATTTTTGCCTTTTACTCTGTTCTAGGAAGTTTCTTTTTATTCTAGTTCTTCCCTACACCTTTAAAATGTTTTTTCTTAAGAAGTCATGATCTAGGAGAGGGCAGACAGGCTCTTTTACTTCTGCTCACCCTATGTAAAGTGAAGAGGACCAGTTTTAAAGGTGATAAGCAAACACCAAGAGCCTTAAGTCCTCTAAGTATGTCACTTGATTCCTTTAGAGTGAAGGTGGCAGAATGGATATTGTTTTTGTTTCAGAATTTGCATCAACCTTTGAAAAATGAGATGTTTTGCACAAAACTGGATGCGTGGCTCCTCTTGAAACATCTGTAGATGTGACAGCAATCATCTGGGACTGCAGCATCGCTGACCCATTGAAATAAGCCATTTGCTCTCCAGTCCAACATAGTCCCCACCACTCCTTTTGTTTTCCCAGTGGTGGGGCCAAATGTTTATTGCTGTTTGTTACCATGCTAGTATTGTAAGAGGGATGTTTCTCTGCATGCCTCATCTGGATTGTATTCATTTATTCCTTTAGTCATGTCAAATATGTTCTTATTTGAGAATCTTTGCATTTGCTGTTCCCTCAACCTGGAACTCCATTTCTCCAAATCTCTGTGTCCATGCTTCCTTCTCATCGTTAAGCTTTTAGTTCAGTTGGTATCTCTTCAAAGAGGATTTCCAAGACTACTCAGTGGTAGTTGCCCAGACCTTCTCTTTGTAATTTTTTCTAAAGACTATTTATCTGTTTCTTTTCATGCTCATTTCTGTCTCTGCCAGACTAGAATGTAAGCTCCTGGAGGGCCGGGTTTTTGGCTATCTTGTTTTATATCCTGTTCTTAAAATTGTGCCTAGCAGGAGCTTAAGAAATGTTTATTGGAAAAATTAGTAACAATTTCCCTGTCAAAGGAGGAAAAATAAAAGAAGAAAGGTTATGTGTTTTAAGAAAATGGGAGCATGAAGATTATTATAACGTAATTAATATTTAAAGTAATCTATCACCTCAAGTTCCAGGCTAGTCCTCTGTATTCATTTAAACTCTATTAAGTTACTTGCTAGTTCCTAACACCCGTAGCAGCATATTTGAGTGTGCTGTTTTTGTCTTAGAGCTTCAGACAGGGGGTCCAATGCATGCATCCTTCTAGCAATGGACCTTTCATTCATCACTTCCATTTCACCCCCTCATCTCACTTCTGTATTTACTGTCAGCTGACTCTGAGCTGTTTACTGTTAGCTGACTCTGAGCATCCAGTCCCATCACTTCATGGCAAATAGATGGGGAAACAGTGGAAACAGTAAGAGACATTATTTTCTTGGGCTCCAAAATCACTGCAGATAGTGACTGCAGACCTGAAATTAAAAGACGCTTGCTCCTTGGAGGAAGAGCTATGAACAACTTAGATAGCATATTAAAAAGCAGAGACATTACATTGCTGACAGTGGTCTGTCTAGTCAAAGCTATGGTTTTTCCAGTAGTCATGTAAGGATGTGAGAGTTGGACTATAAAGAAATCTGAGCTCCGAAGAATTGATGCTTTTGAACTGTGGTGTTGGAGAAGACTCTTGAGAGTCCCTTGGACTGCAAGGAGATCAAACCAGTCAACCCTAAAGGAAATCAGTTCTGAATATTCATTGGAAGGACTGATGCTGAAGCTGAAACTCCAATACTTTGGCCACCTGATGTGAAGAACTGACTCCTTAGAAAAGACCCTGGTGCTGGGAAAGATTGAAGGCAGGAGGAGAAGGGGATGACAGAGGATGAGATGGTTGGGTGGTATCACTGACTCGATGAACATGAGTCTGAGCAAGCCCCAGGAATTGGTGATGGACAGGGAGGCCTGGCATGCTGCAGTCCATGGGGTCACACAGAGTTGGACACGACTGAGTGACTGAACTGACTGACTGAGCTGAAGCCCCTCCAAAGCTATGTGGTGAAGAGTGGTGCCATGTCTGCAGCAGCTATGATCTGTGCAACTTCATCTGCCTTCTGTCTTTCAGAAATGTGTCTTGGTCGCCAGCCTCTGAAGTGGGCCCCTCTGATTCCCACTGCCTGTTAGTCACACACCATATCATTCTCTCCCAATCAAACCAGGGTTCATCTGCATGACTAATAGCATCTTACAGAAGTGTTGGTATGTCACTTGCAAGATTAGGTTTTAAGAGAATTCAGCTTTCATCTTTCATACTCTTGTTCACCACATGCCTTCTCTCCCTGGGATCAGTCACCCTGGGGGAATACAGACGCCCGTCCTCAGGACATCCAGGCAGCTTATGGGAAGCGGAAGCCTCCAGTGAACTGCCAGCAAGAAACTGAGACCTGACAAGAACAACGTAAGTGAGTTTGGGAAGACACTCTCCAGACCCTTACAAGTTTTGCGATGCCTGCAGCACCCTTCCAGAGAGACCTGAGCATGACCCTGCCTGCTAAGTTCCTCCAAGATTCCTGACCCTAAGAAACTACATGAGATAATAAATGCTTGTTATTTAAAACTACTAAATTTTGGAGTAATTTTAAAAAATATAACAATTGACAACTAATACAGTGTTCACAATATTTTGTTGGTTCACCATTTATGATCTCCTACACCTATTTTGTTTTTAGAAAGAAATGGTGCATACATAATAAATACATTATCAACAATAGAGACACAAATCATAAAATATGGACAGATCCAACACTTGAACCTCGGTCTTCAGGGTTCTTTCCACTAATAAATGGGAGAGTGGAAAGATGCCTTCCCATGCTGCAGATGGCTACCAATAGCATATGTTGCACAACGTCAGTGATTATTCATTTATGGAGTTCTGTATTGCTTATCTACTGAGTGTTTCTCAGACTAAGAACTCTGTTAAGTGTAAGAAATGACTTAAAGTTGATTGTAATGTTTGAAATCATTTCCTTAGTTGCTTTTATTTAGCCTAGTCAAGTTTGTTTGGAGGTAGACTTTTTTTTAATATAAATTTATTTACTTTAATTGGAGGCTAATTACTTTACAATCTTGTATTGGTTTGCAGAATGCAGGGCTTCCCTAGGAGCTCACCTATTCAGTGCAAGGACTGATGTTGAAACTGAAACTCCAATACTTTGCCCATCTGATGCGAAGAGCTGACTCATTTGAAAAGACCCTGATGCTGAGAAAGATTGAAGGTGGGAGGAGAAGGGGACAACAGAGGATGAGATGGTTGGATGGCATCACCAACTCGATGGACTTGAGTTTGAGTAAGGAAGGCCTGGCATGCTGCAGTCCATGGGGTTGCAAGGAGTCAGACACAACTGAGCAACTGAACTAAACTGAAGTAGCTCACCTGGTAAAGAATCCGCTTCCAGTGTAGGAGACCCCCGTTCAATTTCTAGGTCAGGAAGATCCCCTGGAGAAGGGACAGGCTGCCCACTCCAGTATTCTTGGGCTTTCCTGGTGGCTCAGCTGGTAAAGAATCTGCCCGCAATGTGAGAGACCTGGGCTCTATCCCTGGGTTGGGAAGAGCCCCTGGAGAAGGGAATGGCTACCCACTCCAATATTCTGGCCTGGAGAATTCCATGGACTGTAAAGTCCATGGAGTCACAAAGAGTCTGACAGAACTGAGTGGCTTTCTCTTGTAGAATGTCATTACTAAGTATTGGAGTGTGATATTTTTAAAGATAATTTTTCTCCCTAATATTGTAAATGATAATGATTCACACCTTTATTGGGATATGAGATTAGATTTTTGGATTACATTTTTCTTTAATGTTGCTTGGTAACTTAGGAAATTAAAGCTTCTATGTTCTGTGTCAATTTAAATAGCACTGATGAGCCAAATGGCCATTTTTAAACCCCTATTATTATTCTGACTTAATTTCTGATAGAGGAATTTTTTTCTAGAAAGAAGGTTTTGTCAAAAATAATGAAATAATTGCTCTATGAGGTGTCTATGTTCTGCTTAGGGTCTTCTTTTCAATGGTCTCAAAGATGTTTCCGTAGGCAACATACCGACTTTACATTTTGTACTACTGTTTGTCAAAATACATTTGCTCTGATGCAGTCCCCTGAATTCATTCTGACAGCCTCAGCTGTGTAAGGAAATAAGTTCAAGAAACCTGTCTCAGTATTACCTCCAGAGTTTGGATTGTCTGTAAACAGAACCTGAGAAAGGGATCTGTGTGCACATTATTCATTGAGGGAGGCCTTTCAGGGGGAGAGGTAGGGAAGCAGGACTCAGTGAAAGGAGTTAAGGAAGGTTTGGTTATGTACCAGTTATGGTTCTGCTCCTGAGTGGTAATAGTGGCGTCTGTGAACTGCATCACAGCTTGTCCTACACTGACGTGGGGAGCTGGTGTTTCAGAGTCTTCCACTCAGTCTGTGAGGACTGGTGGCTATGCACTTCTCCAGAGAACAGGGCAGTTGGGAGACACAGACAGTCAGCACTTGCAGCAGGTGGGTGGTGGGTTTAGTAGGGCACCAACAGTGTGTGCTACATGTTGTATCTCAGAGTTGATGTTCAACATTCATTATTCAACAAGAATTTAGGTGCCTATTATATGTTAGGCACTCAGTATGCCAGCAAATTTGGAAAACTCAGCAGTGGCCACAAGACTGGAAAAGATCAGTTTTCATTCCAATCCCAAATGGACTGTGGCCTGCCAGGCTCTTCTGTCCATGGGATTCTCCAGGCAAGAATACTGGAGTGGATTGCTATTCCCTTCTCCGGAGGATCTTCCTGACCCAGGGATTGAACCCTAGTCTCCTGCATTGCAGGCAGATTCTTTACCATCTGAACTACAGGGAAGATACAACCCCAAAGAAAGGCCATGCCAAAGAATGTTCAAATTACTGTACAATGGCACTCATTTCACACACTAGCAAAGTAATACTCAACATTCTCCAAGCCAAGCTTCAACAGTACGTGAACTGAGAACTTCCAGGTGTTCAAGCTGGACTTAGAGAAGGCAGAGGAACCAGAGATTACATTGCCAACATCCGTTGGATCATCAAAAAAGCAAAGAGTTTCAGAAAGACATCTACTTCTGCTTTATTGACTATGCCAAAGCCTTTGACTATGTGGATCACAACAAACTGGAAAACTCTGAAAGATATGGGAATACTAGACCACCTTACCTGCCTCCTGAGAAATTTGTATGCAGATCAAGAAGCAACAGTTAGAACTAGCCATGAAACAACTGATTGGCTCCAAATTGGGAAAGGGATTACGTCAAGGCTGTATATTGTCACCTGGCTTATTTAATTGCTATGCAGAGTACATCACGCGAAGTGTGAGCTGGATGAAGCACAGCTGGAATCAAGATTGCTGGGAGAAATATCAATAACCTCAGATATGCAGATGACACGACCCTTCTGACAGAAAGTGAAGAGGAACAAAAGAGCCTCTTGATGAAAGTGAAAGAGGAGAGTGAAAAAGCCAGCTTAAAAGTAAATATTCAAAAAACAAAGATAATGGCATCTGGTTCCATCATTCATGGCAAATAGATTGGAAAACAATGGAAACACTGAGAGACTATTTTCTTGGGCTCCAAAATCACTGCAGATAGTGACTACAGCCATGAAATTAAAAGACGCTTGCCCCTTGAAGAAAAGCTATGACCAACCTAGACAGCAAATTAAAAAGCTGAGATATTACTTTGCTGACAAAGGTCCATCTAGTCAAAGCTATGGTTTTTCCAGTGGTCATGTGTGGATGTGAGAGTTGGACCATAAAGAAAACTGAGCACTGAAGAATTGATGCTTTTGAACTGTGGTGTTGGAGAAGACTCTTGAGAGTCCCTTGGACTGCAAGGAGATCCAACCAGTCAACCCTAAAGGAAATCAGTCCTGAATACTCATTGGAAGGACTGATGCTGAAGCTGAAGCTTCAGTACTTTGGCCACCTGATATGAAGTACTGACTCATTAGAAAAGATACTGGTGCTGGGAAAGGTTGAAGGCAGCAGAAGGTGATGGCAGAGGCTGAGATGGTTGGATGACATCACCGACATGAGTTTGAGCAAGCTGTGGGAGTTGGTTGGTGATGGACAGGGAAGCCTGGCATGCTGCAGTATATGGAGTCGCGTAAAGTCGGACACGACTGAGCGACTGAACTGAACTGATACGTTAGGTACTGTGCTGGATATGTAGCGATGAAAGATATAGTGCTTTTGCTCAGAGGAAATAAACTAGCAAACAAATTATTGGAATATGATAGGATGAGTTCAAATAACGAGCTGAGAGCAGGGATAGGGCATAGCTGTTACCCTAGTGTTAGAAATGGATGAAAAATCTTTTCCGACAGGATGTTGCATTTCTAAATACAGGTCAGGGTAGCCTGGTAATGATGACAGGATGGGGGGAAGACACTGAAGGATGTATCAAAAGTTCTGCTTCTGTGAATGAGGTGAGAGAAATACACAGAGGTAGATTTGGTCGTGATTTCTTTAAGACTGAAAAAAAAAAAATTGTTTTTGATTGCAAACAACAGAAGCCAACTATGCTAATAAGCATACAAGGGATATATTGGATGACTGAGTGAGTACTCTCAGACATCATACTTGAAGGAAATGAGGAGCCAGTTTAAGGAAGAGCAGAGGCCAGTCTTCTGTGTTGATATCCCAGTAGAGGTATGCTGTTAGACTTTCTCAGCCTGAACTTCATGCAATGTTTTGTCACTCTGCTCAGGAATTGTATTCTATGGAGAGAGCATTCTTTTGCCTTGTGTTTTATCACCTTTCTATCCATTAGCAAAAATGGATGTACATGACTGAGGATCCTGCCATTGCAGTATCTAGTGGCAGTGTCATAAATTTCCAGGGAAAATTCAAGTTATTGTTCCTAGAGGAGTTGGGGGGTGGTGAATAATGGGCCAAACAAAAACATAGGTGTTCCATTATACATAGCGTGCAACAGAATTTGGAATTTATCTTGACTATGACAGTGACTAGACACAGTTCTTTCTAGGCGGTAAGAAAAATGGGTAAATTTGACCAGAGGGCCCCTGTAGTCAGAGTTCTAAAGGTTCACTGGGACAAGGGATCCATCCTGCAGTGGCAGAAAGGAGTGGGGCCAGTAGGTAGGTCCGGGCTTGGATCTTGAGTAAGGGCCAAGAGAGAAGCAGGAAAGACAGGATTATCATCCCCATGTCCAGAGGGGCAAGATCAGGATGATAATGGCAAAAACCAAGGCCAGGAGCCAAGTGGAAAAGTAATCAGATGAAGTGGAGGGATAAGACTAGAGACCCGAAGCTCAATCATATTATTTTGAAAAGAAACGGGAAGGGGCAAAACCAAGGTGAAGGTGTCAGGGATGGAGAGAAAACCATGAATTCTCAGGAGTCAGACTTTGTCCTGGTTCTGCTCAACTTGCTGCACCAACGAATATTGGAGAGGGGACCACAGAGGGTCACAGCACACTGTCTCCAGCATCCAGTTTAGAGGTGGCCTTGAGGCATCATCTGGGGGCTTTGGATTCTACCTTTTTTGAAGTTCCCCCAAGGGCTTCCCTGATGGCTCAGTGGTAAAGAATCCATCTGCCAATTCTGGGGACGAGGGTTGGATCCCTGAGCCAGGAAGATCCCCTGGAGGAGGAAATGGCAACCCACCCCAGTATTCCTGCCTGGGAAATCCCATGAACAGAGGAGCCTGATGGGTTATAGTCCATGGGGTCACAAAAAAGGCAGACACGACTTAGCAACTGAACACAACAGAGCACATGAGAGCTGCCATCAGGATCCTGGTGGTTGTCATACAGAGTTTGCTTTTCATAGTACAATCCTTTGCAATCAAGTTCTATCATACCTTGTAAAGATCTTTGGTTTTAATACTTTAGAGCAGTTTTGAGATATATGTATGGCAAAATGTGTACCCTACCACCTTTCTGAGAACATAAAACATGCTAAGCTAGGAAAACTTAAGGTGGCATTTTGTAGTACAACTGATAGTGGAGTAATCGAATAATTGGAGGTACACCAGAGCTACACTCAGAGGGGAACCAGAATAAAGTGATCATCAGCCTAAGTCAGGGTCTGGAAAGAGAAGAAGCAGAACTTTGGAACAGGGGTTTAAAAGTTCAGAGACTCATGGAAGAGGTAGGTGGAGAAAGGAGAGTAACTTTACAGTGTCTGGGTAATAATTGTGAAGTCGAGGCTACCCAGCAGAATTAGATAGGAGATGCTGAAAGAAATGAAATAGCTCAACTTTTTCCAGTCAAGACTGACTATGCATAGGTTTTTTCCATTCTGAAATAAAGAACTGATTTGTACCTGCTTTTGGACTATGTGTGGGTTTGGGTGAGGGGGTGTACTATCCCAATATGTCATATTAAGGGCAGAGTAAGGGGACTGTGTAAATCGATGCTCAACTATCAATTTTGAATAGTGACATATCTGTGTCGTATTATAAACTCCCTGCTCCTACCCCCCATATATTATATCCTCATTTACGTTTCTTTTAATTTTACTTTGAAAAATACAAGTCATCACTGAACTAGGTGGTGATCATTATTAATTTTTAAAATTTTATTTAATTTTCTAAACATAATGTGAATATTTACCACTTCTTCTAACCCTATGCTATTTCTAAAAGTAGATTGGAAGGTACTCATTGAGCCAGATTCTTGAGTAGTAGGACTACTCTGCTTAGACCATCATAACCTTTTGAAAATGACCATTCATTTGGAAAATTGTTGATTGCCTTTGGGGAATTGTAGATGGGTGTGGGGAATTGTCTGATTCCTTTATTTTCTTTTACTCATACAGTTGGCTATCTTATTATTACCTTTTCAAATATATAAAATTGTCCATGGTATACATAATTTAATTTTCCAGATTCCTGACTTGTTGTAGCAATAAAATAACAATAATAATAATAACAATAATGCCAACTTGTTTGCCAGACTTACTTGCTTCTGATTTTTAAAATAATAAAATAATAGTATAGCTGAAAGTGTGATTTTCTAAAGTGACCTCACTTAAAGATCTCAAAAAAATTAAGATTTTTTTTTGTTGTTGTTCCTCATGGAGTTCTAATTGACTGTCAGCAATACCATCATTGAAATGAATATTTATTACCTAACTGGAAAATAATATATTTATAAAAGTTTGATAGCATCTACAGATTTTGAAAGCCACACACACTTATTGCTGGTACTCCTAGATTTATGAAATTAAGTGACAGATGAATTCAAATGCGTTTGAAGACCTGTGTACTATCAGATCACAACAAAACTTCATAACTGCCTTGTACCAAAAAATAGATTCAGGGACGAAACCATCTGCCTTACAGCACTGTGCAGCTTGCTTCTTCCTTTCCTTTCTAATTGCCTATCTTCTTTGTCTGTTGAAAAACATTTTCTAAGGATACATCAAGAAAGAAAGCTGAAATTGAGCTGCTACAGTTGGAGAATGCTCTGTATTCTCTTATTACATAATACAGTGTATGAATTTTTACATTTAAAACATTTAATTTTAATCTCATATTACAGTCTTTGTTTTATCTAACCTTGTATTTCAAAGGGTATATCTGGATAAGATTTAAGTGAATTCACCATACTTTTTCAGACTTCTGGATACTTTTCTCAGGTAGGAAATGATTGAATTAAAGATAAAGTAACTGATAATATTTCTATACATGATAGAGTACTAAAGGTAAAATAGCTAAAACCTATTAAGGATTAAATAAAAGGAACCAAAATAATGTTACAACTACCTGAATGCTAAATATAGCTTCTGAAGCCAGTGGGAAAAAATGCTTGTTGAAGCCATTGAAAAACAGGAACCTAGACAAAATTATGTTTTTAAATTTCTTTACTCTGCTTTTCTATCCTTGGACATAGTGGGTAGTACAAAAGAAAGAGTGTATTAAAGTATAAAGTTTATGCAAATACAAGAAAAAAGGTCTAAAATGGTTGTGATTGTGAAAGTCACTCAGTCGTGTCCAACTCTTTGTGACCCCGTGGACTATACAGTCCATGCAATTCTCCAGGTCAGAATACTGGAGTGGGTAGCCTTTCCCTTCTCCAGGGGATCTTCCCAACCCAGGGATCGAAACCAGGTCTCCCACATTGCAGGGAGATTCTTTACCAGCTGAGGCACAAGGGAGCCCTGGAATGGTTAAAAACCAATGAATAAAATAGTTTCTCAAGCTTCTGTCATTAACACTCCTTTGAGAATCTCATCTGCATAGTTTTTGTGCCCAATTAATCTACCATTTCTTTACTTTTTTCTTGAGGTTTACTTTAAATCCAGTCTTTTTTGCAAAATTCTAAATCTTGTTCTAAGCACATAAAATTTAAAAAATTAACAATTGCCTACTTATAATCATTGCATGTGTCTCACTATGGACACATTGTCTTGAGAAAATGATGTTAAGGGTATCAGAAGGGAACTGTTCCTAAAAAATGAGAGATAAGACATTGGAGGAAGAAATCTAGAGGGCTAAATACAGAATTGCATAATTACCAGAAGCAGGAGAAAATTACATTAGATCTATGCTAAGTTTATCCAAATTAGGTCTCTCCAATCATATTGTGAGTGGGTGATATGAATCTATTTGGAGACTTTCCTGTCTCTCCTCCCCTCCTTCAATCCCTCTGTCCTCCGGTAATGCTCCTGGCTATCTGGGATCAGAAGAAAAGGTGGAGTGAGCTTTGGATGGCTTCCTTTTTATCTGTAGGGCTTGCTGCTGATGTTCTTTTTTCTCTTCTCCATAGAAAACTTCCAAAGAGGCTCCGACTGTTAAAATCTATTGGTATTTCCCACTTAATCTGTGCACTTCTGCTTAAATATCCACAAGCTATATACATTACTGTATTGTTTTTCATCTCTTTTCCCCTTATTAGCACATAGTCCCATAAAGACAAGGATTTGTGTGTTTTGTTCACTGCAGTATCTTGAACTCCTAGAACATAACTTGGCAATGGTAGTTGTTCGCAATACTTATTTCTTTAGACTCTCTAACTTTTAGAGGTATACAGTTATTTAGTTGAAACATTGAGTTGAAACTCCAGAGCATTAGCTGTGCCCAGTTAGTTTTCTCAGTTGTGTACAATTCAGTTTTGCAGTATAATTCCCTGTTGTTTTGTTTGTCATTGTACCTTCTGTGCTTTACACTGTAGTCATTTGATACAAATGGTACATATAAGTGGTATTTTTTATGAATAGCAGAGATTTTGTGAAAAGCATTTCAGAGCTTCCATTTCTCTCTTGCTTTAATAAACACCTTTTACTTCATGCAAAGAGTTGACTCATTGGAAAAGACCCTGATGCTGGGAGGGATTGGGGGTAGGAGGAGAAGGGGATGACAGAGGATGAGATGGCTGGATGGCATCACCGACTCGATCCACATGAATTTGAGTGAACTCTGGGAGTTGGTGATGGACAAGGAGGCCTGGCGTGCTGCGATTCATGGCGTCACAAAGTCGGGCACGACTGAGCGACTGAACTGAACTTCATATAAGTTTATTTGTACTCTTATGTTACTAAATATAATCTTATGGTTTTCAAAGGAAGTCTTTGCACATAACTTTTAAAAAACTTCTTAATTTCCTATATTGTTAATGCTTAAAGTATACTCTTAACAAATAACTGAGGCAGAGCATGGGTTGTATGCATTGATCCGCATGGCCAGAGTTATCTTTTCTAAGGTATGTGAAAGAATGTACAGTAGATATACCCCCAAATATACTAATTTCCCCTGTTTGGAGTATTTCCTAAAATTTTAATCTGTATATTTAGGTTGTGATTATGTTTTCATACAAGCTGCTTTAAGAAATGTTTGTTATGAGTTTGCATTTTTATTACTCAAGAAAACATGTTCAGATTCTCCATCTTTGTAATTCAGATCAAGTTAGAGTGGGTTTGTTCAAAATCACATTTCATTACTAAGGGGTCAAAATGTAAACTTTTTCAAACTTCTCAATTTGAAATTCTCTGGTTTCTGGGTTAAAGGATGACTTCATTTTTGACCTCTACAATTCAAATGATGATGAAGGGCATATATATATTTTAAGACTGGATAAGATGGACAAAAATCATGCATTACTTTCTCATTATGAAATTCAGATTATGTACATTTGCTTGTTTTATATGCTGTTCACTTTTTAAATCTTAACAAATAAGGACAATTAAATGAGAAGAAATATAAACAAAAAATTTAAAGTAAAAAACTAGTAGAGCTTTCCCTGGTAGCTCAGAGGTAAAGAATTCGCCTTCCACTGTGGGAGACATGAGTTTGATCCCTGACCTGAGAAGATCCCACATGTCACAGAGGAGCTAAGCCTGTGCACCGCAACTATTGATCCTGTGCTCTGGAGCCCGGAAGCCACAACTACTGAGCCTGTGCTCCTCAAGAGAAGCCGCTGCGGGGAGCAGCCCAGGCACTGCCACTGGGGAGCAGCCCCTGCTCCCGCAGCTAGAGAGAAGCCCACGCGGCAGTGGAGGCCCAGCACGGCCAAAAGTCAACAAATAAAGAAATGAATAGATTTTTAAAAATTATTCAGAAAAATCAGGGACTCCCGAATGTGAACAGAAAGGATGTTTCCAAATATCGTTAATACACAAATTTGTAGTCTCTGAGAGCAAATAGAGCATTAAAAAGATAGGTATGCAAGTATGCTACTTTAGAGAATATTTGTTTCCTTTCCTTAAGAATATCACTAAAATCTTTCCAAACCACACTTGTTTGAAACATTTGCTGGTTTATTACTCTTCAGGCCTGAATTCTTTGGTATATTTAGGATTTTCCTAATATTGTTTTGCTTTTCAGGTATTTTTCCAGTGCCCTGATTCTCTCAAAAATAGTTAGAAACTATTTTTCAATCAAAATTCAAATATTCATTTGACATTTACTTTAAGGGTTGTTAAAAAGATACACTTGAATATGTCTATACAGTTCCCTTTTCATCCATGGGGAGATTGGGTCTTCAACCCCTCCTTTCCACTACAGAGGAAATCAAAATCCAAGGATGATCTAGTCCTTTAAATACAGTGTGACCTGGAGCAGTGGGTCCTCTGTAACCTCAGATGCAGAACCCACTGATGCAGAAACTGTTGTGATTAGCACTGAAGTATGGCTTGTAGTGTCTTAGAGACAAGAAGGATGAATATAGAGTCATAATGTGTGGTAATATAAAATTAAGATTCAAATAGGCCCTAGTTTTCCATGTATCTTACAGTAGTTTGCTGCATTTTTCCTTTATTGTGTGAAATTAACACTTTAATTTCATTCCTGTCATGTACCATCTATTTGTAGTAATATAAGGAGAAAAGGGGTTACTTTTTTATTTAAAAAAAAAATCAGCTAATTTCCACAATGGAATATCAACCATTTCTGCAAAATAGTTCTTTGCCATTATTACTAAGAAGTTATATTAAACATTTTTTGTTCTATTTTAGTGATAATGTCATAACTAGTATTAAGTTCTAAAACAGAATAAAGGTACAAATGATATACAAATTATAAGATGTAGTTTGTAGTATGTAGTGTTACTTGCTGATAAAGCCTCTGTTTTAACGTGTGCATTCTAGTAGTATTTCCTACCTTTTGGCTAGTTAGTTTTTGGCTAGTTTTCACCTCTTTAATGCCTCGTTATTTTTATCTTTTAATAGGCAGATTATGTTTTTGAAATGGGGCAACATTTTGAGGCTGTGGGAGATGTTACCTTTTTTTTTCCAGAAGTGATTTATTTTTGCTTATACAAGCAATTAGCATTCCAAGATCATTATCTTAATTCTATCCACTGAGATTATTAGAAGCTGGTCTTTTGTTTTTTTGAGATGGCTGGCTTATTTCACATTATTCCTGTGGTGTCTTAGTTCACATTATTCCTGTGGTGTCTTAATGGAAAGTTTGTTCTTCCCAGGACCTTCCTAACTGTTCAGCCATGGACTTCAGTTTTGTATTCCCTAAATCCCAGAATCTTTTGGAAGCTCTGTTCAGTTTCTTAAAGTTTCAGATGCTACTAAAGATTCTGAATACTAACCTTAGCTCTTGGGGATTTACTCTTGTTTCATACCTTGGTCTCTCCAAATTCATTCCTGCTTTGGCATTTTTCTGATACCTTCAAATCATTATCATTATATTTTCTGAGATTTTCCAGTCATATGATGTTTGGTCCTATATAATCAAGTACAATTACCAGAAGTAGAAGCAAGGATCTGGTTTGCTTCTTTGGTTTCTGGAACTAGCTCCTTGTGCATGTCAAGGAGATTGTTTAGGGAGGAAACAAAATAAAAATCTCCATCATGGTTCTAGTTATCTTGACTGTACAGCAGTGGGGTACACATAGATACAAGAGAGACTGCTAATGTGAATCTTTCATGACAAAGAGGATTGGTATGTGATGACTTATTTTTCACCTGGTCAAAATTTAAATGACAGATTCCCTTCACACCAAGCTCTATAGGAATAAAAATATTAAGATACTGTATTCCTAAGGAAAAATTAATCCTTTATCCTACATAACTATCAGAATTTTAAGATGCCAATTTTTTTGATATTTGTGCCTTTTTACTCTTCTAATTTTTTTAAGCCAGAAAAGTGGGCAATTAAAAAAATATATAGCTGTAGTGCACTTTTTATATTTTATATAAAAAAATCTTCAAGGAAATACTTTGGCATAAATGCAAGCATTCTTTTTAATAGAATACTTGCTTTCTGTTAAGATTACTTAAAATATAAAATGTTTTTACAACTTAAAAAATTCTGTTGTTATATGAAGGTGCTGTGTAATTTCTGGTGATTTATAAACTTGCTTAAATTAAATGAGTACTAATTAGTTATTTTGGGGTTTCTTGATAAAAGTTGACAGCTAATTAGAAATTAGCAGAAATCAGCTGCTTTTACTCCTTGCAACATTTCACTTATTATCTGTATTGTTTGAGTATCTTTCATCTCTAAATTGAAATCATTTTAAAATTACAGTTATGTTCATGATGATATATTAATTAATATAAAGATTTCTTTAATGCCAGCTCCCTTAACTTGAAGAGTTAGAATGGTTTGAAAACAGTGAGAAGTATTTTGAACTGTATCAGTCAAATACATAAATTAAAGGTGCTAAAAATGAATAGTTCTTTTCTCTTAAATTTTATAAATCAATCTTGCTACTGCTTTGGGGCCAGTTATTTTAATATACTAGATTCTGTACTTTGGGAGGGCTTCCCAGATCCCTGGGTTGGAAGGTCCCCCAGAGAAGGAAATGGCAACCCAATCCAGTACTCTTGCCTGACAAATCCCATGGACAGAGGAGTCTATGGGATTGTAAAGAGTTAGACATGACTTAGTGACTGAACAACAACAACAACATACTTTGGGAGCTACCTTGTTTTGTAACCATAATCTGCACACTTATCCTCAGTTTTCCATTCTTTGTGTGTATGCTGTTTATTACAAACAATTGTTAATATACTGCCATGCAAAAACAATTCATTCAATATGTGTGTATCTGCTATGTATAAAGCACTATGCTAGATGCTGAGGACCCCCCAGAAAAGTGAATACAGCATTTTCCTCAGGGAGCTGCCAGATTTGTGGGAATAGAGACCAAGGAAAAAGGCAGTTATGTGGAGTGTGATTAAGTGCAAATCTAGGCTTCCCTGATATTTCAGTTGGTAAAGAATTCTCCTGCAATACAGGAGACCCCAGTTCGATCCCTGGGTTGGGAAGATCCCCTGGAAAAGGGATCAGCTACCCACTCCAGTATTCTGTCCTGGAGAATTACATGGACTGTATAGTCCATGGGATTGCAAAGAGTCAAACACGACTGAGCAATTTTCACTTCACTTGGAAATGGCAACCCACTCCAGTACTCTTGCCTGGAGAATCCCACAGATGGAGAAGCCTGGTAGTCTACAGTCCATGGGGTCGCAAAGAGTCGAACACGACTGAGCGACTTCACTTTCACTTTCAGGATTAATTAAATACCCCACTCCAGTACTCCTTCCGTGGAGTTTCATTTTTTTTTCCAACAGTTGCAGAACATTGTCTTGGGTATATGAAGGGGTAGGCCCTCTTCTGGTTTTCGTTTATAAGAAATTGGAGGGGAGGTGGGGAAAACTTGTAAATCAATCAGTTGTTACAGAACATCATTCCAAAGAGTTGTGTAAAAATGAATTGGAAACAGATTGACTTTCCTTGGTTCATGCAGCACTGAAAATGGCTGGGACAAAGTATGCTTTACTGTTGCCAAGCTCTGGTGCATGAAAGATAGTTTGTCATTTTATTGACCTGTATCCACCCCCAATTTGTGCTATTCATTGTACTGTCATCAGTTCTTAAAAGAGAAGAGCAGACCATGGCTGTTAGTAGAAATGCCATGAAATAGAGTAATATGATACAAAATTTTTTAAAAGAAAATTTGTGTGTATGTGTGTGTATATGGTAGAAATATGAGTGTATCTGCACCTGTACTTTTGTATGTGAGTGTGTTTCTGTGTGTTTGTTGTGTATTTACATGGATGCACGTGACAGAGGACCTCTGGTTAAACACATTTATGCCACAAGTGGATAATGTCAGTGAGAACTTGCCAGAATTGACTTTGTAGGATTTCTTATTACAAAGGTATGTGATCACATTGTGATGTTCTCCTTTCTTAAGGGCACTTTGGATCCCCCTAAGCACATACTAAAGAGGCAATGTGACATAGTGGCTAAGAGCACAGATTCTGGAGCCACACTGCCTGGTTTGAAGCTTACTCCCACCATTTATTACTTTTTACATATTACTTAATCTCTCTGTGCCCTGGTTTTATGACTATAAAATGAGGATGATAATAATAATACCTATTTTGTAGGATTATTGTGAGGATCAAATTGTATATGTGTATGTGTATCTATCTATATTTTATATAGATATATATATAGTATATGAGTCTTAGAAGAAGAGTACTAGATTGGAATGCCTGTTTTATATTGGGACTTGGTTGTGGTATGTGGGTAGTTTTAAGGAAAGGAAGAAGGAAGGAAGACAGAAAGGAAATCACTTGAATTTATAAAGTTCTGGTTCAGTATTCACACATCTTATAGGTGAGGTAAACTAAGGCTAAAATATAAATTCCTGAATTCTCAATCCTGTACTTTTTCTGATTACACGGAAATACAGACATAGTGATAATGAGTGTGAGAGTGAAAGTGTTAATTGCTCAGTCATGTCATACTGTAATGATGCCATGAACTAGAGCCCACCAGGCTCCTCTGTCCATGGGATCCTCCAGGCAAGAATGCTGGAGTGGGTTGCCATTCCCTTCCCCAGGGGATCTTTCTGACCCAGGGATCGAACCCAGGTCTCCCGAATTGCAGGCAGATCCTTTGCTATCTGAGTCAAGGTCAACATATTATTTTTCACTTGCTCTGAACTATAAAAATTAAAATGAAAGAGATAATATAAAGTGTGTACCAACGGCTCCAAAAGAAGTGTGGAAAAAAGTGATAATAAGTACAAATGTAGATATAGAGATTTTTGGTTAAGGATACATAGACATCATAACAGAAGGTGCTTTTATCAGTTAATTTTAAATTAATTTTTCTGAATGCTCCATCATTTCTACAGTGAAATGAAAAACCTCACTTCCTGATGTTCCAAAGTTATTGTCTTATTGTACTTGATAGTAGCTTCCTCTGTTTTTGTTTTCTTGTCAGCTAAACATGTCACTTTTTTTCTGAACTCTTCAAATGCTTGGCAGGGTGCCAGATAACCTCTCAGGCACAGTCATGGCCTGAATGTGTGTCCTTATTTTCACCACCTTTTACCATCTAGTCTCTGCTGGACACGCAATAGGACACACTGATTTGCATGAAACTTACATCTTATTTTGACCTAGCTCTGTACATCTCCCTAAATTCCATCCCAAGTACTTCTTAAGCAACCGAAGGAAAGGACGAGTCAAGAAAGAATGCCCTAAAACTGTGCACATACCACAAACAATTCTAGAGGCTTCTCTGACCTTTTAAGTAAATATATGTATAAGTAAAGAAGTGAAAAAGCTTGAGGAATGAGCAACCATGAAAAACTGCCATGCTGAAATTCACGATTTTGAAAGTTGAACAACTCTCAGTACTAAGTTTCACAGAAATCTAAGTAAGGGTGTTTTATGTGTTGGAGAGAAGGTCAGAAGGCTTGCGCCCTAGGTGGTTAAAGAGCCACTGACATGAGTGTTGAGGTCAGCAGTGTCATCCTTTGGAGTGTGGAGTAAGTCGGAGTCAGGTGTCAGAGTCTTCAGGGAGTTAAGGGGAGTATATGGAAGAGGGAAAGATGACAGCAAGAGGGAGAAACAAAGGCTAGTGCGGTCAGGAGATGTATGCCTCCAAGCGGGGAGGCTCTGTGATGGAAGCGGGACGGTCATGGCCTGAATGTGACCATGGGCAAGTGCTGCCTGTGGGCCTGCGTTCCATGGTGAGAGAAGGAGGCATTTCTTAATGAGAAGGCCAGGGTCTCGTTGAAGAAATAAGGTTCAGAAAACATTCTGGAACTAGGTTTGAAGATGGAGGTGGTGCTGCTGGTGGTAAAGAACCTGCCTGCCAGTGCAGGAGATGTAACAGACCTGGGTTTGATCCCAGGGTCAGGCAGAGCCCCTGGAGGAGGGCATGGCTCCCCACTCCAGTGTTCTTGCCTGGAGAATCCCATGGACAGGGGGGCCTGGAGGGCTGCAGTCCATGGGGCCGCACAGAGTCGGACGTGACTGAAGTGGCTGAGCATGCACACGTGGCGGGTGTATGCAGCAAAAGGAGCATTTCAGAGCAAATGGTTGAGGCCAGCTAGAGCTTCAGGTAGGAAATGGAGCGGCTTAGGGAGCAGCAGTGTCTGGCAGCGGCAGAGAAGGCTGGATTTTGATGTGTGGCCAAGAAGAGCCAAAATGAAAGGTGTGATTAGATCGACCAGATTCAAAACTCCTGTCTTCAGCAGGCTGTGCTCCTAGCAGGAAGAGGACCCCTGTGTTTAACAGCTTTTGCTCAAGACTCAGATGCTCCATGTGGCTGCTTATTTTCTTCCCTATGCTCTTCATTGAGACACACTAAACATGCAAAGTAGTTCATGTTCATTCTTCCTGGCATCACCTTAGAGTATAGTGTTTGGAAGTTTTAATGTTTACACTTTATGTTAGTTGCTCAATTGTGTCTGACTCTTTGCTATCCCATGAACTATAGTCCATTTGACTTCACAACCTAGACAGCATATTAAAAAGCAGAGACATTACTTTGTCAGCAAAGGTCCATCTAGTCAGGGCTATGATTTTTCCAGTGGTCATGTATGGATGTGAGAGTTGGACTGTAAAGAAAGCTGAGCACAGAAGAATTGATGCTTTTGAACTGTGGTGTTGGAGAAGACTCTTGAGAGTCCCTTGGACTGCAAGGAGATCCAACTAGTCCATCCTAGAGGAAATCAGTTCTGAATAGTCATTGGAAGGACTGATGCTGAAGCTGGGATTCCAATCCTTTGGCCACCTAATATGAAGAGCTGACTCATTTGAAAAGACCCTGATGCTGGGAAAGATTGAGGGCAGGAGAAAGGGACAACAGAAGATGAGATGGTTAGATGGCATCACCAACTCGATGGACATGAGTTTGGGTGGACTCTGGGAGTTGGTGATGGACAGGGAGGCCTGGCATGCTGCAGTTCATGGGGTCTCAAAGAGTCGGACACAGCTGAGAGACTGAACTGAACTATAGTCCGCCAGGCTCTCTGTCCATGGAATTCTCCAGGCAAGAATACTGCAGTGGGTTGCTTTTTCCTTCTCCAGTGGACCTTCCTGAGTCCAGAGGATCAAACGTGGATCTCTTGCATTGCAGGCAAATTCTTTACCGTCTGAACCACCAGGCTATCTTTATTCACCATAGATGAGTTTCCAGGTATCACAGTGAGCAGAAGACTATTTCTGTTACAGAATGGATCCTGGTTATGGCTATTAGATGGATTGTTTTATTTTCATAGAGAGAATATCTCGTAGTGTTGCTTATGATCTTGAGAAGAGGAGTGAGAGGAGGAAGAGAAGAAAGAAAAGGGAACACTAAGCTATTGTGAATGACTAACACCAATATGTGGCAGACTCAAAATATGCTTATCCATCTACCCAATTTCATTGACTTTAAGAAGCAGTGTTTCCTTTCATATTTTAATATTTGTGAAATGTTAAATGAATGGCATGTTGCAATTAGAATTGGTTGTATTTTTACCTTTGGCATTGGTTCATATTATAAAATGCCATCTTGAAGAGTAAAATCTATTAAATGCTTCTTTTAATTCTTATCTGTGCCCTACTTTGTCTCACATTTTAAAAGTTCTTTTATTTTTCTATGTGCTTACTCTCTTTAATTTCTGAAACTCAACTTAATCATTGCCCTGTTTTCCTCATACTTTTTATTCCAATTTCATTTTTCTTCCTGCTTGTATTCTATATGGGACATTGTTTTTTCTCCAAAATCACAGCTTTAAGAAGATACCACGTAGTAAAACCTCTCCAAGCCCTTCCCTTTCATTAAATATCAAGGAGTCGTTGAGTGACTCATTCAGCCGCTTTGGGTCATAATTTTCTCATATGTAAAGTGAGGAGTTGGGGCTTAGTTATAGCTAAAGTCTCTTTTTGTTTTGAAATATTTTGATTCCCTGATCCCTCAGAGGACCAGCAGATCCCTCCTCTGTGGCAGTCCTTTCGAGGAATGAGGGAGCAGTGACACAGAATTCTGCCTCTATTCTCAGGCTCATCTCTTAAAATTACATATATTCTGATTTTGCTGTTGTCGAACTGCTGGTGGTTAAAGCTTTGTTACTGGAACTTGGCATCCATCAACATCATCTTTAGTTACATCAATCTACTAGATTAAAAAATAATATAGGTCCCTCTCTTCAAGTATGATGATGTAAAGATTCAGTACATTTTGTGGTGAAAAATTTAGATATTCTTTTCTGGGGAATCATTATTTTCTGTTATCTCTGGTTAAGTCAAGAAATAGTCTGACAACTGAAAATGTAGAAGAGATTCTTTGTTGTGGATCACCATGTGCATGTGTATATGGCAAATTTACCATAAAACAGGATGGGTAGAATTCACATTATTTCTTATTAGATTACCCAGAAAGTTGGGAATGTTTGTTACCTAGTCAAGTTAGAATGGCTGCTGTGTAACAAATATAATCAGTATTTTTTAGCAATGATAAATCCTAAAAATAAACTCAGTTGCATGTGAAAATAGCTGAGTGTCAAGTTTGCTTTATTTGCCAAGTATTTGCTCTGGAGCTACCTATAACGTATATTGCTTTTTAAATTTTTTTAAGGAATGTAATGTTATAAGAAGAAAAAAGTGGAGTTGCTCAGTTGTGTCCGACACTTTGAGACCCCATGGACCGTAGCCTACCAGGCTCCTCCGTTCATGCGATTCTCCAGGCAAGAATACTGAAGTTCAGTACAGTTGCTTAGTCGTGTCCGACTCTTGGTGACTACGTAAACTGCAGCACGCCAAGCCACGCTGTCCATCACCAACTCCCGGAGTCAACCCAAACCCATATCCATTGAGTCGGTGATGCCATCCAACCATCTCATCCTCTGTTGTCCCCTTCTCCTCCTGCCCTCATCTTTCCCAACATCAAGGTCTTTTCAAATGAGTCAGCTCGTAGCATCAGGTGGCCAAATTATTGAAGTTTCAGCTTCAACATCAGTCCTTCCAATGAAAACCCCGGACTGATCTCTCCAACACTACAGTTCAAAAGCATCAATTCTTCGGCACTCATCTTTCTTCATTGTCCAACTCTCACATCCATACATGACCATGGGAAAAACCATAGCCTTGACTAAACAGACCTTTGTTGGCAAAGTAAGGTCTCTGCTTTAGAATATGCTGTCTAGGTTGGTCATAACTTTTCTTCCAAGGAGTAAGCGTCTTTTAATTTCATGGCTGCTATCACCATCTGCAGTGATTTTGGAGCCCAGAAAAATAATGTCAGCCACTGTTACTACTGTTTCCACATCTATTAGACATGAAATGATGGGACCGGATGCCATGATCTTCGTTTTCTGAATGTTGAGCTTTAAGCCAACTTTTTCACTCTCCTCTTTCACTTTCATCAAGGGGCTCTTTAGTTCTTCTTCGCTTTCTGCCATAAGGATGGTGTCATCTGCATATCTGAGGTTATTGCTATTTCTCCCGGAAATCTTGATTCCACCTTGTGCTTCTTCTAGCCCAGCGTTTCTCATGATGTATTCTCAGTTCAGTTAAGTTCAGTTGCTCAGTCGTGTCTGACTCTTTGCGACCCCATGAATCGCAGCATGCCAGGCCTCCCTGTCTATCACCATCTCCCAGAGTTCACTCAGACTCACATTCATCGAGTCCATGAGGCCATCCAGCCATGTCATCCTCTGTCATCCCCTTCTCCTCCTGCCCCCAATCTCTCCCAGCATCAGAGTCTTTTCCAATGAGTCAACTATTCACATGAGGTGGCCAAAGTACTGGAGTTTCAGCTTTAGCATCATTCCTTCCAAAGAAATCCCACGGCTGATCTCCTTCAGAATGGACGGGTTTGATCTCCTTGCAGTCCAAGGGACTCTCAAGAGTCTTCTCCAACACCACAGTTCAAATGCATCAATTCTTCAGTGCTCAGCTTTCTTCACAGTCCAACTCTCACATCCATACATGACCACAGGAAAAACCATAGCCTTGACTAGATGGACCTTAGTCGGCAAAGTAATTTAATGTCTCTACTTTACAATATACTATCTAGGTTGGCCATAACTTTTCTTCCAAGGAGTAAGTATCTTTTAATTTCATGGCTGCAATCACCAATTACAGTGACTTTGGAGCCCAAAAAATAAAGTTTGACACTGTTTCCACTGTTTCCCCATCTATTTCCCATGAAGTGATGGGACCGGAAGCCATGATCTTCGTTTTCTGAATGTTGAGATTTAAGCCAACTTTTTCACTTTCCTCTTTCACTTTCATCAAGAGGCTTTTTACTTCCTCTTCATTTTCTGCCATAAGGGTGGTGGCATCTGCATATCTGAGGTTATTGATATTTCTTCCGGCAATCTTGATTCCACCTTGTGTTTCTTCCAGTCCAGCGTTTCTCATGATGTACTCTGCATAGAAGTTAAATAAGCATGGTGACAATATACAGCCTTGACATACTCCTTTTCCTATTTGGAACCAGTCTGTTGTTCCATGTCCAGTTCTAACTGTTGCTTCCTGACCTGCATACAGATTTCTCAAGAGGCAGATCAGGTGGTCTGGTATTCCCATCTCTTTCAGAATTTTCCAGAGTTTATTGTGATCCACACAGTCAAAGGCTTTGGCATAGTCAATAAAGCAGAAATAGATGTTTTTCTGGAACTCTCTTGCTTTTTCCATGATCCAGTGGATGTTGGCAATTTAGTCAATAAAGCAGAAATAGATGTTTTTCTGGAACTCTCTTGCTTTTTCCATGATCCAGTGGATGTTGGCAATTTGATTTCTGGTTCCTCTGCCTTTTCTAAAACCAGCTTGAACATCAGGGTGTTCACGGTTCACGTATTGCTGAAGCCTGGCTTGGAGAATTTTGAGCATTACTTTACTAGTGTGTGAGATGAGTGCAGTTGTGTGGTAGTTTGAGCATTCTTTGGCATTGCTTCTCTTTGGGATTGGAATGAAAACTGATCTTTTCCAGTCCTGTGGCCAGTGTTGAGTTTTCCAAATTTGCTGGCATATTGAGTGTACCACTTTCACAGCATCATCTTCCAGGATTTGAAATAGCTCCACTGCAATTCCATCACCCTGCTAGCTTTGTTTGTAGTGATGCTTTCTAAGGCCCACCTGACTTCACATTCTAGGATGTCTGGCTCTAGGTGAGTGATCACACCATCATGATTATCTTGATCGTGAAGATCTTTTTTGTACAGTTCTTCTGTGTATTCTTGCCACCTCTTTTTAATATCTCCTGCTTCTGTTAGGTCCCTACCATTTCTGTCCTTTATTGAGCCCATCTTTGCATGAAGTATTCCCTTGGTATCTCTAATTTTCTTGAAGAGATCTCTAGTCTTTCCCATTCTATTGTTTTCCTCTATTTCTTTGCAATAATTGCTGAGGAAAGCTTTTTTACCTCTCCTTGCTATTCTTTGGAACTCTCCATTCAGATGCTTATATCTTCGTTTTCTCCTTTGCTTATCACTTCCCTTCTTTTCACAGCTATTTGTAAGGCCTCCTCAGATAGCCATTTTACTTTTTTGTATTTCTTTTTCTGGGGATGGTCTTGATTCCTGTCTCCTGTACAATGTCATGAACCTCTGTCCATAGTTCAACAGGCACTGTCTATCTGATCTAATCCCTTAAATCTATTTCTCACTTCCACTGTATAATCATAAGGAATTTGATTTAGGTCATACTTGAATGGTCTAGTGGTTTTCTCCACTTTCTTCAATTTCAGTCTGAATTTGGCAATAAGGAGTTCACGATGTGAGCCACAGTCAGCTCCCAGTCTTGTTTTTGCTGACTCTATAGAGCTTCTCCATCTTTGGCTGCAAAGAATATAATCAGTCTGATTTCAATGTTGACCATCTGGTGATGTCCACATGTAGAGTTTTCTCTTGTATTGTTGGAGAGGTGTTTGCTATGACCAGTGCATTCTCTTGGCAAAACTCTGTTAGCCTTTGCCCTGCTTCATTCCATACTCCAAGGCCAAATTTGCCTGTTACTCCAGGTGTTTCTTGACTTCATCCTTTTGCATTCCAGTCCACTATAATGAAAAGGACATCTTTTTTTGGTGTTAGTTGTAGAAGGTCTTGTAGGTCTGCATAGTATGAACTGTTCAACTTCAACTTCTTCAGCATTACTGGTCAGGGCTTAGGCTTGGATTACCATGATATTGAATGGTTTGTCTTGGAAATGAACAGAGATCATTCTGTCATTGCCATTAATGTTATGGTCAGGTCTTGACCACAGAGTAGAAAATACATTAGATTTTCACTCTAGAGGACAAATGATCCAAGAGAAGTGTAAAGTAATGGCCCCATATGTGAAAAACCCGCTATGAAGGAAGAGAATATTTCCTTACAGTCTCCTAGGGAAATTACTTTATTTGTTTATTTATTTTCCTTCAGATTGAAAACATTTATTTCAAAGGAGAGGTGGGGTAGAAAAAGTTGTAATGGGAGGAGGGCCTGCGGTGGACACCAAGCTCCTCAAAGCGGGGCTTTTCAGCTGTTCTGGAGGAGGTTCCGGGTAGCCTGGGGGCTTCCCTGGTGGCTCAGACAGTAAAGAATCTGACTGCAGTGTAAGAGACCTGGGTTCAATCCCTGGGTTGAAGATCACCTGGAGAAGGGAATGGCAACCTGTCCTAGTGTTCTTGCCATGGACAGAGGAGCCTGGCGGGCTACAGTCCATGGGGTCGCAAGGACCGAGTGACTAACACTTTCATTTTCCAGGTGGCCTAAGGGGAGAACACCTTGGTGTCAGAGGGATGAGGTCGGGCAGCCATCAGCAGGGTCAGGATCATGTCTTACCCTTGAGGACACACAGGGTTTAGACAGGATAGAATAAAAGGGCTGTGCCTGGTCTCTCCCCACCCTGGGTTAGCTCATGGGCTGGTTTTTCTGAAGCTTTACTACTGGTCTGGGAGGGCTTGGCATGAACCGGAGCTCCTCTGAGATGCTACTCTCTGTCCCCCAGTTGGAAGGACTGCTAACGTTCATCCTCCCAGGGAGGGCAGGCATTGCTAGAGCCTTCAGTGTCCTTTAAGGGAAATTACTTTAAATACCTTGTAATTTGGTAGATGTTTGTACTCCAAAAATCCTTTAGTGAAAGCACATATTAAGCGTGTAAGAATGCTGCAAGGATGTGTATGTGGTCTATTAAGGGCAGGATTTAATGTGAGTGATAGAGCATAAAATAAAATATAAAATAATTATCTAGGAAACTCAGGGTAATTGGTAGGGAAGCATTGACTTGGCCAATGATTAGTTAGTGATGGGTCATTTTATGCAAGTACAATAAAATGAATACAAAAACAATAACAGCCAAACTAACCTTCTCAACAATATGTTTACATTCCAGATATTTTCTACTTTAGACTTTGAGTGCCTTAGAATTAGGATGAGTATGTAATTTTGTCATCTAAACCAAGACAATAGGCATTAAGAAGGCCTGTTCCAGGAAAACAGGGATATATACTTCCTCTGTGCTTCCCTGATAGCTCAGCTGGTGAAGTATCTACTTGCAATGCAGGAGACCCTGGTTTGATTCCTGGGTCAGGATGTTCCCCTGGAGAAGGGATAGGCTACCCAACCCAGTATTCTTGGCCTTCCCTGGTGGCTCAGACTGTAAATAATCCACCTTCAATGTAGGAGACCTGGGTTTGATCCCTGTGTTTGGAAGATCCCCTGGAGAAGGGAATGGTACCCACTCCGGTACTCTGCTCTGGAGAATTCCATGGACAGAGAAGTTTGGGGGACTGTAGTAAAAGGGGGTCGCACACAACAAGAATCAGATACAACTGAGCAACTTGCACACACACATACTTTCTCTAGTTAGAATCTACCATGTATCCACTCTCATTTCTGATTATTTGCTAAAAATGTCTAGACATATACTAGGTAAAGTCTCAACTGAAGGGAAATAAAAACTTTTCTCAGTAAGCTTCTATTCCAGTGGTTCCTAACCTTTACCAGAACACCCATATCTTGGACAGTGTGATGATACTGGCCTCTTGTACAGAGAAGTGAGTTAAGAATGAAAAATCAGGGAATCCATAGACCATGGAAACCCATCCATGGGCAAGAATTTCGGCTCAAGGCAGAATAAAAAAAATAGTATAGCGATTATTTTATCAAAGCAAAAGAGCTGTCCATAGCCAGTAATACTTAAGCCATTTTAATGAAACATAATATAAAATTAAAACTGTTTATCATAAAAGTCAAACATACATAAAAATAGAAAGAATAGCTTGTCTTTATATAATTATCACCCCAAATCAAGAACTATCAAGAATTTTTCACACTTGTTCCACTTATTTTTTAGTTGTGGTTGTTGCTAAAGCAATTAAAAGCAAATCCCAGATTTCATGTCATTTCTCACTCAAATATGTTAATAGACATCTCTAAAAAATGGCTTTTTTTTTTTTTTTACTGCAATGTCTTTATTACAACTAACAAAATTAACTCTGATTCTTTGGTCTATCTAATACTCTGTTTATATTCAGACTTTGTCAATTACCTTGAAAATTGTATTTTCTACTTGCTTTATCTGAATTGGAATCCAAAGTTATACCATACATTGCCTTTTATTTTTACAGTTCCCCCACACTTTCCTGTCTTTTTGAAGTGTAGACTGGGCCAGCTGTCTCATAGTCTACATCTCTGTGTTTGCTTCCCTGTAGCTTTACATGTCTTGATTCCCTCCCCCTCTATTTATTGTAAGCAAGAGAGTTAGTGAGCTTAATTAGATTCAAGTTAAATTTATTTCCTTTTTTCATGGAATTTTTCCACAGATGATACTGTATGCTTTATAGATGCTTCTATATAAAACTGTGAAGTTTTATGTTAGGATTTGTTGATAATCAGAAATTCCAGTCTGTGACCGATAGAAGGGCCATGATTAATCATTCTTCCACACCTCCCCAAAGTGTCTGTCCATGTTTTGCCCCAAAGTTCTTATGACCATCAAAATATTAAGAATACAAAATATTCATAAAAAGCAACAATGTCAAATAGTTTTTCCTAGAACATTCATTGAAGTACTGGAACATGTGCTTTTTATTGCTGCCTCCTCCCTTTTCTGGATTCCTTTATCCCAACCTTTTAAAAAACAGGCCACCAGTTCCCATAGCAGCCTTTACCAAGATAGATAAATATCAGCATCATGGATGAAATACCAAAGCGCTGTGTCAACTATTATCCTACAATTTTGTGTTGGCATAATAACACACAGGAACATGAGCACATTGCTAATAGCCACAGAGGGTAGCAGGCTCGTCTCTAAACATATTAAAACACCTCAGAGGACTTCTTCAATGCTACATAATCAAGATTTGGTGATATGAGCTGCTTTGTTAGGACCTGTTGTGAATGTTTCATTATCTTGTGTCTGTAGAAATTGGTGCCGACCTTCATAAATTGGCTTAGATAATATACAGATCAACCAAGAGGAGATTGAACTAGCTGAATGAAGCAGAAGGCTAATCACTGGGAAAAAAGCCTCTGATGTAGTTACTTTTAATTTGGAATTGAGAATGTAAGGGTATAGCCAGTTTAATTGGGGGTTGTCTGACCAACACACTGGTATCTGTCATCACAGAACTGAAATGTTTTGATTTGCTAAGGTTTGATTTGCATTCCTGAGGACACGGATACTATCAGGGATGGAGTAAGCTGGCTTTTCTTCATTTTTATTCCCTTTCAAGTTAGTTTTGACAAGTTAGATCTTATTATTCCTAGCAATATAAAAAAGAAGTATGAGGACAAAGAGTATGTGAGGAAAAAGTGCAGAATTTTTCTTTCTTTTATTTGGAGTTTACAGGAAACTAAGGTGAAAATATTTTTCATATAGTTCCTTTGGCCTTCATTACAAAATAGATATTAATAAAATAAGAATAATGAATAGTTTTCTGGCTAAAGATTTGAAGAATTCTGAAACACTGAAGCCATCTGTAAACATGCTGCAATTTGAAATTCAGATTTTCTGCAGCTTCTTGGACAAACTTACGTTTTTTATCACATCAGTTTTTAAAGAGATTTTGGGATTTGTATATCCTTTTACTTATACTTTATTGTGTTGAAAACCTCCTGCTTGCCACTCCTAATTCTAACCCTGGGAAAAATTCCTGTTGGTGGCTACTCCCATTGCTTCAGGATATTTTATAAGCATTTTTATCTTCTAGTCCAAGAAATCTGCATAAAATATGCATTAATATGCATTATGTTCAATAAAGAAATTACAGGGCAGGGCATTAAGCAGATGCCGCATGCAAATTATTTCTTTAGTATTGTTTCATTTTAGAAGGGGATATGGAGTAAAATTAAAAATATGCAAGACCCACAAAGCTTTAATAAATTAGCATATATACATACATATGAGTTTCTCTCAAAAGCCCAACATATGAGTCTTTATATACCTATATATATATATATATATATATAAAATATGCATACATATATACATGAGAGGTGATTCCATTCCAAAGTAGATCTAATTATTATACTGTGCCCTCTAAGCTGAAGTAAAATTCTCTTCGCAGAACTTCTACTTAATTTTTTTTTCTGATATAATAAATGTATCTATTACTATTTCTTCCCTTTTACTTGGAAACTTTTCAAATTAGAATATATGAAATACATGAAAACAAGCATGTCTGTTCTCAACCTCTTTTTCCAAGGCCAAATCTTTATTTTCTCAAATCCTTTTTCCTATGTCCTCATTTCAAGACACTTCATAATTCTATTCAAACTTCTTTAAATCACTGCATTTTGACACTTGTTGGAATATAGTGTCTTACTTGCTTACTGCCTAACACACTACCCAAGTGTGGTCTGGTGGTGGTTTAGTCGCTCAGCTGTGTCTAACTCTGCGACCCCATCGACTGTAGCCCGCCAGGCTCCTCTGTTCATGGGATTTTCCAGGCAAGAATACTGAAGTAGGTTGTCATTTCCTACTCCAGGGGATATTCCCGACCCAGGGTTTGAACCTACAGGTAAGATCTGGTCAGAGTATTATAACTATTAGTTTCTGACATCTGGATTTTGTGCTCTTGGTTTTTCCATTGGTGGTTTAGTCATTAAGTCATGTCTGACTCTTGGAACCCCATGGACTGTAGCCCACCATGCTCCTCTGTCCATGGGATTTCCCAGGCAAGAATACTGGGATGGGTTGCCATTTCCTTCTCCAGGGGGTCTTCCCAACCCAGGAATTGAACCTGGGTCTTCTGCATTGCAGGCATATTCTTTATCAACTGTACTACAAGGGAATCCCTGGTTTTTCCATTAATACAGCCTAACGGATGAGATATTTTTTAGTTGCAAAATCACAGAATACTATGGTTGACTAATCTTTAGGTGATTTGTCATGTTTTTAGAACAAAAAACACTATCAGGCCATATCTTTCTCTTTTTATATGTGGTTAGTTGAGGCTCCAAGAGATGTTTCAAACCCTGTTCTATTGTATAGCACATTAACTCTCAGCTTTATATACCCATTATCAGGTATATCCTGATTTATATCTCCATTATCAGGAGAATTAAAATTTGTATTGGTCAAAAATCTCTCCCTTCTTTTTTTTTTTTTTTCTTTTCTCCCTTTTAATATTGATCCTTTCAAAGAATTTGAGTTCTAAACTCACCTCTCTGATTTACAGGTTGTGAGGCTGTGGGTAAGAGACTGAGAGTCTGTGAACTTTAATTTTTGCATTTATGAAGTGTGAATAGATGTTTGAAGGTTAAATGAGATAACACATGTATGGTTTTTAGCATGTGCCTATAGAAAGCATTTGATAAGTGTACATTTTCTTCCCATTGTTGAGTTTTTACGTAGAAGAATCTGTGTTAACCACTTGATAGATAATGCCTAAACCTATTGCTTTCTGTTTTGTTTTTCTGGCCACAATGCAAGGCCTGTGGATTAGGGATGGAACCCATGCCCACTGCAGTGAAAGGGAGGTGCCTTAACCCCCAAACTGCCAGGAAATTCCATCTCATACTGTTTTCAAGCTCTGATCTTGGTAAAACCCTGACTAATTTCTCCAAGGCAAACATTGGAGAGAACTCTGAATAATCTTGTATTTAAAACAGTATGTATCCCTTTTGCTGTATAATGGAAAATATATTTATTCTGGGAATCAGGATCAGTGTTGCCTGTTTATCTTGCTGAAGTTTAAATAATCCTTCTGATTTAGACTTCAAAAAATTTTTTTCATCTCAAGAAATGTAAACCCCATAGAGAATGCAGTGATAAGTTTATTTGTGCTTCAAGCTAGATTATGTCATAGATGGCAAATGAAAAATGATAAAGTCCTTTATATTTCTCTTCATATTGTTCCTATCTTTATTTATTTGGTTATTATTCATGTTATTCAGTTCAGTTCAGTTCAATTGCTCAGTCGTGTCCACCTCTTTGCGACCCCATGAATTGCAGCACGCCAGGCCTCTCTGTCCATCACCAACTCCTGGAGTTCACTCAAACTCATGTCCATTGAGTGGGTGATGCCATCCAGCCATGTCTTCTTCTGTTGTCCCCTTCTCCTCCTGCCCCCAATCCCTCCAGCATCGGAGTCTTTTCCAATGAGTCAACTCTTTGCATGAGGTGGCCAAACTACTGGAGTTTCAGCTTCAACATCATTCCTTCCAAAGAACACCCAGGACTGATCTCCTTTAGAATGATTGGTTGGATCTCCTTGCAGTCCAAGGGATTCTCAAGAGTCTTCTCCAACACCACACTTCAAAAGCATCAATTCTTCGGTGCTCAGCTTTCTTCACAGTCCAACTCTCACATCCATACAAGACCGCTGGAAAAACCATAGCCTTGACTAGACAGACCTTTGTTGACAAAGTAATATCTCTGCTTTTTAATATGCTATCTAGGTTGGTCATAAGTTTCCTTCCAAGGAGTAAGTATCTTTTAATTTCATGGCTGCAATCACCATCTGTGATGATTTTGGAGCCCAAAAAAATAAAGTCTGATACTGTTTCCACTGTTTCCCCATCTATTTCCCATGAAGTGATGGGACCAGATGCCATGATCTTTGTTTTCTGAATGTTGAGCTTTAAGCCAACTTTTTCACTCTCCTCTTTCACTTTCATCAAGAGGCTTTTTAGCTCCTCTTCACTTTCTGCCTTAAGGGTGGTGTCATCTGCATATCTGAGGTTATTGATATTTTTCCCGGCAATCTTGATTCCAGCTTGTGTTTCTTCCAGTCCAGTGTTTCTCGTGATGTACTCTGCATAGAAGTTAAATAAGCAGGGTGACAATATACAGCCTTGACATACTCTTTTTCCTATTTGTAACCAGTCTATTGTTCCATGTCCAGTGTTAACTGTTGCTTCCTGACCTGCATATAGATTTCTCAAGAGGCAGGTCAGGTGATCTGGTATTCCCATGTCTCTCAGAATTTTCCACAGTTTATTGTGATCCACACAGTCAAAGGCTTTGGCATAGTCAGTAAAGCAGAAATAGATGTTTTTCTGGAACTCTCATGCTTTTTCCATGATCCAGTGGATGTTGGCCATTTGATCTCTGGTTCCTCTGCCTTTTCTAAAACCAGCTTGAACATCTGGAAGTTCACCATTCACATAATGCTGAAGCCTGGCTTGGAGAATTTTGAGTATTACTTTACTAGCATGTGAGATGAGTGCAATTGTGTGGTAGTTTGAGCATTCTTTGGCATTGCCTTTCTTTGGGATTGCAGTGAAAACTGAGCTTTTCCAGTCCTGTGGCCACTGCTGAGTTTTCCAAATTTGCTGGCATATTGAGTTGCAGCACTTTCACAGCATCATCTTCCAGGATATGAAATAGCTCAAGTGGAATTCCATCACCTCCACTAGCTTTATTCATAGTGATGCTTTCTAAGGCCCACTTGCCTTCACATTCCAGGATATCTGGCTCTAGGTGAGTGATCACACCATCGTTATGATCTTGGTCGTGAAGATCTTTTTTGTACAGTTCTTCTGTGTATTCTTGCCACCTCTTTTTAATATCTTCTGCTTCTGTTAGGTCCATACCGTTTCTGTCCTTTATCAAGCCCATCTTTGCATGAAATGTTCCCTTGTTATCTCTAATTTTCTTGAAGAGATCTCTAGTCTTTACCATTCTGTTGTTTTCTTCTATTTCTTTTCATTGATTGCTGAGGAATGCTTTCTTATCTCTTCTTGCTATTCTTTGGAACTCTGCATTCAGATGCTTATATATTTCCTTTTCTCCTTTGCTTTTCAGTTCTCTTCTTTTCACAGCTATTTGTAAGGCCTCCCCAGACAGCTGTTTTGCTTTTTTGCATTTCTTTTCCATGGGCATAGTCTTGATCCCTGTCTCCAGTACAATGTCAGGAACCTCAGTCTATCAGATCTAGTCCCTTATATCTATTTCTCACTTCCACTGTACAATCATAAAGGATTTTATTTAGGTCATACCTGAATGATCTAGTGGTTTTCCCTACCTTCTTCAATTTCAGTC
Organism: Capricornis sumatraensis; assembly: GCF_032405125.1. Classification (NCBI taxonomy): domain Eukaryota; kingdom Metazoa; phylum Chordata; class Mammalia; order Artiodactyla; family Bovidae; genus Capricornis; species Capricornis sumatraensis. Next base: position 11,410,628 of record NC_091083.1, read on the forward strand.
TGAATTTGGCAATAAGGAATTTATCATCTGAGCCACAGTCTTCTCCCAGTCTTGTTTTTGCTGACTGTATAGAGCTTCTCCATCTCTGGCTGCAAAGAATAAAATCAGTCTGATTTTGGTGTTGACCATCTGGTGATGTCCATGTGTAGAGTCTTCTCTTGTGTTGGTGGAAGAGGGTGTTTGCTATGACCAGTGCATTGTCTTGGCAAAACTCTATTAGCCTTTGCCCTGGTTCATTCCGTATTCCAAGGCCAAATTTGCCTGTTACTCCAGGTGTTTCTTGACTTGCTACTTTTGAATTCTAGTCCCCTATAATGAAAAGGACATCTTTTTTGGGTGATAGTTCTAAAAGGTCTTGTAGGTCTTCATAGAACCATGCAACTTCCACTTCTTCAGCATTACTGGTTGGGGCATAGACTTGGATTACTGTGATATTGAATGATTTGCCTTGGACATGAACAGAGATCATTCTGTTGTTTTTGAGATTGCATCCAAGTACTGCATTTCGAACTCTTGTTTACCATGATGGCTACTTTGTTTCTTCTAATTCATGTTATTAATCTTTATAAAATGTCACTGTAGAGACAGTGTTTTTCAAGATAGTTTATAGTGTCAAGACAATTGAATATATTCCTATATTGATGAAGTTTCATCTATAAGTACAATTTAATTTCAAATAGAGAGGCAGTTTTGACACTGAATCAGTTCGCTTCCTGTTAGAGCCTAATTGGGAAACTATTAATAGATACAGACTCCCTTTAATTTCACAGTTGATTCTTTGGTAGGAATTATCTGCATCGTTTTTGATGCTCAGTAAGTGCTAACTTGGGCTTCCCAAGTGGTGCAGTGGTAAAGAATCCGACTACCAATGCAGAAGCCTCAGCAGACGTGGATGGGCCTGATCCCTGGGTGAAGTTGCCCTGATCCCTGGGTGAAGTTGCCCTGAAGCAGGAATTAGCAACATGCTCCAAAAAATTCCATGGACAGAGGAGCCTGGCGGGCTATAGTCCATGGGGTTGCAAAGAGTTGGACGTGACTGAGCAACTGACCAAGTACTGAAATGAAAGCAGAAGTTTTCTTTAGTCCCTTAATTCTTGTTTCTGATAACTTTTTCCCAAAAGTAACCTGAAGAAGAGGCTTTAATATAAAGAAAATTCCATAGGCAATCAAATCAGTAAATATTGATGAAGCACTGTTTTGAGCAAAGTACTTTTGTTTGGCTCCGTTCATGATTCAGTGAATTCCAAATTTTTGCTGTTAGTATTGTTGTTTTGCTTTGAAGAAGCCTCCTTGCACTATATCTTTAAAAATATAGTCAACTGTAATAATAACTTTGAATTGAGGGGATATAGAAATTGATATAAATATACTAATGAAACTATGTTAAGTCTTTTATAAACCTTATTTAAGTTAGCAGAATAGGTGCTCAAGACTTGTTGAATGAACATGTTCAGAATATTCACTGTAAGATATACAAACTCTGAAAAATGGGTTCTAAAGAACTAGTTTGCCTACTGGTATAAGGGTTTTGAGAAGTTAAGCGGTGTATGAATAACTTAATTGAGAATCTGGTGGTTAACTAATTAAACACTGTAGGCTGGAAGAGTTTACATCAGAGAAAAGGGTGGAGACTGTTGTTTTACTCTCATTTATTCGTCGATTTATCAAATATTTGTTTGGCACCACTTTAGTGCCAGGCATTGTGTTCTTTAAAAAAAGAAAGAAAGGAAATGGGCAGAGTCTACTGTTCTGTAATCAGAGAGTGGGGGAAGTGCTTTCTAATTTTTCCACATAGAGAAAGGAAAACGTGCTGACAGGATGAGCATTGTAAAATATACTGAATTATTTCAGTGTTCATCAGGTAGGAAAAAAAAGCAGGCAAAAGAAAGTTTTCTAGGTTGAAATACTAATTGACCTGGTAGAGAGGAGCACCCTGATGCTTAGTTTTCCTGAGGAGGGAAAATTTCAGGGAAATCGCTTTCAACTTCAAGCTAAGATGAATGAGATGAGGTACAGGAGTGTTCAGTCAGAGCCTGTGTGTAAGGAATGTTTAGAAAATGCTGATAATAATTAATGAATAGTGAGTGGTTAGTCAGTTTCTGTTGGAGAAGGTGATGGCACCCCACTCCAGTACTCTTGCCTGGCAAATCCCATGGGCGGAGGAGCCTGGTAGGCTACAGTCCATGGGGTCTCTAGGAGTTGGACACGACTCAGAGGCTTCACTTTCACTTTTCACTTTCATGCATTGGAGAAGGAAATGGCAACCCACTCCAGTGTTCTTGCCTGGAGAATCCCAGGGACAGCGGAGCCTGGTGGGCAGCTGTCTCTGCGGTCGCACAGAGTCGGACACGACTGAAGTGACTTAGCAGCAGCAGTCAGTTTCTGTAGCTAATTGTTTACTCTCAGATTGATTTTAAATATTAATTTTGCTTAGCACTCAACATTTTTTTAAAAGTTAGTAATTTCAAAAATGTAAGTATTGATTTCAAAAGTGTTCAGATATACATACATGCATATCCTTATACATACACACTCATAACACAATTTCCACCTACTTTGTAGCCTAACTGGCCTTTCTATTCGGAATACACTGAACAGTGGAGAGAAAGCCACCAAGTTATCCACTAGTGGATAACTTACCAACTTTTAACTTTAAAAGCATTGAAAATGAGTTGGTATGACTACAAACAAATCCATACTACTCAAGTACTTGCTTGAGAAGCACAGTAGTATTGCTATAAGTTCCAGTAGTCCAGCAGTATTATCTCTCCTCTTTTGATCTAATTGGTTTTGAAAAAGCATAAGGTTGATGTCACTGTAAATAAATATGTATATATAATATAAATATGATAGATAATTAAGTCTCAAGAAATGGAATGCAATATATTTCACGTTAACAATGTTTAGATCACTCAATAATTTTATTAAAGGATATCAGTATAAGAAACAGTACTTCAAAGTACTAATATTTTGAATAAATTGTTATCACATTTAGAAATATTTTAGAATACAGGAGTTATTTTCTGCCTTGTGGATACATCAAAATGTATATGCATGGGCATGCTAAGTTGCTTCAGTCGTATCCAGCTCTTTGCAGCCCTATTGACTGTTACCTGCAAGGCCCCTGTGTCCATGGGGATTCTCTAGGCAAGAATACTGGAGTGGGTTGCCATTTCCTCAGTAAATTTTAAATTCCTTATTAGTTTACTCCTGTGGTCTTCTTTCTGACATTAAAGCAAGGAAATCTGAATAAAATGTGAACTTCGGCTAATAAAAAGAATAATATATATATATTGGTTTAGTAATTGTGACAGATGTATCATACTAATGTAAGATGTTAATGATATGGTAAACTGGTGTAGGGTGTATAGGAATTCTTTTGACTCTTCAGTTGTTTATAAATCTAAAACTATTTCAAAACAAAAATTCATTTTATGGTAGAGCTGCATTATGATGTATAATATTTGGTGTGAAGTGCTAAGGTTGTATACTAACTTCTGATTATAAACACAAGTTTCTCTTTGTCTTTATAGAACGTTTATTTTGGGAATTATAAGGCAGTTCTTTACACTCACTTCCACTGTGGTCCCTTTACAGATGTGCTACTGCAGTGGAGTTACTTGGATGAGACTATCTATTACAAACCAAGTTTAGATTCCAATTGGAATCTAGATTCTGTCATTTACCAACAAAGGCAAAGGAAAAAGTGGTGCAATTATGCAATCCGTTTAACTCACATATTACCCTGAATAACTGGCCAGCCATTTCATTGGATCCTTGATGTTAATCCTGAAATCAGACATGCTCCTGTAGAAAGAATTTTAAGTGAAGCTGTCTATGCACCTATCAGGAATAAAGAAAATAGATTGTATCAAACAACGACAGCGAAAATCCTTCAGCAGTTCTAATCCACTTTTGGTTTTTAGTGACATATACATCTAAAGCAATACCAGACTAGAACTGAATTCTTTCCTACACTGTAAAATCACAACTCTGGAATGATAGGAATTCTGGTGATGACATTAAAGTGAACTAAGCAAAACATGCACAAATAGACGGCCCTGTTTTAAAAACTAACATGAAGAAAAACATAATGAGAGAACCTGTAACTTCATTTTGGAAATGTTTTCCCACCAAAAAAGGCTTTCCCCCCATCTCTTAAGGAGCCAGATGAATTCAAAGCCATAGAAAGAGGCAGCTGTAGGATTTGATCTTCTAAGTATCCCATGTACCTTTATTGAACTTACTGTCAAATTGCCAGGATCTCACTAAAGGATTTCTATTTGCTGTCAGTAAAAAATAAAACCCCAAACACATTTTTATTCTTTCTACTGGGTGCATTGTCTGTTTTCTTTGTAAATGCAATACAGTAAAATTATTTAATAACTTTAAAAAATAAATAAATTAAAACCAAGTTTAAGTTTTAAAACAATTGCTTATTACTTTAAATAGACAGTTACTTATTGTTAAATAGGTTGCAATTTAAGTAAGAATTAATTGAGAATTTGAATCCATTCTTGAGTTTTTGTGACGATAAAGCAGAGTTGCTGTGATGAGAAGCTCATGAGAAGTGGGTTGGAGGGGTAGATAGGACTTGGAGCAGGAGTTAATGTTGGTCTTGGAGATCACTGTGGGCCTTTGTATACTGAGCAGGGCAAGGGAGAACACTGAAGTGTTGTTTGAAGGAATTATTTCTGTTTGATGCCTGCAGTATGTTTCGGAGATCAGTTCAGTTCAGTTCAGTTCAGTTGCTCAGTCGTGTCCAACTCTTTGCGACCCCATGAATTGCAGCACGCAAGGCCTCCCTGTCCATCACCAACTCCCGGGTTCACCCAAACTCATGTGCACTGAGTCGGTGATGCCATCCAATCATCTCAGCCTTTCTCGTCCCCTTCTCCTCCTGCCCTCAATCCCTCCCAGCATCAGGGTCTTTTCCAATGAGTCAACTCTTCGCGTGAGGTGGCCAAAGTATTGGAGTTTCAGCCTTAGCATCAGTCCTTCCAATGAACACCCAGGACTGGCCTCCTTTAGGATGGACTGGTTGGATCTCCTTGCAGTCCAAGGGACTCGCAAGAGTCTTCTCCAACACCACAGTTCAAAAGCATCAATTCTTCAACACTCAGCTTTCTTCACCGTCCAACTCTCGCATCCATACATGACCACTGGAAAAACCATGGCCTTGACTAGACGGACCTTTGTTGGCAAACTAATATCTCTGCTTTTTAATATGCTGTCTAGGTTGGTCATAAGTTTCCTTCCAAGGAGTAAGTATCTTTTAATTTCATGTCTGCAGTCACCATCTGCAGTGATTTTGGAGCCCCCCAAAATAGAGTCTGACACTGTTTCCACTGTTTCTCCATCTATTTCCCATGAAGTGATAGGACATGCTAAAGGCTGGGATGGTAAATGAGAGAAAATTTTTGGAGTTCAAAAATAATTTCCCCTTCAGATACCATGCAATAGAAATATCATTTTTTTTCCTCTCACAAACTGTTCTTTCTTCCTTTCCTCTTGAAGGTAACAGTGTGATATTTTGTCTGACCCTTAGACATCCAGGGTGATCATACCTTTCCTCACATTGCCATTATGCTTGCTCTTGATACGTTAGGTAATAGCCATTCTTTTACCTTGGTGATTGCAGTGAATTTCATGCAATCTATGTTGTAAAAATCTTAAGATGATTTTTTACTGTGATAATAGTAATGAGAATTTTAATCTAAGATCAGTTCAGTTCAGTTCAGTTGCTCAGTCATGTCCGAACCTTTGCGACCCCATGAATCGCAGCATGCCAGGCCTCCCTGTCCATCACCAACTCCTGGAATTCACTCAAACTAACGTCCATCGAGTCAGTGATGCCATCCAGCCATCTCATTCTCTGTCATCCCCTTCTCCTCCTGCCCCCAGTCCCTCCCAGCATCAGAGTCTTTTCCAATGAGTCAGCCCTTTGCATCAGGTGGCCAAAGTATTGGAGTTTCAGCTTCAACATCAGTCCTTCCAGTGAACACCCAGGACTGATCTCCTTTAGAATGGATTGGTTTGATCTCCTTGCAGTCCAAGGGACTCTCAAGGGTCTTCTCCAATACCACAGTCTAAAAGCATCAATTCTTTGGCGCTTAGCTTTTTTTTTAGTCAAACTCTTACATCCATACATGACTACTGGAAAAACCATAGCTTTGCTAGATGGACCTTTTTTTGGCAAAGTGATGTCTCTGCTTTTTAATATGCTATCTAGGTTAGTCATAGCTTTCCTTCCAAGGAGCAAGTGTCTTTTAATTTCATGGCTGCAGTCACCATCTGCAACCATGAAATTGAAATTAATACCCAATGTATTAACTACTTTAAATATTTATAAACTATAAACATAAAGTATAAAATATACATAAGTTCGAACTCTTCTGGTCCCTCAGTAATTTTTGAAATTATAAAGGAGTCGTGAGATCAAAACCAGGGGAACTGCTGCTATACAGAAACTTTATTGTAACTGCTTCTTTTCAAGGAATTTTCTTCATATTTCTGTTAGATTTTTGATTCAGAGCTATCCAGTATAACTTTTGGCTCTTAGAAAACATGCTATCTTGACAGCTTTATTTCCTAGATTTAATTGAAGGAGAAATAATGATCAACCAGTATGATAAAGTCATTCAAAAGAGGGCAAGTGTCATGGTTGCAGGGTGGGCCCAGATTCAAGAGCAGGAGAAAGAGACTCCACTGTCTGATGGGAAGAGTGGCAAAGAACTCTCAGCTGTCTATCCTGCATGGTTCGACCTTTTCTGACACCTTGAACACCACGGCTTTTGGGAGCTTGGCACCTGCTGCCATTAGGTATTGTTCTTTATAGTGCAGCAACTTCTGCTTTGCAAATTAACAGAATCTTAATTGGCTGCTGCTTGAATTATTTAAAATTATTGCCAAATGCAAAATATTTAATGCAGTGAGAATCAAGAGTGACTTATGGCTTTTTATTATCTGCCCATCCCTCCTGCTTTTCAATTTGTAAATTACTAAGTATTGTTGTTCATATTGATTTACTTGAAACAATTTCTTTCAACGTGATATAAAAATGTAATATAAATTGACTGTCTCTCCTAGTATCAGTCTGGTGTTTCTAAATTATGTACATCCACTTCCTCTCAGTGTTTATAATGTAAGAGTGCCCTGGTTTTGCCCTGTAGGGTTAATCTGTCATTGGTAATTATAAGAAGGTACACTATGACTTCATTCATATAGTTATTTAATTATTATCTCTTTGGAGGAAATTAAGCCCACAAAACAGAATATAAAAATATGTTTCTTAATGTGAAGACAAAAGTAAAAAGTGAGAAAAAAATTTTTTTAACTGGGCACAGTTCTCAATTTGCTTTTCACATGTCCTGAAGTTAAAATGTTGATGAAATGCCTTTCAAGTCTTCTTTTAGTTTCTCCGGGAAAGGTAATATTTTATGCAAGCCCAGGTTAGAAACACTTGCTTGTTATTAAGCATTTATGTAATTTGGGAATTTTGATAGTTATCAAAGCATGCTAAAAGCACCATTCTTTCAGCTGCCCTTAGAAGTTGCTTCTGAAAATCTGCTTTGAAATTGCTTTCTGAAAGCCTTATTCATGCTATCCAGAAAATTAAGCCTTTTCTCTGTTGCAAAGTGGCAAAGGGTCTGTAGATTGTTAGTAGGGGTGTTAGGTTGGACAGGCCTGCTGTTACTGATCATGATAAGTAATGCACTGTGCTTTCTTAAAAGCACAGTTATCAGGGAACTAAAGATTGATTGAAAGCTCAGTATACTGAAAATCTTAATGTTAAATTTGTTTCAAAATATTTGCTAGAAAGACATTATAAAACTTGGAACCTAGTGTATGACTTTTTTCAGAGTGTTGCTGTCAACTCTTAAGTATTCGCAATATCAAGGTATAATTGGTCATCATTGCCATTTCAAACAGCAAATTACCTTACTATGGTATAATGTGTCCCTCAGAAACATTCTGGCTCTTTTCGTCACATTTGAAAATCCAAGATGTGGACTTTAAGTATTCTTGAGAGGAAGATATAGACTTACAAGGCATCATTTCAGCTAAATTTTTCCTGGCACCTAAATTCTTATTAAGATGAGTTTCTAGATTAGATCTGAGTTCGGGTGTAGCTGCCACACCTTGAACCTTATTGAGTCTAAAGGGGAGCAGCCCTTGTGATTCACAAGATGTTCTAAATTGCATAATACTTCCTAGATGCCTGTAGCAATCCCAGTGCGATTTTCCAGCTTTGTGAATGTTCCATATTTCCTTTCCTTCTATCTGGCCAAGCTAAAGCATTTTTCTGATCAGTTTTGGCTACTGGTGCATTTTGGAGAGTTCACATTTCAGTGAAGAAACTCTTGAGTTTCCCTGTAAATAACCTTGTAATGTTTTCGTGATGGAACCTGGGCAAGACCATATGCTAGAGTAAAGGCTAGATTCCTCATTTTGACTCTATATGTTATTCTGCCCTGCTCTAGCACCCTCTCTCATGCCAATTCCTGAATGATCTTTTACCCACTTGTTGCCATGTGTCAGTCTTCAGCTCCTCTCCCTGTGATGCCCTGACAAGCTACTTTAACCTTTATTCGTTTGCATTCCTAGTTAGAGGTGATAGCACTCAGTGGAGAAATTCTTTCTTTTTGATTGCTTTGATTCTTTTATCCACTCAAGCAGTCATTCATTTTCTTATCCAATAAACATATCATACATTTCAGCATAATTTTTAAGTCACTGTCCTTGTTTCTGTAGTGGAAATGAAGTTTTATTCAATCTTTACCTTCAAAATAAGGCACATCAAGAAGAAACAATCACGATACAAAGCATGCGTGCATGCACGTGTGCTTAAGTCACTTCAGCCAGGTCCGACTCTTTGCGACTCTATGGACTGTAGCCCACCAGACTCTTTTGTCCATCAAAACAAACCACTATGTGTGAAATGGTGCCACTGAAATTCATTTTGGTCATTTCCCCCAATAGACTTGCTCCCATAAAAAGGATTACATTCAGTGTGGTGATCAGGATGGAGACATCGTGGAAAGTGGGCAGTGAAGTGGACATTAAGAGGTGGATGGGTAAGGTTTTCATAAAAAGATAATGCAGAATGATGTTCCTGGTAGAAGGAACCAAGTTAGAAAATGCAAGAGTGAGAAAGAATAGCTTGAGTTTGGAAGACTTCATATCAACACAAGTTCAGCAAGTATTAAGGAATAACAAGGAAGCAATTTAATTTTACTGAAGATATGTGAGTATCACTAGATCCAGAAGTCTTCCCTGACTTCTTCTGTAGTATAACCCTTAAATGTCTGTTCTGATTTCCCTTTGGACATTGATATGTTAGTGTCAGTCTCCATCTGGGTTCCTATTCTGATGCATTAACAAATTGTTCACAATATACCAATGATTTTTTACAAAAATTTGTTATATGTCACCAATTACACTTTTTAATGGATTGGTTGTAAAAAATGGTGGAAAATGTAAATTATTACACTAAAAATCATTAAAAATTAATATATTAAAATGAATGTATTGTTTGAAACTCCATAATAGGCACAGAAGTCCACATTCTCTCTATTGCGCATACACCATAAATAGACACACCATTTCTCCTGAGGAAAACAAATACTAAAAAAGAAAAACCATAATAAGTTACCTTGTGATGTTCACTTTTGAGATAATAAGTGTCATCAGTTGATACATAGTTCATACATTAGGAAGATTTTTTATTTGAGCCATGAGCATACCCCTTTAGTGAAAAGCAAAAGACAAAACTAAAAGTAGAGTAAAACAAACAGAAAAACACCTTGAGAACTTTTCTCTTTCTTTTTATCCTTCTATCAATTTCATATGTTATAGGCAGGTAATACCAGGCTTGGTTACAGATGACATTATTGGCCTATCATTGCAAGGGTTTGTGACTGGAGTGGAGATTATTTCTGTTGACACCACTAACCATTGTACTTTCTCATTCTTCCTCCTTCCCCACAAGAACCAGTGATATTTATTGATTTCATGGTCCCTACAGTCTTGTGTCACAGTATGTATCTTTTTGTACAATGCTGACTCCACAATGGGAAGGATGTTTGGGATGTGACCTTGTTATTATCCCGAAACTGATGTCAGAATAGGGACAGATCCTGCAGCAGAAAAAGAGAAAAACAATTCTTTAGAAATGGAATTTTCTACACAGGAACGATGTGAAAATATTTTCCGTGTATATTTACTAGCATTTGGGGGTTAATACACCTTGTTTGTAAAACATGAGTGTGAACCACATAGGGAAAAAACCCTTAGTGATTCCAAGAATTTAAAAATCACTGTCAGTACCATGGTAGGTAAGATTTATGTAATCATTCTGATACCTTCTTTCAGTTAATGCCACCTATTTCTGGGATGAATCTCTTCTATTTTTAGCATTTCTGTGCTTTAGTTTTTCATTATTTTCAGGTACTCTTTACTACTTATAAAATATACTGTTTTACATGATTTTTTTCTATAAAAGTAAACAAAAGCTGCAAAATTTTTTGTGTGGGATCTGTTCCTGTATTCATTCTAAGATTCTTGGTTTGATACAAGCCAGAAACCAAGATCTATTATTGGAATGTCTCCTGTTGCAAGTTTTTATTACTAATTCATTGTTTTTTTATTGTTTATTTTTAATCATCTTTTGAATTATTGACTATTTTATGGTGCCTCATAGTAGCAGTTCTATTTTTTATATACTTATTAGGGTAGATTTCTTCTGTCTCACTTCATTTTATATAATGGCTTAGCTTTGAAATCTTTACTTGATTGAGGGGACATTAATTTGCTTTAACATATTACCATTTTAAAACATCTCAGGTTTTGTATGGTCTTGTAAAAACTTTATCTTGAAATACTCTAAAAGGTGCTTTATTTTGTTCCTCTTTTTAAAACATATTTTAAAATTCCTCCTGGTATTCATGTCACATACCATGATATTAAGCAGATGCTCTGATTGACTGTGCTAGATAATATTAAAAATACATAAATTCAGGTTTCAAGGCAATTGATAACTTGAACTCCCACATTATTCTTCCAGTATTTGACTCCTACTCCATGACATTTTTACCTTAAGCTTCTAGCAGCTGTTTCACTGCTTAACTTCTAGCTAATTGTTTTTCTCCTCATCCTGACTGCACAGAGGTGATGGATCTGTTTTTCCTAGACTTGCCTGAAATTCTTAACTGAACCCCTAGAGTACTATGTCCTATCTTATTCTTTTCAGTTCTTCCCCAATGAGGCATGACCAAGAGATTGTTGTATCCTTGAGAGGAGGTTCTTGGAATGGAGTGGCAGATGGATGTACAAGAATCACCAGTGCAGTGCTAATGGAAATTCAGCTCCAATTAGATTTTAAAGTTGGTTGCTCCCAAAAAGTCTAGAAGTAATATGAATAGAACTGTTTTCCCTGTTGGGATTTTATTCCTTGCTGCTACACTCCTAGGCAAGGTGATGGTGATGTTGGAGGATTCAGGTTTAGGAAATGAGAATGATTACAGTGTTGATGATGATGATGACAGCTAACATTTATTGAATGCTCATTGTGTATTAGGGACTGAGTTAGGCCTTTTATGCAGTACTGTGAGCATCTGTCAGCTGCCTTCATTGTCAGTGTATTTTCTATTACTACATAACCAATTACCACAAACTTAGTGGCTTAATGCACATTTATTATCTTAGTTTCTGTACCTGAGGATTCCAGGTATAGCTTAGCTGAGTCTTCTGCTTATAGTCTCACAAGACTACAATAAGGGTTTCAGTCAAGCCTGCATTCTCATCTAGAGACTCACTCTTGTGGTTTTTCTACTGAGAGTTTTACTGCTTGCTGGCTGTTGGTCAGAGGCTACCCTCTGCTCCGAGAAGCCATCCTCAGGTCCTTGCCGTGTGGACTGACAGGGCCGCCACTTTCTCACAGCTGTCCCTGGGAGAGAGAAAAACTCCTGCAAGATAAATGCTCAGTCTTACGTAATGTAATCCTGTGTGTTAGTCATCTGTATCCTGTCATCTTTTCCATACCATATTGCTTAGAAGCAAGTCACAGATCCTGCCCAAACTTGACAGGAGAGCTTTTCACATGGATGTGAATGTAAGGTGGCAGGGGTCCTGGGAGCCACCTAGAAGCCTGTGCATTACTAGCAGGAATTGCTGTTTATCCCCCAACATCTACTCTTTCTTTTTCTCCCATAAGAAATAGAAATCCTCATTGTTAAATGGATATGTGATCATCTCAAATAAAGATTTTATTGCCTAGATTACCTTGCAGTTAGGCATGGCCATGTGACTAAATAAGGCAGAGCAGCAAGATAAAAGGCTTTGGAACGCTGAGGATGTTGGGAAGGCACCTGTCAGCCTTTAAAGGTTCTCTACTCCTGACTTTTTTAATGTGAGAGGAAAATACGCCTTTATTTTGTTTAAACCATCGTTATTTTTGGCTGTCCCTTGCAGTCGAACCTAATCTTAACTGATGTTCTTTTCTACCATCCCCTTTTCTCTTTCTGACAACTCTTCATTTCCATTTTGTGGTCTATGCTTTTTTTGTTGTTGTTGTTCCCCAAGGAATTTGAAATCACCCTTAGGTCCAAGTTAAGCTAATCAGCACATTGTCTCCTGCTTAGAGGGCTAGGACTGTGACCTATGCCACTCTAATCAGAGTGAGTCTGAAATATTTTACTGAGAAATTATGGCAATACCTGAATGTAACAGTAATTCTTAAGGAGGAACAGACTTTGCCTGACTCTCGAGGCTCTTGCTTGACAGAGATGACTCCTGGGCCATATAAACAAACTGAACTTCTTCATTATAAAGGCTGATATTTAGGAGATTGTCTAGAGAAAGCTTTCACACCAGTCCTGAGGTTAGAAATGACACAGAAAGAAGGATTCTGAAGGAACTACTCTGACTCCCAGATTGCCGCTGGATTAGTCATGACTGACTCAAGCAGAATTCGGGGGATTCCTATTCAGTACGGATCTCAGACACATGTATGAGTAGCGAGAGTTGATACCCCTGTGCCTGTGGATTCATGCAGATGCCACAGGATGTTGCAATGTTAAAGTGATTCATTCTTGGTAAACTGTGTATCAGTCTCTATGCCTATAGTCTTCATTTTGGGGAACAGTGGTATTGAATTTTTTATTAGATTTTTAGAACTATCAAAGTAACTATTGCTTATTGTAATAGGATGAACTATACAATGGTGTTTCCTGTGTTTAAAACAGATTCTTCCTCTCTCGGGGAGTCTTCTGCTTTCAGTCTCTCTTTCACTTAACTCCTTTTAGCATTACATTGAACAAATGTTCATTTAAAACAATGATCTGATTCAATAGTTTTAATATTATTTATTTCAGTGATTCAGTTCAGTTCAGTCGCGTCCGACTCTTTGTGACCCCATGAATCGCAGCATGCCAGGCCTCCCTGTCCATCACCAACTCCTGGAGTTCACTCAGACTCACGTCCATCGAGTCGGTGATGCCATCCAGCCATCTCATCCTCTGTCGTCCCCTTCTCCTCCTGCCCCCAATCCCTCCCAGCATCAGAGTCTTTTCCAATGTGTCAACTCTTCTCATGAGGTGGCCAAAGTACTGGAGCTTCAGCTTTAGCATCATTCCTTCCAAAGAAATCCCAGGGTTGATCTCCTTCAGAATGGACTGGTTGGATCTCCTTGCAGTCCAAGGGACTCTCAAGAGTCTTCTCCAACACCACAGTTCAAAAGCTTCAATTCTTCGGCACTCAGTCTTCTTCACAGTCCAACTCTCATGTCCATACATGGAAAAACCATAGCCTTGACTAGACAGACCTTTGTTGGCAAAGTAATGTCTCTACTTTTCAATATGCTATCTAGGTTGGTCATAACTTTTCTTCCAAGGAGTAAGCGTCTTTTAATTTCATGGCTTCAGTGATTACAGGGCTTTAAAATATTTTTGGCCTAAACAAAGAATAGTTTATTAAATCCAGAGCAGATTAAAATTGCCGAACATTTTGGAGACAGAATAAAAGTAAGGATTCATTAGTCTTTTCCTAGTAGGAACCTAACAGATAGCTTAGGGGATGAAAGGCTTTAAATAAGTGAAAAAGAAAGTGCTAATCATGTACTTAATCTATTTTTAGTTAGGCAGTTACCACCACAACTATATATGTAGAAAAAAGGAAGGCAGAGATTTGGAATAGTCTCAGAAGTTTCTAAAAAGGAAGACAGGCCTTGAACTAGACAGAGGAGGACAGAGAATTGAGGCCCCTTGAGAATCATTGGCATGAAACAGAAACTGTCCCCAGACCTGGATGAATTTGTCTTCATTCCTTCTCAGGTCTAATGGGATAGAGTTTCAGGAGTGAGGCCTGAGTATCTGTATTTTTAACAAGATCTTTAGAGAATTCTTTCTGGAAACTGGCGTTTATGTAGGAATTTCTGAAAAGCAGGAAATGTGCCTTATTATTATCACAGATGCTTGAAGATTAATTTGAAAACACACTTCTTGACTGAAGGACTTTCAAAAAGTCATAGGTCATATTCATAGTTCATTGGTATATTATTTATAGTCATGAAAATCATATATTTGTACATGAGTTGCTGTTCTCTTAATTCTTCCTAAAAATTTTAAGTCATTAATTAGTACTGCTGCTGCTGCTGCTAAGTCGCTTCAGTCGTGTCCGACTCTGTGCGACCACATAGACGGCAGCCCACCAGGCTCCCCTGCCCCTGCGATTCTCCAGGCAAGAACCCTGGAGTGGGTTGCCATTTCCTTCTCCAGTGCATGAAAGTGAAAAGTGAAAGTGAAGTCGCTCAGTCTTGTCCGACTCTTTGTGACCCCATGGACTGCAGCCCACCAGGCTCCTCTGTCCATAGGATTCTCCAGACAAGAGTACTGGAGTGGGATGCCATTGCCTTCTCCGATTAATTAGTACAAGTTTTATCAAAAAAGAAAGAAGTTAGAGTCCACAGAAATAATCTTTCTGCACTCCTTCATTCATTAGTTCATTTCTTTGAAGAACAGTGGTTAAGACTGGAGACAAGAAATTTAGAGCAAAATATTCCTCTGATCCTAGAGAACTTTAGGGAGATGATATGAATTAAATACAAATAAATATATAATGCATGCAAAATGTTGCAGGGGAGGGAGTGATTACTTTTAACCTTGGAAATTTGTGAATCTTTTGTGGAGCATTTTGAGCCTGAAATTTGTACTTAATATGTAGGTGAGTTATGGACATAAAGTAAAAAAAAGATGTTCCACACAGATAATCCAATATGAATAAAAGCACCTAGGTTTTCATTTTCAAATAAAACTAGAAAATGTACCTTTTAAAATGTGTGTATATGCAACGAATAAAATATTAGCTTAAGGAAAAAAATTAAAAAATATATATTTATACAAATATATACACACATATATATTTTTGAAATGTGATTCTGCTTTTTTCTGATAGAATGACCATTAAATACACATTTTGAAAAGAAATATGAGGCTTCTAAATGGAGAAAGGCTTGCCCTTTGTTTTACATCCACTGCAGTACATGGTGAATGAGTCATGTGATTTTGCAAAATTGATAAGTGTTACAGATTTACCATAAAAAAGGGGAAACTTAGGATCATGTAAGTAAAATCAACCTGTTGAAAATCCTGGAGGGCAGAAGGTAAGTAGCATGGTTGAGCTGCTGCTGTACCCCCACACCCGTCCATACCCCATCAACTTGCCACACATACGTAATCAATGAATAAGTACTGCATTGTTTCTGTAGCAAGATCAGATGCCATTTTAACACCCTGAATAAAATCTGTCAGACTTTGGAGGTGTACTTTTAATGCTTGTCTAAGCATTATTTTGTTTATTTTCTCCTTACCTATTATCTTACCTGTCTTAGGTTAGGTTCCTAGAACCTGACCCTGAGTTGAGAAATTTTGTGCCAGTGAAATAGTACCACTGAGAAAATCCTGTAAGAAAGCGAGGGAAGTGAGATAGCACAGGGGGAGCCTTGACTGAGACGTAGCTTTCCCCAAAGTCTAGTTGTGATCGAAGCCTGCTGGAGCTCTGGGGCAGGAGTAGCATCTTGGAGGAAGAGGGACTCACACATTGCGTTCCTCTCTTTCTTTATTCAGTCAGTGTCTAAAGCTCTCCTCAGATGGCTTAACTTCCCAGAGAGGCAGCTCCCAGAGGCTGGGGACATTTCTCACTACAAGGGTGCTTTTGTCAGCAGCCAGTACCTACAGCAAATAGAAGAAAGGTACATTGCAGATGAAGGGCAGTAATTTCTAACTGGGGACAGTTCTGTCCCTGAGAGATGAGAGATGTTTGGCAATGTTTGGAGCGGTTTTGATTGTCACAGCTCAGATAGAGAGGTGGTAGTGGTGTTGCTCCTGGCATCTAGTGGACAGAGGTCAGCGATGCTCCTAAACATCCTGCAATGCACAGAACAGCTCTTCTACGACAGAAAGTCATCCAGTCCAAAACGTCAGCAGTACCAGATTTGAGAAACCCTGGGCAAAGGGAATCTGAACAAAGCACCAAGGATGTCTACTACACCCTCATTTCCATGTGTGCTATTCTGTGTAGACTCCAATAGCAGGAAACAGTCTTACGTGGACCATATCAAGTTAAAAAAAAACAAAACCTTCATCTATCCTTTCATTCATTTATTTATTCATGCATGCATTAATTCAATAGGTTGATTCATCAAGTAACTATTGAGCACCTATTATGAACCAGGTAGTAGACCAGGCAGTGAAGATGTAGGGATAAGTATAACTGGGCATCTGCTATCAGGAAGCTCAGAAGACAGGAAGTGAGAGTTATTACAATCTAGTGACTTTGTCATATGTAAAAGAGAGAATGCACAGTTACACAGATTGAATGTACTAACCAACACGTAAATATTTCAATCACTTGGCAAATTCATATTATTTATTATTAATTATCTACTGTATAATAGGCATTATTCTATTAATAGGTGCTGGAGATATAGCAGTGAATAATAAGCAAAAGGAGAAGGCAATGGCAACCCACTCCAGTACGCTTGGCTGGAAAATCCCATGGATGGAGGAGCCTGGAAAGCTGCAGTCCATGGGGTCGCGAAGTCGGACATGACTGAGCGACCTCACTTTCACTTTTCACTTTCATGCATTGGAGAAGGAAATGGCAACCCACTCCAGTGTTCTTGCCTGGAGGATCCCAGGGACGGGGGAGCCTGGTGGGCTGCCGTCTATGGGGTCACACAGAGTTGGACATGACTGAAGTGACTTAGCAGTAGCAATAAGAATAAGCAAAAATATTCTGCCATCAATGTGTACAATCCAGTGGGAAGAATAGCTCATAAACATTCAAATGAGTATATAAATAATAAAATTTTAGATAGAGCCAAGTGTTCTGAAGAACACAGAAGAAAAAAAAAAGTGGAATGGAACGTTGTGGTAGGATTTGTGGGCACCATATTTCAGTAGAGGTGATCAGAGGACACTGCTTTGAGAAGATTGTTCAGATGAGACCTTAATGAGAGGGAGTCTGCCATGTCAAGTTCTGGGGGATGAGGAAGGCCTGTTTTAGAAAGAGGAAGATACTTGGTCTCATTGAGGAACAAAAAGATCAGTATAGCTGCATCCTGAAGCATAAAGGGGTATAAGTAAGGGATGAGTTCAGAGAGGAGAGGGGCTAGATGATGCAAGGTCCTCTAGACCCCTAAAAGAGTTTGGATTTTAATCTAATTACAATGGAAATCCATTGGAGGTTTTCAAAAGCAGAATGGTGGCATGATGTGAATTTCATTTTGAGATGATCATTTTAGCAGATATGTGATGGTCCAGCAAGGAGTTTCCTGCAGTGATTCTGTAGTGGATAATGATCACCAAGAATGACATTGTGTGTTTGCCTGCAGTGCTTCCCAAATTGTCTTTCTCTGTTATCTTATACCCTTACTTTATTGGATAAAACATCTACCACTGAATGCTATGGAGATATTGAAATATAGTTAACATGTCATTTTTCCTAACACCGCCACCGTATTTCTGAAGAGGTGAATGCATATTAGGTTTGAGCTTTAAAGAGCAGTGAAGCATTCATTTTGCTGTCCCAAAGGTGGACACATTTTTCGAAAGAGGCAACTTTTCAGATTAGTTATTTAAGACATTAGAAAGAAAGAAGAAGGTGAAGTTGCTCAGTCATATCCGACTCTTTGCGACCCCATGGACTGTAGCCCTCCAGGCTCCTCCATCCATGGGGTTCTCCAGGCAAGAATACTGGAGTGGGTTGCCATTTCCTTCTCCATGGGATCTTCCCAACCCAGGGATCAAACCCAGGTTTCCCGCATTGCAGGCAGATGCTTTAACCTTTGAGCCACCACCTAAAATTTATTTGGAATATCTTCCCAACCAAATCAAATCACTTTCAATTTTCTAAAATATATATAGTTCTTTACTTTGAATGATGAAGCCACTCAGGATGAATAATCAGTCATTGAATAATTAGTCATTTATTTCTTGTGTGTCTGTGTGTGTAGCTCAGTGACATGAAGACTGAATTTCTCTTAGAATAAAATAAAAAAGGCTGCTAGATGAATAGTTTCTAGAATGATTATTGAGAACAGCTTGCAACCCAGGATTTATAGCTTGATTACAGTCTTCTCACAGACCTTTGGTGAAAAGCAGTCATCAGTGTAGTCTTGCCTTGAGTTTGAATGACACTATTTGTTTATTCTTGTGTTCACTGAGAGAAACATGTAATAAAAATCAATTCTTATATGTGTTAGTAGCTAATAAAATTTTTGACACATTAATAGGAATCTTGACAAAAGCCCAGAGGAGCTGGAATATTTTATGAAGATATTTTATAGACAAGTAGGTTTTTGAAAATTAGCTAACATATCATACACATATGAAATATATGATTTAAATATATATTTATTATGTAAAATATATTTTATATGTTTATAAACTATAGAGGATGTCCGAATTATTCCACTAATAAAAAGTAGACATTCTTATGGTAGAATCTCCCCTTTTGAGACATATTTTTAAGGGGTTTCCCTGGTGGCTCAGATGGTAAAAAATCTGCCTGCAATGCAGGAGACACGGTTGGGAGATCCTCTGGAGAAGGGAATGGCTGCCCACTCCAGTATTCTTGCCTGAGGGATTCGATGAACAGAGGAGCATGCTGTCTCAGGTAGACTACAGTCCATGGGGTTGCAAGGAGCTGGACATGACAGGAACAACAACTACAACATTCTTTCAGTAGAATCTTCCCTTTTGAGACATATTTTCAAGGCATATGAATTATAAATTTGGCTAAAGATAGAGCTTTTGCAGTTGATTATTTAAATGACATGAATGTTCAGCAGGATTTGTAATTGCTCTAAATGTCTTATTTATAAATGAAAATGAGTAAGCAAGTTTCCTTTTTTTTTTTTTTTTTACTACAACCCTGGCAATATTATTACTTTCTCACCTAATTATAAGCCCAGTAGTAACTGTTTCTGACCCATAATTACTTTTGGTGCTGAGCTTTATTTAAATGCACAGTTATGACAGCACTGCTTTTGGTCAGAGAAATTGGGGTTGTACTAATTTCTGCCCATGTCACATTGCAGCAGTCCAGCTAGTTGTTATTCTCTGTAGCTTCATAAACTCCTGGCATCTTTGTGAGCTGCTGGTACCATTGACTATATCTGTGTGACTGCCTTTATTATCTAGGTGACTTCCATTTTGTGTCCCAATTTACAAATAGGGCAAGTATCATGGCACTAATTTTTAAAATAAAAACCTGAAGGAGCACAGCAGATAAAAATAACACATTGAAAACCCTTTTTTTTAACAAGTGGTCAAGAGGCAATTTAAGATTTGTATGTCAGTTTCTGCCTTTCCAAGTCAGGTGGCATTAAGTGTGCTTTAAAATGGTCATCATTGTCCTGTGGTTATCCAGATGTATTTTGGCAGAGCTGTAACTGGAATGGGCTTTTTGAATATATGTTTCCTTCTCCCACTGACATGCTTCTGGATGATAAAATTTTTATCATACATGCTACTGTGTCTCAGGAATTGTAAAAACTCATTAGTGTATTGGACTCTGGTGCCAGGTCAAATAGAATTTTGAGGTACTATTCTTGATCTTTCAGTTGCCTAGACTGATCATACTTTTACAACAAGAGAATAGTTTCATAATCCATCCTGATTCAACCTGATGGAGTCATCTATCTATATGGGAACCTAGCTAAATGGATGTGGAAACAGACATGGATTTTCTTACCTGTAGCTGGAGCCCTGATCATCAATCTGACTCATAGTTACAGTGACAGCGCTTTCTACATCTGGTTTGCGACCTTGCCTGTAGACTGTGATTCGAGTTTGAACAAATTATCATATTTATATGCATGTTATAAATAATACCTAGGGTGCAACCACCTTGGTAAAACTTGGTGTCACCTACTAAAGTTGAAGTGATGCATATCTAGAGGTTCAGCAGTGCTATTCCCAGATGCATACCAGTCATATTTATGAATGCTGCTATGCGCTTAGGGACATGTGCAAGACGTTCTTAGCTGCATTATTCACAATAGCACAACCCCCCCCCCCTCCAGCCCCCGCTGCCACAAACAACTCATATGTCCATCAGCAGTAAAATGGATTATGTTTTGATAGATTTGTGTAATGTAATAGTATACAGTGGTAAAGATGAAATTACATGCATACATAACATAGATGAATCACACAGATATAATGTTTGCTTGAAAGGAGCCAGACATAAAAGAATGCATAGTTGGTGATTTCATTTATGTAAAGTTCAAATACAGGCAAAACTGAACCAAATTATGAAGGGATGCAAACTTAGATAAACTGTTGAGCAAAGCAAGAAAATGATAACCGTAAAAGTAAGGGTAGGAATAGCTTTTAGGCAAGGGTTGTGATTACGAAGAGGCCAGTGCAGAACATCCAGGAGTGCTGACAGTGTTCTTCATCTGGGTGGTGGTGTAAATGTATTCACTTTCCGATGATCCAGTAAGCTGCCCAGTTACGTTTTATGCACAAAAAATGTGATTTATATTTCTCAAAATAAGCCAGAGTGTAACTGCTTAATGCTGGGACTGTCTGAAAATTAATATTTGGAAAGTACCTTGTACAGTTATATGGATAATATCATTTGCAGAAACTTCTGAACAAAAACCTCCGATACTTAGGGCACTCGATGTGAAGAGCCAACTCATTAGAAAAGACCCTGATGCTGGGAAGGATTGAAGGCAGGAGGAGAAGGGGACAACAGAGGATGAGATGGTTGGATGGTATCACTGATTCAATGGACATGAATTTGAGCAAGCTCCAGGAGATGGTGAAGGACAGGGAAACCTGGCATGCTACAGTGCGTGGGGTCACAAAGAATCGGGCATGACTAAACGACCAAACAACAACTGAACAGAGAGCAGAGGTGTCAGACCCAAGATTTAGTTTTTCATGCAAACTTATAATAGAACGTGCTGTGTGCTATTACCCTCCGCTTCCCACACCCCATTATCAGGCAGTGGTTACCGCAGGACCATTAGTGGTGCTCAGCAACTGATTGGTACTGCATTGGGCCAGTCGTGACTGTCAATGAGCAGCAGTTAGTGGTCCTGCTCAACCATTGGTCAGTGCCTCAACATGTCCCTCCCCCAAGTGAGCAACTATCAGTGATGACCCTTAGTGGTTCTGGCCAGCCACTAGTTGATGCCACATTGGGCCCCTCCCCCAGGCAACCAGCTGTCAGTGAGCAGCTGTTAGTGGGACCTTTCAGCCAATGGTCAGAGTGGAATGGTGCTGTTCAGATGAAGAGTAAGGTAAGAGGTGGATCCTAACCTTCTCCCTGGGGCCATACAGCTTACCCAGCCTCTGGTCAGCAGGCAAGCCGGGGGTCCAGGGAACAGACTGGGGCTGTATCCAGAGCTCCAGAGCCCTCGCCAAGGCCATCCACTGGCCTGGCCCAGGCCTTGAGGCAGTGGTGACCCTCTCCCCCGTCCCCGTCTCTGTGACCTAATGGCAGTGGCCATCTGCATGGGACAGTCTGTGGGACCTGCCCCCTGCTGTACAGCAGCCTGAGGAGCCTGCAGGGCCAGTGGGGTCCTGGGTCCCTGGTCCCTCAGCGATGACAGCTGAGGAGGGTTTGCGGACCAGGCCCTGAGGGAGCCATCAGTGAGATTTTCCTCCTCTTAGCCAGGAGCTGGATCTCCCAAGGTGACCTGGGACCTGGCCCTATCTTGTCAGATCAGAAAATAACATCATTTGGTGGAGGTTTATAGAAACATTGTTACCTGACTGTGTTGTTGCTGTTGTTTAGTTTCTAAGTTGTGTCTGGACTCTTTGCAATGCCATGGACTGTAGCCTGCCAGGCTTCTCTGTCCATGGGATATCCAAGGCAAGAAAACTGGACTGTGTTACCATTTCTTTCTCAGGGGATCTTCTCAACCCAGTGATGGAACCTGCATCTCCTGCAATGGCAGGTGGATTCTTTATACTGAGTCACCAGGGAAGCCCATAACCTGATCATGATGTGACCTCAAGAACAAAGGCTCTGACACCAAGGAGTTTGCAATAATTAACCCACCCTTCCCTCACCTTTCCTAGAAAAGGGCTTGGCTTAGAGCTTTCAGAAAGTTTAGGATTTTTAAGGCGTGAGCCACCCATCTCCCTGCAGGGCCCTCAATAGAGCTTTCTCTGTTCCAAACTCCCGATGTTTTCGAATTTTTTGGCCTCATTGTGCATTTGGGACACAGACTGGCATTTTGTTAATTAACTTTCTTTCAGTATATACAGAGAAATGTTGATTGGGATTCTCATATTTTCAGTCCTACATTTCATTTTTCATCTACATTAGACCCCCAGCGGACGTGGAAAATTCTTAAAGAGATGGGAATTTCAGACCACCTGACCTGCCTCTTGAGAATCCTGTCTGCAGGTCAGGAAGCAACAGTTAGAACTGGACATGGAACAACAGATGGGTTCCAAATAGGAAAAGGAGTACATCAAGGCTGTATATTGTCACCCTGCTTATTTAACTTCTATGCAGAGTACATCATGCGAAATGCTGGGCTGGATGAAGCACAAGCTGGAATCAAGATTGCTGGGAGGAATATCAATAACCTCACATACGCAGATGACACCACGCTTATGGCAGAAAGTGAAGAAGAACTAAAGAGCCTCTTGATGAAAGTGAAAGAGGACAGTGGAAAAGTTGGCTTAGAGCTCAACATTCAGAAAACTAAGATCATGACATCCGATCCCATCACTTCATGGGAAATAGATGGGGGAACAGTGGCTGATTTTATTTTTCTGGGCTCCAAAATCACTGCAGATGGTGATTGCAGCCATGAAATTAAAAGACGTTTGGTCCTTGGAAGGAAAGTTATGACCAACCTAGATAGCATATTAAAAAGCAGAGACATTACTTTGCCAACAAAGGTCCGTCTGGTCAAGGCTATGGTTTTTCCAGTGGGCATATATAGATGTGAGAGCTGGACTATAAAGAAAGCTAAGCACTGAAGAATTGATGCTTTTGAACTGTAGTGTTGGAGAAGACTCTTGAGAGTCCCTGGGACAGCAAGGAGATCCAACCAGTCCATCCTAAAGGACATCAGTCTTGGGTTTTCATTGGAAGGACTGATGTTGAAGCTGAAACTTCAATACTTTGGCCACCTGATGCGAAGAGTTGACTCATTTGAAAAGATCCTGATGTTTGAAAAGACTCAGGGCAGGAGGAGAAGGGGATGACAGAAGATGAGATGGTTGGATGGCATCACCGACTCAATGGACATGAGTTTGGGTAAACTCCGGGAGTTAGTGATGGACAGGCAGGCCTGGAGTGCTGCAGTTCATGGGGTCACAAAGAGTCGTATACGACTGAGTGAATGAACTGAACTAGATTCCCAAATTTATTCAAAGAAATTCAAAAGACTAGTGTAGGATTATAACACGTGCAGCTGCAATGTGACAGAATCATGCCTTGGAGCTGCCAGTGCAGCTTCTCTGGCACTTTCACATAGAGGGTTTTTTTTTTTTTTTCTTTAAACCTATTTTAAAGTTCTCCCAAATCATAAAAAGGAGATTGCTGGTAGTTTGAGAGAAATTTCTCTACACCTTTTACAGGGAAAAAATTGATTTCACATAAGTGTAAAATATAAATTTACTCCTGACAACAGGTAATGTGTTAAAATATCTCTATTTGAGAGCTTATCATGTTTCACACATTCTGTTGTATGTGCATCAGTTCAGTCAGTCAGTTCAGTCGCGTAGTCAAGTCCAAACCTTTGCGACCCCATGAATCACAGCATGCCAGGCCTCCCTGTCCATCACCAACTCCTGGAGTTCACTCAAACTAACATCCATTGAGTAAGTGATGCCATCCAGCCCTCTCATCCTCTGTCGTCCCCTTCTCCTCCTGCCCCCAATCCCTCCCAGCATCAAAGTCTTTTCCAATGAGTCAACTCTTCGCATGAGGTGACCAAAGTACTGGAGTTTCAGCTTCAATATCAGTCCTTCCAAAGAACACCCAGGACTGATCTCCTTCCCAATGGACTGGTTGGATCTCCTTGCAGTCCAAGGGACTCTCAAGAGTCTTCTCCAACACCACAGTTCAAAAGCATCAATTCTTGGGCGCTCAGCCTTATTCATAGTCCAACTCTCACATCCATACATGACTAGTGGAAAAACCATGGGCATTATTGCATGCAAATCTCACAACTACTTCCTGAGGTTGCATACTAATATTATTCCCTTCCTAGAGGTGAGGAAACTGAGATTCAGATGGGTGGGGTGTTGAAAATCAGTCTAAGTTCAAAGCCTATGCTTCTTACTGCTTGAATGTACACCTCATGTTGGATTCATTTAGTTCAAGAGTGCAAGATAAGTCACTCTTAAGTTTTAATGGTACCTTTAATTCAAATAGAAAATGTAAAAAGTTGAGAAGCTCTTCATTCTAGTTCTGCTGATGTTCTTTATGGATCTTTGAGACCTCCTTTGCCAAGCTCTTACATTTTTAAGCAAAATTCAAAGACAGAGATGGTCAAACTACCTATCTCAAGAACTGGTTCAGTTTTAGACTATTTCTGGACTCATGTCTGAGACTTAGCTCAGCCAGTTTTAGAGCCCCTCTTATGTTTTCCATTCCATTTTAGTTCACTGATTCTAAAATGTCAATGTTCATTCTTGCCATCTCCTGTTTAACCACTTCTACTTGCCTTGATTCATGGATATAACATTCCAGGTTCCTTTGCAATATTCTTCTTTACAGCATTGAAGTTTACTTCCATCACCAGTCACATCCACAACTGTGCGTTGTTTTTGCTTTGGCTCTGTCTCTTCATTTTTTCTGGAGTTATTTTTCCACTCTTTTCCAGTAGCATTATTGGGTGCCTACCGACCTGGGAAGTTCATCTTTCAGTGTCCTATCTTTTTACCTTTTCATACTTTTCATGGGGTTCTCAAGGCAAGAATACTGAAGAGGTTTGCCATTCCCTTCTCAAAAGTGAACCATGTTTGGGAACACATGTAAGAATTAAAGATTTTAAAATTTAAAAAAAAAAAAAAAAAGTGAACCATGTTACAGAGTACATGAAGAACTATGGAGAGAGGTTTGTGACATTGTACAGGAGATAGTGGTCAAGCCCATCCCCAAGAAAAAGAAATGCAAAAAGGCAAAATGTTATCTGAGGAGGCCTTACAAATATCTGAGAAAAGAAGAGAACCTAAAGGCAAAGGAGAAAAGGAAAGATATATCCATTTGCATGCAGAGTTCCCAAGAATAACAAGAAGAGATAAGAAAACCTTCCGCAGTGATCAGTGCAAAGAAGCAGAGGAAAACAATAGAATGGGAAGTTCTAGAGATCTCTTCAAGAAAATTAGAGATAGGGAACATTTCATGCAAAGATGGGCACATTAAAGGACAGACATGGTATGGACCTAACAGAAGCAGAAGTTATTAAGAAGAGGTGGCAAGAATACACAGAAGAACTGTACAGAAAAGAGCTTCATGACCCAGATAATCATGATGGTGTTATCACTCACCTAGAGCCAGACATCCTGGAATGCAAAGTCAAGTGGGCCTTAGGAAGCATCACTATGAACAAAGCTAGTGGAGGTGATAGAATTCCACTTGAGCTAACTCAAATCCTAAAAGATGATGCTGTGAAAGTGCTGCACTCAATGTGCCAAGAAATATGGAAATCTCAGCAGTGGCCACAGCACTAGAAAAGGTCAATTTTCATTCCAGTTCCAAAGAAGGCAATGCCAAAGAATGCTCAGACTACCACGCAATTGCGCTCATCTCACATGCTAGTAAAGTAATGCTCAGAATTCTCCAAGCCAAGCTTCAACCGTTAAGTGAATCTTGAACTTCCAGATGTTCAAGCTGGTTTTAGAAAAGGCAGAGGAACCAGAGATCAGATTGCCAACATCGGCTGCATCATCAGAAAAACAAGAGAGTCCCAGAAAAACACCAAAACATCTATTTCTGCTTTATTGACTATGCCAAAGCCTTTGACTGTGTGGATCACAACAAACTGGAAAATTCTTCAAGAGATGGGAATACCAGACCATGTGACCTGCCTCTTGAGAAATCTGTGTGCAGGTCAAGAGGCAGCAGTTAGAAGTGAACATAGAACAACAGACTGATTCCAAATCAGGAAAGTAGTATGTCAAGGCTGTATATTGTCACCCTGCTTATTTATTTAACTTATATGTAGAATATAATCATGATCATAATACATCATGTGAAATGCTGGGCTGGATGAAGCACAAGCTGGAATCAAGATTTCTGGGAGAAATATCAATAAACTCAGATATGGAGATGATACCACCCTTATGGCAGAAAGTAAAGAGGAACTAAGAATCCTCTTGATGAAAGTGAAAGAGGAGAATGAAAAAGTTGGCTTAAAGCTCAACATTCAGGAAACTAAGATTATGGCATCCAGTCCCATCACTTCATGGCAAGTAGAAAGGGAAACAATGGAAACAGTGAGAGACTTTATTTTGGGGGCTGCAAAATCACTGCAGATATTGACTGCAGCCATGAAATTAAAACACCATTGCTCCTTGGAAGAAAAGCTATGACCAGCCTAGACAGGATATTAAAAAGCAGAGACATTACTTTGCCAACAAAGGTCTGTCTAGTCAAAGCTATAGTTTTTACAGTAATCACATATGGATGTGAGAATTGGACTATAAAGAAAGCTGAGCACCAAAGAATTCATGCTTTTGAACTGTGGTGTTGGAGAAGACTCTTAAGCGTCCCTCAGACTGCAAGGATGTCCAATTAGTCAATCCTAAAGGAAATCAGTCCTGAATATTTACTGAGGTCCTGATGCTGAAGCTGAAACTCTAGTAGTCTGGCCACCTGATGCGAAGAAGTGATTCATTGAAAAAGACCCTGATGCTGTGAAGGATTGAAGGTGTGAGGAGAAGGAGATAACAGAGGATGGGGTGGTTGGATGGCATCACCGATTCAACAGACATGAGTTTCAGCAAGCTCTGGGAGTTGGTGATGGGCAGGGAAGCCTAGAATGCTGCAGTCCATGGGATTGCAAAGAGTCGGACATGACTGAGCAACTGAACTGACCTGAACTGAACTAATGTTTTCCATATCCAATTTCTGTCTTATCTATGAGCAGCCCTTACATGAAAGACCCTGGTGTAATGCAGCAGTAATGGTGCAGACAGAGGAAGCAGGTGAAGTTTTGTAGTGTTCCACCATGTTGCACAGACTGTGATTGAGAGATGCATTCACTGTTAGGATATATAATTTTGGTTAAAGCACTGAAACTATAAGGCAAAGCTTTGACAATTTTCTTTAAAATTAGTTGTTTACTTCTTTGTTTGCACTGGGTCTTCATTGTTGTGCCTGGGGTTTCTCTAGTTGTGATGAGTGGGGGGTTACTGTTCGTTGCAGTACAAGGCATTCTCACTGTGGTGGCTTCTCTCGTTACAGAGCATGGGCTCTAGTGCACATGGGCTTCAGTAGCTGTGGTGCACAGACCTGATAGTTGTGGCTCACATGCGCTAGAGCTCAGGCTCAGTAGTTGTGGTACAAGGACTTAGTTGCAGAGGCTTAGTTAGAGTCTTCCTGGACCAAAGTTCAAACCCATGTCCCCTGCATCGGCAAGTGGATTCTTATCCACTGCACCACCAGGGAAGCCTGACCGTTTTCTTAATCGCTAAGATTTATTGAGAACTTAATATGTTTCAGGCACTGTTGCAAAGCCTTTTTATATATTAACTCCTAATATGCACCACAATCCTATAATGCATGTATTCTTATCCTCCCCATTTACAGAAAGGAAATGGAGGCACAAAGAAGTTAGCTAATTTACCAAGATCACACACTTATAAGTGGTAGATTTAGGATTTGAATTGAGGAAGGCTGATTTTAGAACTCACTTATGAACTGCTATGTGATGCTGTCTCTTGTTGAGTTGAACAGAGATTCAGATGTGCATTCTTCTTCTGTATTAAGAAGAAAATGAGGTACTTTCCTGGTGGTCCAGTGGCTGGGACTCTTCCCTCCAAATTCAGGGGGCCCAGGTTTGATCCCTGGCCAGGGAACTAGATCCCACATGCCACAACTAAGACCTAGCACAGCCAAATAAATAAATAAAGATATTTTAAAAAAGAAGAAAATGAAAGGACATCAGGTATTGTGGAATATTGCATCTTTTGATTTATTTCAAGCTGAACTATCTGCAGAAGAAGAAAGGCTCTTATGATTTGGTTGCCATATAGTCTGTAAGACAATAAATCTCAGTGTAGGTTTATCACACTGTGAAGTATTTGTGAACTCTTTGCATGAACTCCTTAGTGAGTAGAGATCGAGTACCAAAAAGTGTTCTTTTGGATTTCCCTGAAGCAATGTTATGAAATGAATGGTGTCTGGGTGTACTGGTCCCTTGTCATTCCTTGCTCAAAAAAAAGACCTTTGTATATATTCATTTCCACATCTCGTTTAAAAATCATTGTTTTTATTCTACCAAAGATCTGAAATGGAAAAGTTGTATTGTTTTCCCCTTAAATCATTATATGTGTATTTTTTTACTAAGATATTTTGGGATTATTGATCTAACATGTTTTCATCTTTTGAAACAACATTAGTTTCTGGAACTCAATTCATATTTACTTAAAAATGTGAATTTTATTTATTTTATCTGTTTATCCTTTTTTCTTTTTTTTTAACTCTTTTAAAAAATTTTTATTTTAATTCAGATCTTCTGTAGGTAACTATCATGAATCTGAGTTCTTTTAACTTTTTACTTCTTTTTGAATTAAGTCTATTTCTTATAACAATGTAGAAAATCAGATTCTTTATATTTCTTTGGATAGATGGAAGAACTATATGTAGAAAGTATATTAGTTTTCTATTACTTAATAATTACCACAAATTTAGTGACTTTAAACAGCATACACTTATCTTAAAGTTCTGGAGATCAGAAGCCTGTTGAGCTTGTTTGGGTTCTCTGCTCAGTATATCAGAAGGTTCAAATCACAACATCAGTCTGCTGAGCTTTTATCTGGAGACTCAGGGAAAAAAATCTGCTCCCAAGATCATTCAGATCGTTGGTAGAAATCAATTCCTTGTAGTTATTGGACTGAGGTTCCTGTTTTCTTGCTGATTGTCAGCGAGGAGCCACTTTTCCTCTGCCTGACTTGCTACAGAAACACCTTGCAGGTTTCCACTTGTACCAGAGAGCTTACTCTCCCAAAGTGGGTGATCACAACCACAGTAGTCAGACCCCTAATATCCTCTCTGGAAAGTCACAGTGCTGATCGATGTCCAGAAGAAGAGAAAAGTTGTTAAGACCTCACAGGTACTTCAGCTCATCCTTGCTCTCTTTGGCTTTCATTCACTGAAAAGACAGACTATGAACAAAATATACCTCCTGCATATACTTTCTAACCTCTGAATCTCTCGTTTCTGGATCCCTTCATTTGAGGATTCAGCTGACCCTGTTTCTTTTATAACTGGTACTTAATAAGATTCAACTTTGTTTCTTTTTAAAAAAGTGTGTTGCCTTTCAGTTCAGTACAGTTTCAAGTACTTTTTAATGAATCAAACTTCCCTGACACCCCTCCCAACTACCCCTATTCCAGTTCATTTAAATACATTTCAGCATAAAATGTAAAACTTCCCTTAGAACCAATACAGTGACTCATTCATAGAGTGCATTGAGGGCCTTCTAATGAAGGATAGGGGTCAGCTATGTCATGGTCCCTTTCTGTGATTCTTTTGTGTGAATTCAAAATCTGCATTGATGCCCTTGAAATACTATGACTTCTTGGTTTTGTAACTTGAGTCTTATCATTAATCAGAATATCTATATTTTGAGTTTCTTCACTGTTCTGTACTACTTTTTTATTTAGATAATATTGGTTTGTAGCATTATGTTTCATGTGTGCAACATTATATTTGACGTCTATGTACACTGTAGCCTACTCACCACCAAATTTTGGTTTCCTTCATTACCACACAGTTAATGCCCTTTACCCATTTTACGCTCCTTTTACATCCATTCCTCTCTAGTAACTGCTACTCTGTTATCTATATCTGTGTGCTTATTTTGTCTTTGTTTTTTTAAAAAAATATTCCACATATGGGTGAAATTATTTGGTATTTGTCTTTCTCTGTCTTATTTCACTTAGCATAATACCCTCAAGATCCATCCGTGTTGTTGCCAATGACAAGATTTTGTCATTTTTTGGTGGCTGATTCGTATCCCATTATAAGTATATGTCACATTTTTGTCATCCATTGATCTGTTGATAGGTACTTACATTGATTCTGTAATTTGTCTATCGTAAATAATGCTGCAGTGAATATAGGAGCGCATCTGCCTTTTCCAATTAGGGTGTCTGTATTCTTTAGACAGATTCCTAGAACTGCATAACTAGATCACATGGTAGTTGTATTCTTAATGTTTTGAGGAACTTCCATACTGTTTCACATAGTAGCTGAACCAATTTCCATTCCCACAAATAGCGTATGAGTATTCCCTTTTCTCCATATCCTCTCCGATACTTGTTATTTATTGCCTCTTTGATAATAGCCATTCGAATGGGCATGTGGTGATCTCTCATCATGGTTTCAATTTGCATTTTCTTAATAGTTAATGATGTCGAACATTTTCTTTCATGAGCCTATTGGCCATCTGTATGTCTTCTCTGGAAAAAAAAATGTTTAATCCAGATTCTCTGCCCATTTTTAAAATAGGGTTGTTTGGATTCTTTTTTTTTGTTGGGTTGTATGAGTTCTTTATATATTTTGGGTATTAACTCTGATCAGATATATGATTTGCTAATATTTTCTCCCATTCAATAGGTTGTCTTTCCATTTGGTTTATGATTTCCCTTGTGTGTGGAATCTTTTTAGTTTGATATAGTCCCATTTATTTCTTTTTTTCCCTTGCCTGATAAGACTTATCTAGAGAGATACTAAGACCAAGGTAAAAGAGTTTATTTCTCATATTTTTTTTTTCTAGGAGTATGGTGGTTTCAAGTTTTACATTTAAATCTCTATTCTGAGGTTAATTTTGAATGTAGTATAAGAAAATGATCCAATTTCATTATTTTGCATATAGTTGGCCAGTTTTCCCAACACCATTATTGAACAAACTGTCTTTTCCCCACTGTAATTCTTGGCTTCAGTGTCATAATATAAGGGATCATATAAACATGGGTTTATTTCTGAGGTCTCTATTCTATTCCATTGATCAATATGTCTGTTTCTGAGCCAATTACATAGAGTTTTGATTACTGTAGCCTGTACTATAACTTGAAATCAGGGAGTATGCTATCTCAAGCTTTTTTTCCCTCTTAGGATTGCTTTAGCTATTTAGGGTCTTTTGTGGTTCCATATTAATTTTAGGATTTTTGTTCTAGTTCTGTGTCAATGGGATTTTGATGGGGATTGCATTTAATCTGTAGATTGATTTAGGTAATATGGACATTTTAACAATGCCCAGTCTCTGGGCATGGGCTATCTTACCATGTTTTTGTATCTTCAATTTCTTTCAACAATATCTTATAGTTTTCAATGTACAAATCTTTTACTTCCTTGGTTAAGTTTATTCCTAGTATTTTAGTCCTTTTGTTGTGATTATAAATGGGGTTGTTTTCTTAATTTCCCTTTATGCTATTTGTTGTTAGTTTATAGAAATGCAACATATTTTCGTATACTGCTTTTTGTATCTTGAAATTTTACTGTATTTATTATTTCTGATAGTTTTTAGGTACAGTCTTTAGGGTTTTTACTATATAAAGTCATGTTATCTGCAAATAGTTATATTTCTGCTTTTTCTTTTCCAGTTTGTAGTCCTTTTATTTTTTAATTGCCCAATTGCTCTGTCTAGGACTTCTAACACTCTGTTGAATAAGAGTAGTGGGAGTGGGGATCCTTGTCCTATGCCTGATCTTAGTGGCATAACTTTGAGGTTTTTTTACAACTGAGTGTGATGTTAGCGTGGGTTTGTCTTATATGGCCTTTATTATGTTGAGGTATGTTTCTTTTATACCCATTGATTTTGTTCAAATGAGTGTTGAATCTTGTCATCTATTAAGATGACCATATGATTTTTATCCTTCAGTTTGTTAATGTGATGTGTCACATTGATTGATTTGTAGATGTCGAATCATCCTTGCTTCCCTGGAATATATTCCACTTGACCATCATGTGTGATCCTTTTAATGTTTGTTTAATTCTATTTGCTAGTATTTTGTTGAGGATTTTTGCACTTATGTTCATCAAAGATATTAGACGGTAGTTTTTTTTTTTTCTTTTTTATGATGTCCTTGTCTGGTTTTGGTATCAGAGTACGATTGGCCTTATAAAATGAGTTAGGAAGCATGTTTGCCTCTTTAAATTTTTTGGAAGAATTTGAGAAAGTATTAACTCTTAACTCTTCTTTCAGTGTTTAGTATAATTACCAGTAAAGCTGTGTGGTCCTGAACTTTTGGCTTTTGGTTACTATTTCAATCTCTTTACTAGTAACTGGTCTTTCCATATTTTTTATTTCATCTTAATTTAGTCTTGAAAGGTTGTATGATTGTAAGAGTGTATCCGTTTCTTCTAGGTTGTCCAGTTTGTTGGCATACAGCTGTTCATAAATCTCATAATCCTTTGTATTTTTTGGTACCTCCTGTATCTTCTCTTTAGCTTCTGATTTTATTTGAGCTTTCTCTCTTTTTTTCTTAGTGAGGCTAGCTAAATATTTTCAATTTTCTTTATTTTTTCAAAGAACCAACTCTTAGTTTCATTAATATTTTCTGTTATATTTTATAGTGTCTATTTCATTTAGTTCCACCCTGATTTTTATTATTTTCTTCTTTCTCCTGACTTTGGGCTTTGTCCTTCTTTTTCTGATTCCTTTGGGTATAAGGTTAGATTATTTATCTGAGATTTTTTGTTTGTTTGTTACTTGAGGTAGGTCAGTATTGCTATAAATCTCCCTCTTGGTTTTCATTTTCATGTCTTCAGGTACTTTTTAAGTTCTTCTTTTATTTTTTCATGGATCCAATAGATGTTTAGTAGCATACTTAGTCTCCAGATGTTTGTGATGATTTTTTCCCCTAGCTTTTTGCTGGATCATTGAAAAAGCAAGAGAGTTCCAGAAAAATATCTATTTCTACTCTATTGACTATGCCAAAGCCTTTGACTGTGTGGATCACAATAAACTGGAAAATTCTGAAAGAGATGGGAGTACCAGACCACCTGACCTGCCTCTTGAGAAACCTATATGCAGGTCAGGAAGCAATAGTTAGAACTGGACATAGAACAACAGACTGGTTCCAAATAGGAAAAGGAATACGTCAAAGCTATATATTGTCACTCTGCTTATTTAACTTATATGCAGAGTACATCATGAGAAACACTGGGCTGGATGAAGTACAAGCTGGAATCAAGATTGCCAGGAGAAATATCAATAACCTCAGAAATGCAGATGATACCACCCTTATGGCAGAAAGTGAAAAAGAACCTAAAGAGGCTCTTGATGAAAGTGAAAGAGGAGAGTGAAAAAGTTGGCTTAAAGTTCAAGATTCAGAAAACGAAGATCATGGCATCCGGTCCCATCACTTCATGGGAAATAGATGGGGAAACAGTGGAAACAGTGTCAGACTTTATTTTGGGGGGCTCCAAAATCACTGCAGATGGTGATTGCAGCCATGAAATTAAAAGACACTTACTTCTTGGAAGAAAAGTTATGACCAACCTAGATAGCATATTAAAAAGCAGAGACATTACTTTGCCAACAAAGGTCCATCCAGTCAAGGCTATGGTTTTTCCAGTAGTCATTTATGGATGTGAGAGTTGGACTATAAAGAAAGCTGAGCGCCGAAGAATTGATGCTTTTGAACTGTGGTGTTGGAGAAGACTCTTGAGAGTCCCTTGGACTGCAAGGAGATCCACCAGTCTATCCTAAAGGAGATCAGTCCTGGGTATTCATTGGAGGGACTGATGTTGAAGCTGAAACTCCAATACTTTGGCCACCTCATGCGGAGAGCTGACTCATTTGAAAAGGCCCTGATGCTGGGAGGGATTGGGGGCAGGAGGAGAAGGGGACGACAGAGGATGAGATGGTTGGATGGCACATGAATTTGGGTGGACTCTGGGAGTTGGTGATGGACAGGGAGGCCTGGCAAGCTGTGGTTCATGTGGTCGCAAAGAGTCGGACATGACTGAGCAACTGAACTGAACTGAACTGAATATGAAAGACACTTGAATCTTGTTCTAAATTGGTAACATGAGTAGATGAGGGACAGGGACTTCCATGAAATTTGGCTTTTGTGTTTTTACAAAGATGGAGGATTATATGGGCTTCATCTGCTTGTTTTTTTTTCTTTAAATAAATTGTAGGAATTATTCAGTTGATTTCATTGATTTGAGAAACTTTTTTTTTTTTGGATGTAGTCCAGAATAACAATTGTCAAGCTCCTTTAGAGCTATGAAATTTGAGGTTAGTATGTGACTATGTCAGAAAAATCACAAAGCAATAAGCTGGAAAGAGAACTAAGCAACTTTAAAGACACACCATTTATAAAACTTTAAATTGCTGTAAACTCAGCAAGAACCTTTACCATCATCAGTGGACTTTGAAATCAGCAAAAATTTTTTCTCTTATTTAACTTTGCCTCTGGTACTTCATTTGGTTAATTATTTTGTCATTTCTATCCATTTCTAGGTTTTTCTCTTGTAATAGTTGAGTTATATCTCAGAGGATATCATTGGTGGTGGGAAGGTAGGGATTGTTTTTCATGTCAGTTGATAAACTAGTATGGATGATTTTACTGAAAGTTAAAGTTGATTGTGTTCATCTGAAAAGGAAAGAATTTTGACAATTAAAACATACAAATTGTGAGCGCTACATTTAGCTGTTGCAGCTATAACGTGTTGATTGGAACTGTTTCACGAATACTTCTCAGGAGCAATCCAAGTGCTATCTACTGCTCAGAAAGAAAATACGCTCTGTATTTGCCATCGCAATGTGCTGATTACACTTGCCCAAGGCTAAACTTTCCATAATGAAAACTTCTGGACTGAAACATGGTGATGGCATTCAGGTGATTTGCCTCCTAAGTTGTTTCTGCACTATGTGAACCCCAAGCAAACAGCTCTCAGTTTGAAAACCTCAGAGAGTTCTTTCACTAGGCATTACTGAGTTCCCTTGTGTCAATTCTTTGAAGAATATGTTAGCTGAAGTCTTAAAGTGAGCAGTGGAATCTAGATCTTACGTAGCTGAAGGCAGTGGATTAAAATGGTTTACATCTTCTGACTTTGTCCAGATCACTGTATGAAGCTCGCTTTGATAGATGCCTTTCTGTGAGAGTGTTATTATTTTTAAAGACTCACAGTGGATTCTTCAGAGAAGGCAATGATACCCCCCTCCAGTACTCTTGCCTAGAAAATCACATGGACAGAGAAGCCTGGTAGGCTGCAGTCCATGGGGTCTCTAAGAGTTGGACACAGCTGAGCGACTTCACTTTCACTTTTCACTTTCATGCATTGGAGAAGGAAGTGGCAACCCATCCCAGTGTTCTTGCCTGGAGAATCCCAGGGACCGGGGAGCCTGGTGGGCTGCCTGTCTGTGGGGTCGCACAGGGTCAGAAATGACTGAAACGACTTAGCAGCAGTGGATTCTTTGCCCTATGTATCCTTTGCTGTTTGTTGTTTAGCCGCTAAGTTGTGTCTGACTCTTTTGACCCTTGGACTGCAGCCCAATAATCTCCTCTGTCTATGGGATTTCCCAGGCAAGAATACTGGAGTAGATTGACATTTCCTTCTCCAGGGAATCTTCCTGACCCAGGGATCGAACCTGCATCTCCATCTTGGCAAACCGATTCTTTACTGCTGAGCCACCTGCCTTCTGAAACAGTGCTAAGTCAGGGATCTTAGACTTATCATATCATGCAAGTTTCTTAGTATGGTTCTGGGGGAAAATCTGAGGAAGACTTAGAAACATGACTAAACCCATCTTATAAATGGCGTATCCTTAGGAAATCAGTTATGGATTAGTTTGAGGAAGTGCCCATGTGTATCTGCATGGGAGACTGCATAGATCTCTTCCACGTATTTCAAGGTCTGTCTGCAACTATATCGTTTTAAATTCATGGGAAAGCAATGTGTTTGAGTGCCTCTTAAAGAAACTGGTTGTTGTGCAGATAGGCAAAAACTAGAAAGAGAGTAGGAAAGGAAAAGAAAAAGAGACGGAGGGAGTGGAAAACTGGAGATTGAAAGGATGAAGAGTGAGCAATAAAAGTCATCCTGTGATTATGACTCGTACTCTTAAGGGCAATCCAGTAGCAAGGTTGGCTCTCCTTTTGCTCAGAGAGGAGGAGCATTTTTCATTTGCCAGCCTTCACTGTGTTTCCTACGTGTCTTCGGATTGCACATCAGATGAGTAGGAGGAATTCCTCTGTCACTACCAATGAAATTGTGGTCATCACTTAGCATTGATACTGTGAACCAACCTTTGGAAGACTTAAATTTGAAAGCAGTATGTGGAATTTCAACCCTTTGTATTTTTGTACAAAATGAGGGGAACCCAAGACCATTTTTTTTTGAGGGAGAACATGATTCAGCCTCTTCAAGGACAAAGTTTTTAAATGGCCTTGTTGCATACGCAAATAAATCTGATCCCTCAGATAATATCCTTAAATAAATAAAAGAATCACTTTCCCTAGTCATAAAAGTATATCACTTAGGACCCTGAAAAATACTGCTGATAATACTACTATTTTAAAGTAGGAAATTTGGAAAATTAAAAAAAGTAAAAAAAAAAAAGAGTCATCTATCAGCAGTGAGCACTCAGGAGCAGTTATCAGAGTCCTAAGTGACCCTTTATTTTCCTAATCTTTGGGGCAATGGATAACTGGAAACCCTGAAGTTTTGTGGCTGCTTTCTGGGGTCATATTTTGAGTAATACCTATTAGATGCTGTATTTTAGCTTGTGCTCCTATGTACCAGTAATATTTAAATAGCTTTAATGACTACATTTAAATCTATTTTATCCAGATCAAGGCATATAGGTAGCAATTCTTTAACCAGAAGATTGCAAAGAGTCACCTGATGGTTTCACCGTTGCACCTCTCCACGTACCACCGTGGATCTGATGCAGGGCTAATTCTTGGCCATCCTGGCTAATATAATCAGTGAAGCATCTTGAAACATACGCACATTTGCTGCACTGTGGTTTACAAGTGTTTTTCATTCAGTATAGTAATATTAGTCCTGTTTTTGGTGAAATTGCACTTGGTGTTCCTTGCATAATTATTTATGCTTCTATTTCTAATAGGATGTAGGTTCTAGATCCCTCAGTTGTAGACGTTACTCATAGTTAGAGCACATATGTGGGTACAGGTGTGGGATGGGCTTATTGGGGGCTTGGGGGAATGGAAGCTTATTTTCTTTTATCACTTTTTTGAAAAAAATTCTGATCCAAGTTTGTGATAATTTTACTCAGGAAGGAAAAACTATAGCATGTTTCTAAGTACTAATGTTCAGAAAGGTCAGGAAAATATGGTTATACCCTTTACATTATTTTTGCAGTGAATTTGCTATTTGAATGTTCTTCAGTTATTAGCATTTTTAGCCCATTAGCAGTGATAGCACAGTCCTAAATAACTATGACAGACTTTGTAAGAACCAGACTTCTTGACCTAAAGGTCCCCTTGTCCCAATATTTTCTGAACTCTTCAGACAAATGATAGCATATAGAAATGTGTATTTTGCCAAGGATGCTCTTCCTTTCTGTCTGGCACTTTCATCTCCAAATGATGTTAATTTTTAAGAAGTAGTTTATTTTCCAGTTAACCTTCATATACTGTTTTGTGAATTGTACTATAATAGTTACTTAGTAAATATATGCTTAATAAATATTTGGCACTGATATTCAACCAAATATTTGTTGAATTAAAAAATCATGTTAATGTTTCCATTTCCATTACATCATACTAGTAAAACAATAATTCTGGTCAACAGGTGTGACTGCTAGATATTCTTTGCAAATTCTGTGGTTGAGCATAGCTTCAACTAACTCAGGGTTCTCAGCCTGCCTGGCTATAGGACTCATCTGGAAAGCTTATAATACTTACAGACTCCAAGGATCCACCCCAGACCTGCTAGTCACAATCTCTGGGTAATTTGGAACATCAGATAAGTCAGAGAAACCTGAAACTAGGGAGTCTGACCTAGGAAGTTGGCCAGTGTATATCTGTATATTGGTATTTATGGGTCTGGATTGAGTTAGTAGCATTCATTTACTTCTAATGCTGGTCAGCTAAAATATCAGAAGAGAAAATTGCTCTGATACGTTCTTTAAATTTCAGCTTGTATGAGACTTCATTGAAGCAATTTTTAAATTGTCATAATTGATAAAGATAAAATTATTATTCCCATATGTGAAACACTCTTCTAATGTTTTTCATATGTTTATTAATCGTTAGTACAGAGAGGTGAAATAATTTGCTCAGGGCCAAATAAGTACCAAGCGGGAAAACTTGACTTTGAACCTAAAAAGTTGGATTTCAGAATTTTTACAATTAACCCCTGGAATTTATTGCCTGTAGCCACCAAATACTAATGTGTTAAGCACTAATATACTAAGCACTTAATATACTTTTAAAGTCACTTACCAATCCTATAAAGTAGGGTTAAGAAAGGGAAGTTTAGAGAGATTAAGTAATTTGCCCAGAGTTACCCTGCTAGTAAGTGGTAGAACCAGTGTGGTTTGAAGCTTGGTTGGCTCAATTCCAAAACTCTGTGCTTTTAACTACTGCCCTATATGCAAGAATGACAGGCTTGAATATGCTGTTTTTTTATGTCTTCAGTATACTGTACAAATAATGGTAGTTACTTGGGGCTTTTGGGAAGGTAATTGTGTAATACTTTAATGTCTACATTAAGTAATGCTTTCACTTAATATTGCCAATATAAAGGGTCAACATTGAATTTTAGAAGAAAATCTGTGATATATTATAGAGTTCCTTGTCCCAAAAATAGTTTTAAAGAATAATTTGGTTCCTCTGTTAACGAGCTTGAAAGAGCACTGGATTAACATACTTTTCTTAAAGAGTAGACAGGACTGAGGCAACTGAGCACACAGAGACCCTTAACACTGTGTGTTTTAATGCTGCGCCTGCGCGCTTGGTCGAGCCTTACTCTTTGTGGCCCCACGGACTCGGGGGGTCTGTGTCCATGGAAGTTTTCAGGCAGGAATGCCAGAGTGGGTTGCCATTCCCTTCTCTAGGGGATCTTCCCGACCCAGGCATTGAACCCGTGTGTCTTATGTCTCCTGCATTGGCAGGCAGATTCTTTACCACCAGTGTCACCTGGGAAGCTGTTTTAATGTTAAATGATAGAATAGTTGGTGGGAAATTATGTATTTGTGAACACTGGGAAGATGTTACACTCAATTTCCTTCATTTCATCATTAAATATTTTACACATGTGCATTTTGTCATAAGTAAATGTTT
This sequence comes from Capricornis sumatraensis, assembly GCF_032405125.1. Classification (NCBI taxonomy): domain Eukaryota; kingdom Metazoa; phylum Chordata; class Mammalia; order Artiodactyla; family Bovidae; genus Capricornis; species Capricornis sumatraensis. Next base: position 11,450,602 of record NC_091083.1, read on the forward strand.
TTTCTCTAATTTGAAATAGTTTATAAATGGAAGTATTTATTAAAGATTTAATAAATCTTTAACTTATTAGGACAAGGAAGTCTGGCATGCTGTAGTCCATGGGGTCACAAAGAGTCAGATATGACTGAGCAACTGAACAGCAACAACAAAGGATTTAATTTGAACTGCTTCTCTTTTCCCCTTTTTTGTCCCAAAATGAAGGTGAAGCATTAATTGGTTTTAATGGCTCCTACTGCTATCTCTCTGTCTAGGACTTGTAAGAAAAGGGGAAAAATTGAAGAACTTGTAAAATTTGCATGGGGAGGTGAGAAAGCTTAATGTGCTTGTGAACCAGCACACTTCTTCTAGGTAGTACTATTGCAGTGTAATAAATATTGAAATCCAATTTTTACTTTTAGCCCTCACCCTTTAAATGTAATAGTTAACATTCAAAGAGGAATTTTCTAAAGAAGCATGATAACTAAACTCCTATACCTGGAAAATATCAGTGCCTGATAAACTAGGAAATAAGAGTGTCTTGTTTAAGCATGGTTATAAAACCAGAGAATAGACTTTTTTTCCAGAGCAAGAGCATGCTAATTTAGGTTCACAACCATAATGGAGTAGTCTGGGTTGTGAAATTTGCTGTTGCACTTCAGCAGAAGACTACAGCTGCCTCAGCCATGTATCTGGCTGTTTATACTCTCTCTTTCCCAATAAAAATGATTCCCACCAGCAGGGGCTAATTCATCTAAAACACTCTGCCAGTAACTCTGTGACTTTGATTTAGCAAGTAACCATCTAGATACTTGTTCTTATATGGCAAAAAAATTTTATTGGGGTTTTAGAATACATAAAGAAGACTTTTATCGTTTTAAAGCTTAAGACAGCAAATCTTTAAAAATTTTATTACTCCTTCCACCTTTTAGCAGGCCAAAATATACAAATAGCTCATATAGCTAAATATTAAAAAAGCAAACAACCTAATCAAAAAATGGGCAGAAGATCTAAATAGACATTTTAACTTTTACCAATGGTCAAAGAATAAGATAATGAACCCCATCCTGTGTTAGAAAGAAAAGTATGCCTTTGTTAGCGTTAGCTTCTGTAAAATCAGTACACATTCAGAGGGAAAATAGAAATTGCAGAGAAAATCTGTTGATTTTGCTTCCCCACTTTCTACTTTTTGTCATCTTCTCTAATCATGATGGTGTGATCACTCACCTAGAGCCAGACATCCTGAAATGTGAAGGCAAGTGGGCCTTAGGAAGCATCACTATGAGCAAAGCTAGTAGAGGTGATGGAATTCCAGTTGAGCATTTCAAATCCTAAAGGATGATGCCTTGAAAGTGCTGCACTCAATATGCCAGCAAATTTGGAAAACTCATCATTGGACACAGGACTAGAAAAGATCAGTTTTCATTCCAATCCCAAAGAAAGACAATGTGAAAAAATGCTCAAACTACCACATAATTGCACTCATCTCACATGCTAGCAAAGTAATGCTCGCAGTTCTCCAAGTCAGGCCTCAACAGTATGTGAACCATGAACTTCCAGATGTTCAAGCTGGTTTTAGAAAAGGCAGAGGAACCAGAGATCAAATTGACAACATCCATTGATTATAGAAAAAGCAAAAGAGTTTCAGAAAAACATCTATTTCTGCTTTCTTGGCTATGCCAAAGCCTTTGACTGTGTGGATCACAATCAACTGTGGAAAATTCTAAAAGAGATGGGAATACCAGACTACCTGACCTGCCTCTTGAGAAATCTGTATGCAGGTCAGGAAGCAACAGTTAGAACTGGATATGGAACAACAGACTAGTTTAAAATTGGGAAAGGAGTACATCAAGGCTGTATATGCAGAGTACATCATGAGAAATGCCGGGCTGGATGAAGCACAAGCTGGAACCAAAATTGCTGGGAGAAATATCAATAACCTCAGATACGCAAATAACACCACCTTTATGGCAGAAAGCTAAGAAGAACTAAAGAGCCTCTTGATGAAAGTGAAAGAGGAGAGTGCAAATGTTGACTTAAAACTCAGCATTCAGAAAACTAAGATCATGGCATCTGGTCCCATCACTTCATGGCAAATAGATGGGGAAACAATGGAAACAGTGACAGACTTTATTTTGGGGGGCTCCAAAATCACTGCAGATGGTGACTGCAGACATGAAATTAAAAGACGCTTGCTCCTTGCAAGAAAAGCTATGACCAATCTAGACAGCATATTTAAAAGCAGAGATATTACTTTGTCAACACAGGTCCATCTAGTCAAAACTATGGCTTTTCTGGTAGTCTTGTATGGGTGTGAGTTGGACTTTAAAGAAATCCAAGTGCCAAAGAATTAATGCTTTTGAACTGTGGTGTTGGAGAAGACTGTTGAGAGCCCCTTCGACTGCGAGGAGATCCAACCAGTCCATCCTAAAGGAAAACAGTCCTGAATGTTCATTGGAAGGACTGATGCTGAAGCTGAAACTCCAAACTCTGGCCACCTGATGTGAAGAACAGACTGATTGGGAAAGACCCTGATGCTGGGAAAGACTGAAGGCAGGAGGAGAAGGGGATGACAGAGGATGAGATTGTTGGATGGCATCACCGACTTGATGGACATGCATTTGGGTAAACTCCAGGAGTTGGTGATGGACAGGGAGGCCTGGTATGCTGCAGTCCATGGGGTCGCAAGGAGCTGGACATGACTGAATGACTGAACTGAACATCCAATGCTGCTTCTAATATTAGACACTGAGAAAGTTATTTCTTCCATCATCAAAGGTGAAAATAAAATGTACTGATTATTTACTAAGAACTAGGTATAATTTGAATGCCTAAGTTGAAATATATAATTTTTTCTTTATGATTAGGAAGCACTATTATTATCCTCTTTTACATAAGGTGAAACTGAGGCTTAGAAAGGATGGGTAAATTTCTCACGGCCAAATCCCAAGTAGGTTGTAGAAACTGGATGCAAATCCAGATTTCTCTAATTAAAAGACAATGCTCTTTATCATAATCTCTAATATCAGTTGTACATAGAATTTAATAGCGTGTTCTTGTATGTTTAGTTTTACATATTTAGAGTCAGCATATTCCAGTGAAGAGAGCAATGTAGAAAAGACAGGAGATCAAGAGTTAAGATCCTTGCAGCTGCATTTGGAATCAAGTTGTTTTTTTGAATTCTAATTATGCCATTTATATTGTGTGGTGTTAGGTAAGTTGTAGAATCAGTTTGAACTTAACGAAAGTTTGTGAATTGGAAAGCAAACGAGATGATTAATGTGGAATACTTAGTGAATGGTCTGAGTAGTTATCATGAAGTTGGTGTTGATACTCGTGTTTGTAGAATGGTTTACAGTTTGCAAAGAGCTTTCAGAAAGGTTGTTTCAGATGATACTTAGTGATACATCCCTTTGAAGCTCATTCATTCTTTTACTCCTTTATCAAAGAAATATATTTTTGAGGGTCTATTAAGTGCCGGGCATTGTTCTATATGTTGGGGTAATTTAGCAGTGAGGCAGCAGGAGAAAATAAATTCCTTGCTTTCATGGAATTTGCATTTTAATGAGGAATATGGATAATAACACATACGCAAAATATTCAGTATATTTGTGGCCCCATGGACTCTAGCCCACCAGGCTTCTCTGTCAATAGGGATTCTCCAGGCAAGAATACTAGAATATGCCATTCTCCAGGGGATCTTCCCAACCCAGGGATGGAACCCAGGTCTCCCGCATCGCAGGCAAATTCTTTACTGTCTGAGCCACCAGGGAACCCCCTATATTACATAATAGTAACAAGAATAAAGGTAACATTTAGCTCCTATATGTTGAATCCTATAAGCCATGCTCTTTTCAGTAGTTAGAAGCATATTTTGATTCATAGATGTGCTTTTCCATTATGGACTTTTGTGAACAGTTATAGTTCAACTGCAAACTTTTTTTTTCCCCAAATTTTGTTTTGTTTAAAACCATGAAGGGATTGATTTTTCTATTTATTTGTTATTACACATCATTAAAATTTATGAAAGTTCTTCTAGGTAGCTCTAAGATTTTGAGACATAATTGGCTAAAATTATGAAATTAAATGTAGATCTCTAATACCTGTCTCTACCTGTCTCTATTTCATAAGTGTGGTAAATATACTCTGAATAAGGCATTTTAGTAGTTCAAAGATTATTTTTAAAATAATTATTTAAAAACCATTAAATAATCTTGGCATCTCTTTATTTATTTATTTTTTTGTAAATAAGTTAGTAGTACTCATGGGTTTTATGCCTCAAATTCAGCTCTAAGCTTGGTGAAAATTCTCAGTAATCTGGCACTTCCCTCTTGGGTCTTAGAAGACACAAAAGAATCATGAGAAGGTGTTATAGTGAACTCAGACATAAAGATTTGTCTGCCAACTCTGAGTTTAAATTTATTGAAAGCTGCAAGAAAGACACGTGTTATTCTCTGAATAGTTTCCAGCCGTTATTGACCACTAAAAGTCATCATTCAGCATCTGTAAACCTTGGGACACAAATTCACATTTGCAGCATTGAAATGGTTTGAGATTTAATCCTAAAAAAGTCTTCTAATTGTTACCCCAGTAAAAGGAAATAATTTTTTTATGGAATCAGTACTCAGTTTTAAAGTTATTGAAGAATATTTCTGCCATTTAAAGAGAGTGATTAAGAGCTCAAGCTACTGGAGCAGACAGGATCTCTCTTCTACCACTTGCTAACTATGTAACTTTAGGAAAGATTCTGTTATAGCTCCAGCAAATACCTGTGTCTTTCCCCTTTCTCTTCTCACTATTACCATTCGGTTCCATATTACTCATTCTCCACAGAGTGGCTAATAACTTTATCACAACTGAAATCTGATAGTCTGATCCCCACGCCTCTGTCTTCCTCCTCCTCTACCGAGACCCCCGTTATGAACCCTCCTGGGGCTTCTCTTACACTTGAATGAGGTCCAAACTTTCTGCCATGGCCTCTGCCTGCTAGACCCTTCAGGGACTCAACCAGGTCTATGTCACTGCTCTCACCTCTGTTTGCTCACTAAACCTGAGCCCCAAGACATTTTTTTCAATCCCTAAATTAACTGAACTACTCCTAAGACTACCTCATTCTTCATGTGATTGACTCTTTATCCCTTAGGTCTTATCCCTTACCATCCAGTCTAAACAGGTTTTCCTACTATACTCGTTCAGGCACCATGTTTTCTCTTTCATGGCATGTATAAAATCATGTCATGATTTTTTGTTTTATATTCATTTGGTTCTTGATTAATACATGAATTCTTGCCTCCCCCAGTTATAATCCCCATGTCTTTTTATTTTTTAATTCTATATAATTTTTTTTTAATTTTAATTTTTACTTTATTTTACTTTACAATACTGTATTGGTTTTGCTATACATTCACATGAATCCACCACGGGTGTACATGAGTTCCCAAACATGAACCCCCCTCCCACCTCCCTTCCCATAACATCTCCCTGGGTCATCCCCGTGCACCAGCCCCAAGCATGCTGTATCCTGCATCGGACATAGACTGGCGATTCGTTTCTTACATGATACACGTTTCAATGCCATTCTCCCAAATCATCCCACCCTCTCCCTCTCCCTCTGAGTCCAAAAGTCTGCTCTACACATCTGTGTCTCTTTTGCTGTCTCGCATACAGGGTCATCATTGCCATCTTTCTAAATTCCATATATATGCATTAGTATACTGTATTGGTGTTTTTCTTTCTGGCTTACTTCACTCTGTATAATCGGCTCCAGTTTCATCCATCTCATTAGAACTGATTCAAATGTATTCTTTTTAATGGCTGAGTAATACTCCATTGTGTATATGTACCACAGCTTTCTTACCCATTCATCTGGTGATGGACATCTAGGTTGTTTCCATGTCCTGGCTATTATAAACAGTGCTGCGATGAACATTGGGGTACATGTGTCTCTTTCAATTCTGGTTTCCTCAGTGTGTATGCCCAGCAGTGGGATTGCTGGGTCATAAGGCAGTTCTATTTGCAATTTTTTAAGGAATCTCCACAGTGTTTTCCATAGTGGCTGTACTAGTTTGCATTCCTACCAACAGTGTAGGAGGGTTCCCTTTTCTCCACACCCTCTCCAGCATTTATTGCTTGCAGACTTTTGGATCGCAGCCATTCTGACTGGTGTGAAGTGGTACCTCATTGTGGTTTTGATTTGCATTTTTCTAATAATGAGTGATGTTGAACATCTTTTCATGTGTTTGTTAGCCATCCGTATGTCTTCTTTGAAGAAATGTCTATTTAGTTCTTTGGCCCATTTTTTGATTGGGTCTTTTATGTTTCTGGAATTGAGCTGCATAAGTTGCTTGTATATTTTTGAGATTAGTTGTTTGTCAGTTGCTTCATTTGCTCTTATTTTCTCCCATTCAGAAGGCTGTCTTTTCACCTTGCTTATATTTTCCTTTGTTGTGCAGAAGCTTTTAATTTTAATTAGATCCCATTTGTTTATTTTTGCTTTTATTTCCAGAATTCTGGGGGGTGGATCATAGAGGATCCTGCTGTGATTTATGTCGGAGAGTGTTTTGCCTATGTTCTCCTCTAGGAGTTTTATAGTTTCTGGTCTTACATTTAGATCTTTAATCCATTTTGAGTTTATTTTTGTGTGTGGTGTTAGAAAGTGATCTAGTTTCATTCTTTTACAAGTGGTTGACCAGTTTTCCCAGCACCACTTGTTAAAGAGATTGTCTTTACTCCATTGTATATTCTTGCCTCCTTTGTCAAAGATAAGGTTTCCATATGTCTGTGGATTTATCTCTGGGCTTTCTATTTTGTTCCATTGATCTATATTTCTGTCTTTGTGCCAGTACCATACTGTCTTGATGATTGTGGCTTTGAACATCCTTTTATGATAAAAACTCTCCAGAAAGCAGGAATAGAAGGAACATACCTCAACATAATAAAAGCTATATACGACAAACCCACAGCAAGCATTATCCTCAATGGTGAAAAATTGAAAGCATTTCCCCTAAAGTCACGAACAAGACAAGGGTGCCCACTTTCACTGCTACTGTTCAACATAGTTCTGGAAGTTTTGGCCACAGCAATCAGAGCAGAAAAAGAAATAAAAGGAATCCAAATTGGAAAAGAAGAAGTAAAACTCTCACTGTTTGCAGATGACATGATCCTCTACATAGAAAACCCTAAAGACTCCACCAGAAAATTACTAGAGCTCATCAATGAATATAGTAAAGTTGCAGGATATAAAATCAACACACAGAAATCCCTTGCATTCCTATACACTAATAATGAGAAAGTAGAAAAAGAAATTAAGGAAACAATTCCATTCACCATTGCAACGAAAAGAATAAAATACTTAGGAATATATCTACCTAAAGAAACTAAAGACCTATATATAAAAAACTATAAAACACTGATGAAAGAAATCAAAGAGGACACTAATAGATGGAGAAATATATCATGTTCATGGATGGGAAGAATCAATATAGTGAAAATGAGTATACTACCCAAAGCAATCTACAAATTCAATGCAATCCCTATCAAGCTACCAGCCATATTTTTCACAGAACTAGAACAAATAATTTCAAGATTTGTATGGAAATACAAAAAACCTCGAATAGCCAAAGCAATCTTGAGAAATAAGAATGGAACTGAAGGAATCAACTTGCCTGACTTCAGGCTCTACTACAAAGCCACAGTCATCCCCATGTCTTTTTAGTTCATTTCTGTATACTCAGACCCAGGCACAATAAATCATCATTAATGTTGAATGACTAAAATATCTAATTCCATAAACTTTCAAAGCATTAATTTTCTCATCTGATAAATACAATGTAGTGCCGCCTTCTGCTCTCCTTTTCTGTTTTGTGTCTCTTTCCATCTGAGGGTTTGACCTCCTCTCTGGCCCAGCTCCTAATGGCTTCCTCTGAGCCGATTGCAGCCCTTTACTTTTGGATTCCAACTTCCCATGCTACCTGTTAAGTTACCGTGTGAAGTAAACAAGATCAAAATATTTAAAATAGCACTATGCTTGACCAAATCTCAACATAGGGCAGTATCTACAGCAATGGTATGGTCACCAAACATTCATTAAGAGCACTGTATGTGTGAGACATTGCTAATGTTTGTAAAACTTATTTTTAAAAGATAGCTTTGTTAGACTTTTGTTTTACCTTATCTTTACTGTTTTATTACTATTAGCATTGGTCTTCACATCTCAGAAATTAAAATGTAGAATTCCAGCAGTGATTCCACGCTTTTAAATGGAACTTTGATATACATGAACCTCAGCTTTGTAATGCCAGACTTGTTAGAGCCATGATGTACATTCAAAAGGGTAATTGCTTTGGGTAGTTATTTCCTAGACTGCACTCCCCACCCCCTCAACCAGCTGGCATTGAGAGAGAAGCACTGCTTTTTTGTGTGCACACAATGAGTCTCTAAAATCCCATTATCCCCAACCTCCACATGCTTCCTTTTGAAGTCTCGTAAAAATTAAAAAACAAAAACACCTTTCAAGACAGTCCTAAAATTAATTTCTAATCTCATTTCACACATATAATATAAAAATGAGATGATGGATAGGACATGGGAAGGCTCTAGAATGTGATTTGCTTACCCCTGGAATTCTATATTTGTGGGAAAGCCTGGTTAAGTTTGCATGGATGGGTAGACATAGTTCTTCAAAAATACTCTGAGATAAAGTTAGATTTAAATCTATTTTGATGTCCAGAGAATAGAGAAATGTTAATTTGGCTATTCCAGTTCTTTTTTCTTTCATCTGTTTAGAATGTCTCTAGTAGTTTCCACGGACTTCTCAAGACCAGCATCCTTTAAACTCTGATCTTCTGTTAGAATCCTCCTCTGCTATGCTTTTCTGCTTTGTGTCTCTTTTCCACCTGAGGGTTTGATCTCCTCTCTGGCCCAGCTCCTACCTGCTTCCTCTGAGCCACTGCTGTCCTTTACTTTTGGATTCCACCTTCCCATTGCTGCTCTGCTTCTCTTAGCATTCTTTCTACCACCTTGAATTAATTGACATCTTTTCCCTGAGAATGACACCTTCCTTGTTACCTGTTCCATCTCTTACTATCACTGTTTGATGAAATTGGAAGAGGAGAAGGATGTGGAATAGAGATAGTTTCAGACCTTTTCTTGTCTGTGTTTTTTTCCACCACTATTCAGAGTCCTTTCTTTTGAAGTTTTTATTTTACATCAACATCATCTAATTCCATCACCGTCTCCTCCTTCATCTCTAGGATATTTCCCCATCTTCCTTAAGGCTTGTTTTAAAACCCTTCCCTGCGTACCAGTCCTTTCCATCTCTGAGTGCTTGTTTCCTCCTTGCTGGTGACTCTTCCAGAAAGGCAGCTTCTCAGTCACAGGCTTTAACTTCCATCATCTTGGAGTCACAGCCACAGCTTGGACCACATCTCTTGTGCATCTCAGTTTTCTTTACTCCTGTTAAATAGGCTCTCTGTCTGCATTGTATGTTCCTAACTCTGTATCCCATCTCATTCCTGAGGTCAGTAAAATCTTCCTGTTATTCACGTCCTTTTTATCTCTCTTGATCGATCAAGATCCCTTCACCTCTAAACTTCTTAGAGTAGACTTAATGATTATTTCTGTTTTCTTTATCTCTCGTTCTCCTGCCAACATCACAGAGGCTTTGTGCCTCCTTACTCTGCTGACACTGTTTGAGGATCCCTGATGGTCTTTTTTTTCATATTCAATTTCCTCTTCCAAGTCTATATTCCTGACTGTCTTTTGGACATCCTCCTTTTTAAAAATGTTTCTAGCTCCTTGATTTCATTATACTCAATATTTTTTCATGATGAATTCCCCCCTTTGTGACTCATCTTTTCTGCTTTTTGTTTTCGTACGCCTCTTTTGTCTTCTGTCCTGACAAAAGGGAGGTGTTCTTTGCTCTCTCTCTGCTTGCTTTCTGTTGGTGATCTCACTCATCCTCTTAACTTTGGTAATCAGCTGTTAGGCATGGATTCCCTTCCTTGCTGCTGAGGATCCGTCCCCACACCCTCATTTCCAGAGGAATAACATAAAAGCACTTTAAGCCTAAGGCGATTACTATGTATTGCCTAAATAGGGACACTATTGAAAGCAAAGATGGAACTATTCACAGGCGGCTGGTGTAAACCTGTAATGTGCATATGGTCACCTTCAAACTCATTCCTGTTATTCTCATCAGTGTCAGTTGCTCACCAGCATTTAGTTACTCAGCTGAAAATTATCTTCAGGTTCAGTTTTTATCCTTTCTTCAGTTTCCATTTCCTGTAAGTTCTCCCTTTCCTGTGTCTTTTGAATTGCGCCCTGTTTTAAGACCCCATTTCACTGTTCAGGCTCTTATTTCCTCTCACCTGGAATTTTGCATTGATGTCTAACTTGTACTCCCAGTTTCTCCTTTTTATTTTTTATCCTTCATGCGATATTTATTTCTACAAAATGTTCCTAAAGCACATTGGTTTTTTAATGCACTGCTTAACAACCATTGTTAGCGAATGCCATGAAGACATCTCAGCTTGGAATTTAGCACACTTAACACAGTTTAACAACATAAAACTTGTTCAGCTTCATCTTCAAGGGCTGTGTGTTTCAGCTGGACTGTGGGCTCTTCCCCCAAACATCTCCTTAATCAGTGGTCCTCAAACTCAGCAGAAACACCTTTGAAATGAAAAGTATATGCAAATACTCAAACTTAACCTGAGAGATTTAAATTTAGTAGGTCTGTACTGAGGCCTGGTTAAATTAATAAAGAGCCTCCCCAAGTGATTCTGACCAAAGCCAGCACTGAGAAGCACTGCCTCTGTTTTCTAGCCTCGTGACTTTGTTCACCATTTTCTCTCCGTAACCAATATCTGTTTTTCTTGATTTCTCCTTAAATACTTTCCTATCTTCCAATACCAGCCCTGGTTTTACCTCCTTCATGAGGTCTTTGATTTATCCAGATAGGTGTAATTGTTTTGTCTATACTGCAGTCACAGTAAACTTTCACTGGATTATTTGTTGTCTTAGGATCTCTAGACAGCACACTTCTTGAAGGCAAGGATCCTACTATTTTATAATATACAAGCCACTGAGTAAGGTCATTGGCTGTTGAGTTTTTTTGCAGAGACATTTAAGTTCTTAAGAAAGTGATTGATAACCATGAGTTATTATTATTATTTGCTAATTTAACCCAAAATCCCAAAGCATAAAGTGCAGTAGTTTTAATTCCTGCTGCTGCTGCTAAGTTGCTTCAGTCGTTTCCGACTCAGGGCTGTAGACGGCAGCCCACCAGGCTCCCCCATCCCTGGGATTCTCCAGGCAAGAACATTGGAGTGGGTTGCCATTTCCTTCTCCATTGCATGGAAGTGAAAAATGAAAGGGAAGTCACTCAGTCATGTCCAACTCTTAGCGACCCCATGGACTGCAGCCTACCAGGCTCCTCCGTCCATGGGATTTTCCAGGCAAGAGTACTCAGAAAAGGCAATGGCACCCCACTCCAATACTCTTGCCTGGGAAATCCCATGGACAGAGGAGCCTGGTAGGCTGCAGTCCATGGGGTCACTAAGAATCAGACACGACTGAGCGACTTCACTTTCACTTTTCACTTTCACGCATTGGAGAAGGAAATGGCAACCCACTCCAGTGTTCTTGCCTGGAGAATCCCAGGGACGGGGGAGCCTGGTGGGCTTCCGTCTACGAGGTCACACAGAGTCGGACATGACTGAAGTGACTTAGCAGCAGCAGCATTCTAAATTAAGATTTGCTAATCATGCTAAGAAGGAGAAAGGAATAGAATTTTAAATGCCACTACTGTTTCCAGGGACAGATGAGCTAATCTTAAAGAAAATTCGGTGGTGGATTGGTTCCCTTTTAACACCCACTTTTCAGGTGCTTTAAAGCATGTGGGTCTCTTTGGATTCCTCCTGAAAACTGTCATGTTGGCATATAGCTATAAAATGTGCTTTACTCAGAAAATGTGGTGAGTAAAACTGACTTTTTTACTAGTTCCTTTGGCACAGGGGAATACTTTAATAAATAGGCCTCACTGAAAGATAGAGCAGTGTTGTTTTTAATAGGGAATGAGAGTGTAAGTATAGTGATTTAATGCAGTTACAAGTGCCTGCATCCAAAAACAAAGTTTTGATTTTTGTCAAACATTCAGCAGGGGAGTGATTTTTTTTCCCCTCATTTTTCTTTATTTTGTAGCTTCCCCCATTGTATTCTTGTTAACTGTGTATGGTGTATATTCAGAATTTTTTCCTACATTTTTCTTTGTTGGTACCTGATCAATAAAAATTGTGAACATTCAGAATAGATGCATATGTTTCTATTATATAATTAGTGTCCTTGAGGTGGAGATTTGTATTATTCATTGAAAGTATATATATATATATATATATATATACACACATATATATATATATATACACACACATATATATATGTATATATATATATACATTTCAACAAAGTAGTTGCATTTCATAGCGAGCTTAGGTAAAAGAATAAACTTTTACCCTTTCAATGTTTTCTTTACTTGCTAGTGTGAAACTTATTTCTGATTTATCCCAGGTAAAGTAATCAAAACACATATATTCAGTTCAGTTCAGTCACTCAGTCGTATCCGACTCTTTGCGACCCCCATGGACTGCAGCACACCAGGTTTTCCTGTCTATCACCAACTCCTGGAGCTTGCTCAAACTCATGTCCTTCAAGTCGGTGATGCCATCCATCTCATCCTCTGTCCCCTTTTCCTCCTACCTTCAATCTTTTCCAGCGCTGGAGAGGGGAATGGCAAACCACTTCAGTATTCTTGCCTTGAGAACCCCATGAACAGTATGAAAAGGCAAAAATGCATATATACATAGAACACATAAATTTTTCTCTGCTCATGAAAGGTATACTAACTAGAAAACGGTTCTTGGCTTTTGGTTTTTTATAAACTCACAGGTTTATAGGGACTTTATGGAACCATTCAGCCTTGCCCTGACTTCTCACAGAACTGTAGCTAGACTACTCAAAACCCCTTAAAGCAAAATCAAACTTCCTTCAGATAATGTTCATTATATTCAATGTTAATCACATCTTCTTTGCTAGGTTATAAAACAGCTACCCTTCTTAACAGTAAGTCAAAGGAGAAAGTATTGAGATACATTTGAAGATGGCAAATGGATACTGAATGAGGCTTTATAGGCAGCCAGAGATAATTCTTAGCAGAGTAGCAGGAGCAGCGCTATCTGGCAAACCACTGGGAACACATGGCTCCCTGTGCTCGACCATCATGGTGTGTCTTATGTGTTGTTGACCATTGCACCGTTTCCAAGCACTTCGTCTCATTTAGCCCTTACAACAACCCTGAGAGGTGGGTGGTATTAGCAGTCCCAGTATATAGACAGGGGTACTAAGCTAAGGAGAGGAAGTGGTTTGTTTTTACTTACCTAGTAAGTGGCAGATCTGAGATTTTTGGATCCTCTGATGCCAACTCATACTACCAAAAAGCTATTTTAAGAAATAACATTTTTCAAAAACTACCTTAAAGTATCAGCCAGGATGACAGCAGCTGTGTACAAAGACTGAAAGGTTACGAAAGCACTTCTGAAGTTTTCTGTAAGAGTGTTCCAACAGACTGTTAGGATATTTGTTTATGCCTGAAACACTGAGCCATTGAAGTAAAATGATACACAAGCTCAAGATACTGCTATTTTTTTTTAATTTGTAGCCAACGTTTATTTTTTTTTGCCTAGAAAAATACATGGGGATATTTAGGACCACTGTGCTGGGCAATTTGCTACTTTAGTGATAGGAACATAATCTTGAAAAAGCAAACACGATTATTTTGTACTTTTTTTTTGTTTTATTCAGCAATAAGACCACAATTTTTCATATTTAAGGAAGTATGAAAAATTTGTCGATTTTTAAAAGCTGAATACATGTAGCATTGGATCAAGGCACATACAAGACTGGCCAAAGGGCGTACAATGCACTTTGGTTTTTTGTTGGGGAAAAAAAAAAATTATGGCAACGGAAAAGTGATGAGGTTTTAAACAAGTCATAGCTCACAATTCAGTAGGAAACTGGAAAGAAAATGTTACACGTTCATTACATAGTATGTGGAAAACTGTGACAGTAATGGGCAGTATTCTTGATCATTGTGAAAGTAAATTGAACATTTATGTACAGTGGTAAAACATTTCACATAAACCAGATCTAAATTTGATTTCCAGTATTTATTTTTCTTTTAAATTCTCACTAATTTAAAGTACTACTTTCTCTTTATTGTTGAGGGGAATTGCTTGTAGTCAGACTACTCTTAAAATGTGTTTAAGCTTTTTCTTTTTAACTTCCTTTATGATAAAAACATTGTAAACACTAACAAATGTGTCTTTAAAGTTGACTTTTCAAAAATCAAGATAGTATAGGCAAAACCAAAATGGCATTGGTACTTGTATTTGTTACGCTATGTGAGTCTAAATTTTCATGTTTTTCCCTAAGTACAAGTTTCCCCTACTTGGAAGCACGCTTACATTATTGTTTTTGTGAAGTCCTTTATTATCAAAGCTTTGTTAACAATGGCATTAACAACAGCAGACTTCACCCTCCTTTTATGCCAACTGATGTATTCAGTTCAGAAGATAACGTTTACTTTCTTAAGGAGGTCTAATTTACTTAGCATAAAATGGAGCTATGCAGCAAGTCTGATATTGCCCATTACTTCACATATTTTGATTACTGAATACCACTGGAATACAAATTTAATAGTTGGAACATTATTTCATAACTACTTTTTGAAATTTAATTTGTCTCATTCAGCCAGTTTTTTTTTTTTTACATTTTATTAATACCAAAGTGAAAAATGGCCTGTGCTTATACTACAAGGATCTCATGTGAATGCAGTCCTGATTGTTCAACACAGCAAGAAAATTCACTTTCACAGTCAACAAGTCATCTTACTCAGTAGAACACAAAGTAAATGGTTTATAACTTCAATATTTGCAAGGAAAATACAGTACAAATTACTAAAAAATACTAAAATATAGAATTGTGTTCAGGCATCTCCACTACATCAATCGCAGCAGTAACCTGAAATTTGAAACTTTTAATAAAAAGTTCTTAAATATAAATTATATGGCAAA
The DNA here is from genome assembly GCF_032405125.1 of Capricornis sumatraensis. Classification (NCBI taxonomy): domain Eukaryota; kingdom Metazoa; phylum Chordata; class Mammalia; order Artiodactyla; family Bovidae; genus Capricornis; species Capricornis sumatraensis. Next base: position 11,465,706 of record NC_091083.1, read on the forward strand.
TGTACAGTACATTGCTTTTTCTCAGTCTCTTTTTTCCAGTGTTTTGCAGTAGATCAGGGTTCCTACCATCACCTCCCTTAGGTTTAAAAAAACCGAAACTGCAAGTCCTCCAGCATCATGAGTGTGAGTGATCGGAGTCTGGAATACCACTGTCTCTATAGCTTCGGTTACTACTGCTTTCACTGTGATTGTTTTTGTACAGATTCATTCCATTAGGAGGAAATATGGTGTGTATTACAAATTCTTCCTTTGAGATGGGTTCATTGCTTATCGGTAACATCTGAAAAGAAGTCTCCCTGATTTCCAGGATGGAGTTGTCCTTCTTGGTGCCAGCTTCCGCATAGTCGTCCTTTCTTCTCCTGCCTTTGCTGTACGCACAGTTCCGTGAGAAGAGGGATCCGTTCCTATGAACGTACCAGCACACCAAAGCAAGCAGGGCGATGGTCACCAGGGCCACAGCCCCGCCAATGATGGCAGCCAGTGGCAAATTGGGGTTTTTATAAGGTTCTTTCTCTTGCTCTCGATTAAGGGTGGTTGTAGGGTTGTACATTCGAAGGGGTGCAGTTTCAGTCTCAATACAAACAGGAGTTTCATCGAATAGATAGAGGTTACTGGTTTCCATGGGAACCATGCAGACTCGATAGGGTGAATCAGGCTCCAGGGCTGTGACCAAGTATTCGCTGCGTTCTCCTGTTACAATTGTTTCAGTTATAGATCCAAATGCTGGGCTGTGGTCCAGTTTGAGCCAGCTGAGTCTTAAAGCCGTCATAGGTAGGACGAGTTTCCAAGAGATATGAATTGTGTCAGAGGTGACAGATTTCACAGTAATGGTAATTGTTTTTCTTGCTGGAATCCCTGTGGTTCGCTGATCCTTAGTGAGTTTGGGGTTTTTTGTGTCTGGTTGCTTGGTCACAGGAGCTGGCCACTGTCCTTGAGCAGGATGCACTGTATTGGGCGTCCCGGTGGTTATCTGAATGGTGCTTACAACCGGGTTGTCCTTACAATCAAATAGTTCCGCATTGAGGTCCTTGATAGCCATCCCTCGAACTTTTTCTGGGGCTTGGCACATGAGCCCACGCACATTGACCTTCACAGGTAGTGATTGTAACCAGTCACGTACCCATTTCATCTTGCACCCACAATACCAGGGATTGTTCCGAAGAATCAGTTGTGTTATATTGTCCAAATCATCAAAGATACCCTGAGGTAAATTACTTAGGTTATTATTGGACATATCAAGTCGATACAGCTGCCTCAGGTAAGAAAAAGCATTTGGGGGCACCCTATTGATATGGTTATCTTGAAGATAAAGCTTCCTCAGGTTTGTGCCTGGAAGGTTGACTGGTGCAGCAGTCAGGGAATTCCGTACCAGTGACAGTTCTGTTAAGTTGACTAGATTGAAGAAAACTTTATCACCTAATCCATGGTTGTTCAGCAGGTTTCCATCTAAAACCAGGCGTTTTAGGCTAGTGAGACCTTGAAGAGATGGTGATGAGATGGTGGATATGCGATTATCATCCAAGCGGAGCTCTTCTATAGTCCTGGGCAGACCCCAGGGGATTGTGCTAAGGTGATTACGAGACAGGAAAAGCAGCCGGAGATAGTTACTGTCTCTAAATGCCCCCTCTTCAATGCTAACAGCTGAGACAGAGTTATCATCTAAATGTAATTCTTCCAGATAGGGAATTTTTGAAAGTGAATCATAAGTGATGGTTCTTATGTTATTTTCTTGCAGATGTAACTCTTTGACGTACTTTGGTAGATTGGTAGGAAATTCATCTAAACTGTTGTGATATAGGTATATTCTTTCTACTTTCAGCAAGTTTTTCAAATCTGATGGAATCCCAGCATTATTTATTTGGTTGTTCTGAAGGTAGAGAGTTGTAGCATCCTCTGGTATTCCTGTTGGAATGGATGTCAAAAAGCGATCGTTACAGTAAATGAAACCGGCATCACAGCGGCACACAGATGGACAGGGTTTAGCCATAACTGATAGCGGTGCCACCTGGAGGAACAGCCCAATTTTAGTCCCAATGAGGAAGATGCTCCAGGCTGGGCTGATCATGGTCAGCAGTGTTGAGGTCTTTATCCAAGGTAGTTTCAGAGCCCTAAAGTGGAGTGAGTTTAAAAAAAAAAGGCAACAGAAAACCGTCAGAATAGCATACTTAAAATAGTATTCAAAATAGACGTGAACATTGAAACATCTAATAATCACTTTTATTAGTTCATTTTTTCTTTTGTGCTGAGGTGTTTTTTTTTGCATGCTAGCTAACAATGAACATAATCATACAATATTTTTACTTTAAATATTTATGGTATTAGAAGTATTTTGTCCCAAATCTATTTGACTTTGAAATTTGAATATAGTTTTATTGAATGTTTTAAAGCATTCTCATAGCACTTTATGTCAATTTTGTGACCACTGGCCAAGCTAGTCTGATTTCTAATTTTTCCTTAATATTCATAATGAATTGACACATAGGAATATGATGTTATATTTAAAGATAATAATGTTACTATTCTTAAAAACCAAAATTTTATATCTGCTTTTTACATGGTAAACTGTACAAGTATAGAAATGTGTAGTAAAAAATCTATTCTCATACTATTCAGGAATAGTCACACACCTCTGGAGATCCTGAATCCCAGTTATATCAATTGTTTGCTTTGATTATTGATGTTGTTTTTCTTTGATTGTTAATATTAGACATTGTGAGATAGGCACTTCTAGCACAAAAATAAGAAGGAATTGTTTTCATTTACTTTGGGGAAGGAAAGATTTACATAGCTAATACATCCATCTTATCTAAGTGGAAAATTCCATTTCATGTTAAACTCTTTTTTTCCTATTTTACTGTATGTTTTGTAGTACATAGTTAAATGGGTTTATGAACATTTTTCATTATATTCTAGCTCATAACATGTTTTCACAATGTATTTATCTTTCTAAAGTTCTAATCTAAAATATGATTCACCTTTCTCCATTGGTAGAGAATTATAGATTTATACTTATCTAGTATGTAATATAAAATTTTTCTGCACCTTTAGGTATTAGTTAGCCTTTATAATTTCAGGCATGAAAAGAAAAGACTTTCATATTTTTCCTACCTTATTGAACGATGTGAGTAAATTTTGCGTGAGTGAAAATCCAATGCACATATATTATTTTCCTGGTGAGGGGCTGGGACTTATAAACTCTTGTTTAGTCCTTGGAAATGTTCTTCACTGTTTATTCAAGTAATTCTATGCCGTACACACCTCCAGATCAGGCTTGCTGTTGTCAATGAACATTCCAGCTGCGGTTCAGCATGGTGGGCAAGCTCATTAAAGTAGGGACCAGAAACAATTCAGTTTCCTGTTACTATGTAGAACACATGGTTTCCTATTTTTTTTTTCCTTTCTTATAGAGTTTCTGTGTGAAGGTTCCTTTTGTGTAGCTTAGTTCCCTTAGTGGAAATTGCTCTCTTTGAAATTCTTATTGTCTCTTCTGTGCAATGTGGTCAGAGATAGTAACTTCAGATCCTCATGAAGAAAGCCATTCATGATGCTAAGGCCTGTATAGTAATAGGTTTTTCAGGCAGTTACCCCCCACCTTTATTCCCATCCAGGATTATCCAAGTATAAACTTTGTACAGTAGCTACATCCTGAGGTATGATTACCTGCTGTGAAATAGCTATTTCCACCTTTTGCTTCTTGCTGCTTTCTCGGAATATCTGGTGCAGTCACAGGTTATGCAAGAACAAGTATTCTTTCAAGAGGTAAAGAAAACTTAATTCAAATATTCTTCATGGAAGCATACTAGATTTCCTTTATATTTCTGTTCCTTGAAATACTCTGGACCTGAGCATCTCCTGTGAAAGTAAAATGTTTTAATCAGCTATTAACAAAGAACTTTAACATACTAGAGACATTTCCTAGAAATTTAGCTTCAATTCTTTCTTTAGGCAACACCTTTCATCATAGCAGTTGTTGAAAAGGGATAAGATGATCTCTTTCTCTTTTATTTCCCATTTTGCTATATAAATAAAGTGGGAGCCAAATTTGAGTTTGTCACAAAATAATTTCAGTTTTTAACTGACTGCTAGTGTGACTTTGAATTAAACACAGAAGCAAAGCTTTATGCGAAAGACAGTAAGCCTCTCCTATGGATTTTGAATTCAGGTCAGGCCAATCTTTAATATTTCACTTTTATATCTTATATAAAATGATAAAGTGTGCAAAAAAAAAAGAAAATAAGTACATGAAAGAGGTAAGCAAAGCCATAACTAGGATTTTTTTTAAATGTAATGCCATAACTTTTTAGATATTTCTGAACATAGTTTTACAAAGTCATATAGTCTACAATTTAAAGAGTTGAAAAGGGTTAGAAGTTTTCTTTTGATTTGCTCAGTGTCTTGTTTAATTCTTCCTGCAGGCCTCAATTTTCCCTACTGTGGAATGTGGGCACTACAGCCTTCCTCCTTACAACTATTTCTAAAGGCTAATTGATGATCTTGAAACTCTAGTTACTCAGGTATTCTTGGCCAAAGGCAGTGTAGAAGTTCAAGTCATAACATTTTTTGAGAAAAATACAATTTTTAACAAACTAAACTTGAGAAACTGTATTTGGAACAGAAAGGACATGATTTCAGTCTGTCTCCTTGTAATGATCATTAGGAAAACATATCAAAACCTGACAAGACATTTCTCTCAAAGTGCAAACAGGAACATGTCAGTTTCCAAAGATTATCTTTTTAACTTCTGGAAGAGGCTTACAGCTTGACCAAAGAGAGACTCATGATTTTAAGAATGACTGCTTTGTCCATTATCTAATATGCATGAAGATTTTGGGGGGTGGACAGGGGAGGTGGGTAGTTTCAGTATCTGTTACGTAAAGTTACCTACTCAGGGACTTTCTATACAAGTAAGATACGTTAGGATATCATGGAAATATTTGACCCTAAAAGCGATTTGTTTCTCCCTCAGTAATTACCTTGCATCCAACAAGGATAGCATCTGTTCCAGAATTCAAACAGTACTCAAAGTGAATTTTAAATAAGACCAAGATTTGTGTTTCTGGCTCTCATTGAAAATTCGGATTCTTTTAATTTGTCACCAGATATCAACACTATCATAGACTGAATTAACAGAAGGAAACTGAAAAAAAATTACAGATACATTTAATTTATTATTTAGGAAACGTGAAGTAAAAATAGCAGTTAGCAGATGGATAAAGTAGTCTCTAGTGAATATTGCAAAGTGCCCACAGAGGAAAGTTTAAGTGATGTATTGCTTAATGTGAGGTTTTACAAGTAATGCCTTTAGGGCTTTGCTCATTATTGTTGAATTTGAGTGGAGTATTTTCTTGAAAACTTGCTTTCTTGGTATGTGAAAATGGAAAACTAAGCTGTGAAATTAATAATTACAATGTTATTTAAAAAAATATCTTCTGTTAAATGTTTTCTAAGCTTGAAAATTATTCAACATACAGAACAATTTGGTAAATTTAAGAAAAAAATTTAAAGCAATTTAGGAAACAGTTAACTTTTGTTAAATTGCATTAAAAACTAATTAAAACCATTATAAAAATCGCACAGAGAACCTGCTTAAACTGTTGCCAATAGCCAGGCATTTCTCCTACACCAGGACACACTTTAAAGTTGGGAAGATGAATCTGATGAATGGAGGTTAAAAATTGTTGGTCAGCCTAGAGTATGTACAAGGTACATAATGATAACCAGAGATAAAGCTGGTAGCTGAAGTATAAGTTTTTTACCAATTCAAAATCTAATATGTATTGATTTTTACATTTTTAAATCAGAGAAAGAAAGAATATTCTACACTGGTATGAAAAGGAAGACTAGTTCATTTTCGTTTGCTTCGTTTTGCATGTGTGAAACTGCTTCCTCTGCTCTGTTTGATGTGCAGACTCACATGGCCATGAATACAGTGGTGGTAATAACGTGGGATTAACAGAAAGCCTAAAATCTCATTCAGTTCTTGGAAAATGCCATTCTCTTCTCCCCAGATTGCATTGAAACAAAAGGCAAAAATACAAAACATATTTCTCTGGGGAGGATCTTCTTTCAAAAATGAAGATTCCTTCACAAGTTCCTACTCCCTTTACTTAAACTCAGACAGTCCAATGCATGCGTGATTTTGTTTCATATCTTATGTCTTCTCTTGCCTTTTTATATTAAAAAACTATAGAGCTAAAGAGATTTGTTTTATTTTACGTATGAGAGGCTGTAATGGTCTTTCCATCTGAAATAAGCAGCTCTGCTCCCATGTTTAGACTTCCCTCTTTCTGAGCTGGCTCTACATATTCATGCATATAGAGACATTGTAGTTGAATGTGACTGATGAAAAAAAAATGACCCCCACTGGCATGAACACTGTGGCCAGGTTTCCACAACGTCGACTTCAGAGGCTTTATGTCTGCATAGGCTTGAAAGAGGCCATTACTTCTGAACAAAAAGGAATCGATCTTTTAGAGAAATATTGTTAATGGGGTAACTTGGGGGAAAGCATAAATGGAGCCCTGGTTACTTAAAGGAATGTTTAAAGTTAAAAAAAAATCGTATCATTACTTAAGTATATAGCATTTAGAACTGTAGCAAAAAGAAAAACATAATCACCATACTGGTAAATTAAACTTGTAATATGGATCTTCCTATCAATTTCTTTTTATAAATTAAAAAATATGGATTTTTAAAAATGCATTTATAATGTAATCACATCCATGAAAAGTCACCAACTGATTTCCATGATACACTTAAAAGAAGTATGCAAATAGATAAGGATGCTGTCATTTTGAGATAGTTTAAGAAAACTAATATAATTGAACATGTTGTATCTGAATAGAATGCTGGTATTTATAGTCAAGAACATGAGGCCGTCTATGTTTATATGATTCCTTCTCTGTTACTCTTTTGGAGGTGGGAATGTTTGAGATGAAAAGGTATTTGATATTTCTTATGTTTTGATCACTTAGATTAAGATTATATGTTGATAGTGCTCACTTCCTAAATCCTTTATTTGTCCCTTCGATTTAAATTGATTTTTGATGTGAAATCATTGCTCTAAAATAAAATCTTAAATTGTGTACAGAATTTGGGGATTTTAGTTTGTTTTTAATGATTTGCCTCACATCATGGTCTCTAAACTATCCGGGGACTTTTAAATATATTAAATTTAAAAGTGGAAAAGTATGTAGAACTTTTAATCGAAGTTAACTGCATTATTTTGAGTAAAACCTTGAGACTGAAGAAAATACATGATTCCTCAAATTTATCCAATTCTGTGAATATTTCTGGGTACACTGGAATTTATACAATCATAATTTAGAGTATTAGGAAAGTAATTTATTTATGAAGGCTTAAACAGCTGCTAGAAAGCTCTACAAAATGATCAACCTCTAAATGTTAAGTCTTTGCAACGACAAATAGTATTTCAAATAACCTATGTGTATGGTTAAACTGAAAAACTGGAGTATATCAGATTAGTTGGTAGTGACAGCAAAATGCTTTCTAAGCAGCCTGTCTGGTAGTTAAATTTTCCACGATCATCAGATTTCAGGAAAGTTCCAATTCTTTTGTTTAATGCCAGGCAAGCAGAAGGACCTCTAACTCTCCTCTTGAGAGTCATGAAGTCTGAAGGGTTTGCTGAGAGGGAGAGAAGCAAGTGTGCCTTTCCTTACTTGGTTTTATCCAGACTATTTTCTAGCCTAGATTTGTTTCTTTTATGCAAATAGGGGATGAAAGTTCCAAAACAAAGGATTTTCACTTTCTCCTTTTATGTTACAGGTTCTTTTCCCCAATAGGTTTGTGATAAATGAATCTAGTTCTGCTTCATTTATTTTGGCTTGTAAAGTTAAATCAAGCATCCTTAAAACAAAAAGGGAAACTGGGATGTTATCTTCCATCATAGTGAAGCCTGTTTCCTTATATGATATTAAGCCAAACTAAATAAGTTAGAGAACCATGGCTTGTAAGTATGAATAAGAGATTAATTTAGAGGTTGGTAGAGGTGAGCAGTTGAGAGCTTGGGGCAGGGAACAAGCTTTAAGTTTGCATTGACTTTTAGGCAATTGCAATTAAAATTATGCTTATCCTTGTTAAACTGCAAACATTTTCCCACTGTGAGCCTGATATTCCTTCTTCAGTGTGGTGAGTACAATTTGCTTGATATGCTCTAAGTTTCTAATAGTCAAGTTTCCATACTCTAGTACAACAAATATTTAGGTATGCTGTGTACCATGCACTGGGCTGGAAAATGATAACATCCATAATCATAAAAAAATCCTTTTTTTTTTTTCTTTTCATGTCAGAGTTGAGTATTGCTGTTAAAGAGGAGGAAAATCATCAGCACATAAACTGATCAATCCACAGTTCAGTGGTGCACTTTAAAAATGGGGTTTAACCAAATGTGGTCTCTGGGTTTTCTTTTCAAAGTTGCCACGGTAACTTGTGCACGTGAAAAGTGAAAGAATAAAGAACAAAAGCTGTCATTGTCTCATCAGAGAGAGCAATTTCTCCTTTCTTGCATTTAAGCAGACTAATACCTGGAGAGAGCTTTTTATGCATTCCTGACACTTGATTTGGGGGCTAGGAAAGAGATTATGCATATGTTAAACAAATGCAACTTTAGCTGCTGCTTAAATTACAGTTTTGTTCTGTTTTACTTAAAATCTGTTTTCTCTAGCTCTCTTGTCAACAGACATCAAAGTCCTGAAACCAGCTCTCCTATGCAATATAAACATGGCTTTCAATTTGTTTTTTTAATGTGATGTTTTACCAAAGTTAGTGATGTTGATCTGCATCCTGAAACTGGAAAAGGCCTTCTGAAATGTATATTTCTGTTTTGGTTCTTAAGAGGCAGAAGGCTTTTTCCAGGAGACATTTATAGATCATCTCTTAGTTAGAAATTTGTTGACTTGTGATAAGTTTTTGAAATGGTAGAATGTTAGAGAGTTGACAAAAGGTCCTTTTTATGTTCTAAAGAGAAAACTGCACTTTAGAGAATTAATACTGCTGAGAGATTTACTGTAGAGTTTTTGCCCGCTGGGGGGTGGTACACTCTACTAGAACACAGCTTTCAGAAGCCGCAAGTCAGATGTTGGCTGCTGCCGGCCACTTTTCCTCTGGTTTAATTACAACAAAGCCTCCCGTTGAGAACAGTGAAGGCCTCTGGGGCACAAGGTGGGGGTGGGAGTGAAGAGGGAGTGAGGGGAAAGAAGGGGAGAAATTACAACCTTTGAAAAATTTATTGAATCTTATTTCCCTCGTTGGCTTCATTTATGTTGGCCTTCATTTGACTTTCAGCAATTAGTTATAATGCTGTTACAATAAACTGGTTGAATAAAAGAATATTTAAGGGAGTTTATTCAGAATTTTTAAGTTAGTCTTGGATCTTGGCATTAAACACATTCTTTGTTATGTAGCCCACCCACCTTAAAAATAGGGGGAAAAGTTAACCACTGAAATGGCTAGTTTTAAACCTTTTTTTTTTCCCGATGATCAGATTTAATCTAATATTGGTATAAACATTGGCATGTGAAGAATAAAAACATAAAGAAGAAACATTCATATAATATTAATATAAGGCAAGTCCTCTGCTACTGATTTTTGTTGCGTTTAAAATAGTTCAAAATAATCCAGAAAGAGGAGGAAGCCTTAGGGTATGTGGCCAAGAAAAGCAGAGACAAATCTGTCTGCAGTACACTTGTGTGTTTAAAGCTGATAATTGTATTTTTCATCTGGAGACACTGAGTGTTCATTAGGGTCTTGTGTCCCTAGGCAAGAGATGCTGAACATAATTGGAGTTTCTATTTGATTGGGCAATATAGGCTAGAGAAGAAACTGGGGTAAAGATAATTAATAGCTTGCTAACAAAGTCTGACAGCCACAAGATTTCAACCAAATTTATTTCACACCGCTTCATTTAGCTCTGAAAAAGTTTTGATAGAATTGGAGGCTCCTTAATTAACACTTGGAAGCAAAAGAAACATACCTTCTATTTTACTGCCACATTCAGTTATGACAAATTTTCTTACTGGTTTTCTTCTTTTTGAAAAAAACTTTACTTGCTGCCCAGTTATATATTTGACAGATGTTGTTTAGGAAGTGTTTAATTGGGCATTTTGAACCTAAACATAATCGATTTAAAATGAGGGGGGGATGAAAAACCCAATTAATAACATAGTATTATACAGCACAATTAATAACTGATAATTAGTATTATATAGTATTATATACAGTATTAATGAGTTCATTCTGTTTATTCATTCAATAATATCTTTGCTGAATCTTGGGTTTGATATATTTTTGGCAGTATTCTATTTAAAAAAGAAATTAGATGTACTTTTCCTGTTTAAGTACATGCAATCATGTTTTTGTAACCCTATTTTTTTATTTCAGGCTAATCAATATATCTAGATATGTGTGTTTGTGTGTGTGTGTACATTGTATACACACATATATCTGCAAACTAAATGGCATATCTCTGATTTAATCTTCTTACAGATTAAACCCTGGCATATTATTATTAATATTGGTAGTAGTGGTAACATTAATATTTTGTAGTACTTTTGAAAGGTTCATTTCTTTCTTTTCTCATTTCAAAAGAGATGGGTATCAGTCATCTGTCACTTTAAGGTCCTGTCTGAAAACAAATTCCTTCTTTATGTTTATGCTGGTTAGGATATTCCTGTGTGACTGGGGATAAATGAAAGGCATAGCCTCAGCCTATGCACTATGGTAGTGTCTTTATTCATATTGTTTCCTGCTAATGGGGGAACATATGTGTGCATTTTAGAGCGGATCGATTTATTAAGAAAATTTAAAATAGCTAATTGTTAAAACCATTAGAGAATTTGGTTCTATAATTGGCACATATCAAGGCTTTTTTTTTCCTTTTTCATTCTCAGGAAGTAAATAACAATCAAACTCCCAGACGTTGAGAAAATATAGGCCTGTTGCACTCTTTACTTCTATGCAACCATTTTGTTTCAGATCTAATTCACTGAAAAAAATTTTTTTGAATAGATACATTTAGGTAGTTTTTGAAAGCTTTGTGGTATGAAAATATTTCTTTCAATGTAAGATTTTCCTATTATAAGTTGCAAGTGAATGGATACTCTTGAGTATCCCACTTGATGAGGCTCTACTCATTTTTCCCCCTGCCACCCTGAAATCCCTGCATACATCAGGCTTAGCTTCCAGGCTGAGCTTTGTTAGTTTTTCTGAGTAGACTTTGCCAATTACTATGCTAGTCACATACCACATTTGCCCAAGCAATGGATTTTGGCGTTCTGCTGGAGAGGGGATATGGTTTGTAAGAGAGTTTCCCCTTCCTCTGAGTTGAATTCACTAGTTAAGATTTGCAAGCCTGGAATGCTTGAAGCAGCTCTGGCAGGATAGCAGTGCAAGCTTTAAAATCTAGGTGTAGCTGTTAATCCTTACAGAGGCACATAAGTCTCCAGGAGTAGCTGGGCTAGCTGTGAGCAAGATGTATGCTTTTCATGTACTGCGTACTCATGGGCTGAGGGATTATTGATTTTCTTTCAGTTATAAAAACAGCAATTGGTGATCATACCACACATACAGTACACGCCAAGTTAGCTAGACCTTTTGCTTTCCTCTCTGTGAAAAAAATCTGCCTTGTGTTCTGTAACATTTAACTTTCCAACTTATTGTTTTCCATAAGCCTCTTTTCAAATAGCAACTACCCGAGACATAAGATAGCCACTTATCATTATTTTTTTTCTTTAATGAAATAAAGGTTTCAAGAAACTTCTTGCATTTGGCTGTAACAGTCCAATTTTTTCCTTGCTGGCTTGCACGCACACACACTGCTCGTCCTGGTGACAGAGCAAACGTTCGTATCTGGATGCCTCATGATACCAAGCCATTCCTTTCTAGAGAGTAAAACCGAGCAAACTTTCTGGGACAATCATAAGGAAAAACATGGGAAACACTTACCAGGAAGACGAGAAAAAGCAATCCCATATATCCTGCTGCTCTAGCTGTAATTCCACTGCCTGGGAACTGGAGTAATAACCGCCCCCCTCTGCCCAGCTCGGAATCCAGTCCACACAAAGCCCACGGCAGCTGCAGGCTGAGCCGGTCCCGTTCGGATCACTCCTCCACTGAGGAGCAAGTGGGGGCCAGCATTTCAGTTTGCTGCACAGCCCACCTCCAAGTCTGAAGTTAAAGCTTCACCTCGCAATGGTTGAAGAAGGGGGTGATGTCATAGAATGGGCAGGACTTCGCTGAGCTCTCGCTCAGTGAGGTAACTCGAGGATCAGACAGATGAGCTCTGCCAACGCTAGAGGGAGTGAGAGCAGCCAGAATGAGGTGCTTGGCCTGGCAGGGCTGGGATGCCACTGGTTGGTAGGTGGCCCTTTGGAATCGCAGCCTCTGCTGAAGTTGACTAGAGCAGGGTGGTGGTAGCAAGCTTATGAAAAATGCAAGGCTGCTAGAAGACTATGTGTTACAGTAGAAAGACACAGGTTATTTTTATTTTTAAGCTGTCTGTATTAGAAAGGAGTTAAGCAAAATCATATTTTCATTGTTGACTAGTTATAATAATGTTATAAATGTGAAGGCTAGTAACCCCAACAGTGAATATTTATTCAACAAATGAATAGAAAGTTGGTTCAAATAAATAACTGATTGATTTAAGGGAAGGAAACAGGAATTCTACAAGGGTAAAATGAAAAAAAGATAACTAGTTTTTGTTTTTTTTTTTCCCCTAGAGGTAATGAGTAAGTTATTGTTTGTATGTGTTGGTTTTAGAAAGTGAAACTATTTTTCATATACTCCCCAAATTATTTGTACATCTCTTTAGAGCCTAGTAGATAGATTTTTCATATTTAAAGGGACTCTTCCTAAACTAAAAAGGTTTTGAAAAATTATTAAATAGAGTAGTTTTTCTGATATGTTTTTGCTTTGAACATGAATTAAGATACAGACTTAAGATGCAAACATAGAAGAAAGAAACCTTTCAGAAATAGTTTTATTTGTATTCAAATGGTTGTATTTTAATTTATGTATATGAGCAAACTCTGGGCAATGCAATATCTAATTAGCAGAATTATAGACTTTCTATTTTCAATTTTGATTTTCATAGACTAGTTTCTACTGTTTGAATAACAGTTGCTTTAGGCCCATACGTTTTCCACTAAGTGCATTTCAGTTTTTAATGTCATTGGGAAGAATTTTGCTTTTCTATTTACCTGGAGGGCAGTATCCTTAAACTCATATTGTCTGCTTTATTCTCAGAGGTTCTCCTTTGTGCTTTCTAAAAGTTTCTGTGAGTGTTTGTTTCTGAAGGAGGCTAGCTAATTGTCTTTCCCAGGACTATTTGATTATGGTCTCTTCATTAGTTTAGTTTATCTATTTACATGCCTCTTTGATAGCAGTTTGGCCTTCTGAGTTCCTCTCCAAGAATGAATGATATCACAGTAGAAGGGGAACTCTTGATAAGAGGTATATTGACCTCTATTGTTCTATGATTGCACTTTTACTGGCCTCTGAGGGCAGACCCAATAAATACAGGAGGTTTAGAATTCTAATGTTTGTTGAAAAGCCAATTTCTTAGAAATGTTAGGTAGCAAAAGTTGAATTGAGATGCAGCTGCTGTATGTTTAGAGGAAAGGGAGGTGGCACTAAAGATAATCTCTCAGCTAAAGGATGGATTTCTTTTTCTGTTACTACAAAATAAACACATGGGTTAAACTGTTTTATGAAATAATTCTTTCTAGAAGCTATTTTCAGTTGGGAGTTGATTATATTTAAAAATAACTTTTTGCCTAGCCAAATTCCTATGGTTTTATAGCCATGTTTAATCAGTTTTATCTCCATTCAGGCAGACCTTAAACAGAAAAGAAAGATAAATGGACAGTCTTGGTAATCAGTATCCAGAAGAAGATACATTGGCCTGGGAGTTAGGAGTTCTGAGGTTTCCATTCCCTCATCTGCCATTCAGAATATGACTTATTATCTGCTCTGGGCTTTGGTTCACCACATGGCAAATAAAGGCAGCAGGGATTTATTGAATGCCAATTATGTATTGTTGCTTCTTTTTTTTTTTTTTTTAAGATGTGGATTAAAATGTAGAAGAGGCAAGAGATTATGAAAAAAATGTAAACTGTACTAAAGGCACTAACTTTGAAGGCCAAGTCTTGGATAGCTTCCATCAGCCTACCCCATCCAAAAATATATGCCCTTTTGCTGCTTCCATTTGTTTTCATTTTTGTTCTTTTTTTTTTTTTTACTTCTTGCTCTTATCAGCTGTCTGAAATTCTGCCAGTTGGAGGTGAACTTGTAATAATATGTACCCCTTTTGAAATAAAATGTGTCGCCTCTGAAAAGACTGAGTTTCTCTGAATTAATTCAGGTTGCTTTCCTCTCCTCCTTCGTTACATAAGGGAGATGAACTGCAGTAAGGGGACAGCTGTCCCAGTAGGAGGGGAAGGAAGGCAGGCACTTTTCAATGAGAAGCCCTTTAGGCTCACAGTCTAGCATATCTGGGCTCCATCTTGGCTTTACCACTTGACTGTAGACAAATTACTGAATCTTTCTGAAATCATTAGCTCAGTACTTGACTTACAATAAGTACCAAATGAGTGGTAACTGCTAGGATTGAGATGAGGGCATCTGAGCCCTTGGAAAAAGGAGGCATTAAGAAATAAAATAAAATAAAATCTGAAAAAACAAACAAACAAAAGAGGTGGTAGAAGGAAGCACAAAGAGAGGTCAGAGAGGACCAATGACACGTTTTTTTCACACTTCAAAATCCCCCTTTGAAGGAGTAGTTCTGCATGGCCAGGAAATGAGCAAGGAAGTCGGCAAATAGGATATTTCCCTGTTGATTTTTTTTTTCTTGTTGTCTTCATGCATTTCACGGTCCCACGTCCCTAGGATTTAGAACTAGTAGATACTTTGGGTTGAAAAGGCATTTGCCATTTTTTTTTTTTGCATTTTGTTCAGTTTTATGGGTTAGCCAGTGGATCTAACACTGTACATGAGAAAATGAATTTCAGATGGTAAACAACTGGCTGGAATATAAGCTTAATTAGCATATTCCATTTTGAAAACTTCAGATGATCTAAGCTGATCATGTCAATGAACTTTGCATTTTCTGTTTTTGTGAAAGCTTATGAGATTTTCCCTGATGGAGGACAGAGGAGGTTGGATTTGGAATCAGGTTTCCCAGGCTGTGCTGTTGACTTGTGTATCCATGTGAAAACAACAACCACCAAACCTCTTTTATAAACAGCTCCCAGAGGAAATGGAATAATTCAGGCCCTCCAACCTGCTTAGAGTTAAGCTACCCCATTCACTTGTTCATTCATTCACTGTACACAAATTCCTTAAAGTTCCCTGTCAAAGAAGCTAGTAGAGCTAGATGACCCCCAGACCTCCAACTATGATATTTGAAATTTAATCTTAAAAAGTATTAAAGCTTCCTTAGGTCTTAGAAAGAAATTCTTGATGATTTTTCTTCCCCTCGCCCTCTCCCTGAGAACAAAGTCTTCAAAGTTGTGTGAAAAACAAACCAACCAACAAAATCAGCTTAGGCTTTTGGTATATTAAAATGCCTTGTGCTTATTACCAATAAAGAAGTTTTTGGTTGCAAGTGATGGAAAGCTCAAGCCTTACTATCTAATCAATGATTGGAAATCCTGTTGGTCCATGAAACTGAGAAGTTCAAATGTATGGTCTGGCTTCAGGTGAAGCTTGATACAGTGGCTTGAAATATGTCAACAAGGAGGCAGTTTTTCCCTAGCTCTGCCTTTCCCAGTATTGGCAGCCTCCTGCGGCCATATACATTGGATCTTTGGGAGCTCCAGGTTTTGTCCCTAGGCAGTGACAATTCCACATGTCACATTCCCATATTGCAGTGCTCAAGGGAAGATAGGTCACCTCCAGAAGCTCCTACACAGGCACAGATGTATGATTCACTCTTTCTCATTTCTTTAAACTTGATCACACATTCATTCCTGAACCTATTACAGAAAGATAGTGGGATGTGTTGGTGAGCTTAGTCCTGCTGTAAGAGCTATAGGTAGGGTTAACCTCACTCAAACACATGGCTGAGAATGGAGGACCATGTTTGATCTGGAAGACAATTGGATACTGTTAGTTTGAGAAGGAAGGAGCGGATGCTGGAGATTAGCTCATTTTTAGAGGATTTGGCATGCTGAAACTTGGGCATGTTTTATAAATTTATAAACTTGAAGCTGCTCTTTTTCTTTTCTTTTTTTTTAAGCCAAAATTTCTATTTAAATTACCAAAACATCTTTAAAAGATTTTTTTCTATTTGTAGACCCTCTCAAGTCTAGCCCAGTTTTTCCTGTCAACAGGTAGTGATGCAAGTCAGGACACATCAGTACTACATCTTAACATGAGCCTATGGGATATTAATAAAATATATAGAGAGTGCACATTCAGCTATCTGTAATTCTGTGAAGTCAGGCCAGATGTTTAATGCACCAGTTAGAAACTGTACCACATTGTTCTGAACAATTCCAAAGGGTATTGGAGAAATAATTAGATTATAGCAGGTCACAGATGCCTTAGAATACTAAATGGTTTTAAAAATGCTAAATTAAACTGCTCTTCTATTCTGATATTTGCCTTTTATTAGTCAATACTTAAAATGTACCTAAAAACAATCACATATCCCTTTTAAGTATGTTTCCAAAACATACTGCACTGGAGTGAGATCTGTCATTACAGGACTTGAAAGAGAATTCAAAGGAAAACATCAGGTGGTTATTTCCCTGCCTGCCTGCCTGTCTGCTCACCCTCTGATCCACCCTTATTTTCCCCACATCCAAGTTAGACTCTTACTACAGTTTAGACTAGGGATTGGGAGAAAGACAATTAAAAGTAAAAAAAAAGAGAGAGAAAAAAACACCCCTTTGACTTCCAAGAAAGAGGAGGGATTGTGGTTCAGAATAGATTAGTACCTGGCCACAAGTGATGGGCTGAGGCTATTGCAGAACTAAAGACTGCTGATCCTTACTCTTCTCCCTTTTCTGTGCTTCCGTGTCTGGCCATGCAGATGGTGCATGATCCGGCTCCAGCTGATGTAGGCTGTGTCCTTGACCCCTGCCACTCTCTAACGCCCTGTCCCCCTTCTCACTTTGTTTTTATATAAAATGCAAAGCTCAACATTCAGAAAACGAAGATCATGGCATCCGGTCCCATCACTTCATGGAAAATAGATGGGGAAACAGTGGAAACAGTATCAGACTTTATTTTTTGGGGCTCCAAAATCACCGCAGATGGTGACTGCAGCCATGAAATTAAAAGACGCTTACTCCTTGGAAGGAAAGTTATGACCAACCTAGATAGCATATTCAAAAGCAGGGACATTACTTTGCTGACTAAGGTCCATCTAGTCAAGGCTATGGTTTTTCCTGTGGTTATGTATGGATGTGAGAGTTGGACTGTGAAGAAGGCTGAGCACCGAAGAATTGATGCTTTTGCACTGTGGTGCACTCTTGAGAGTCCTTTGGACTGCAAGGAGATCCAACCCGTCCATTCTGAAGGCGATCAACCCTGGGATTTCTTTGGAAGGAATGATGCTAAAGCTGAAACTCCAGTACTTTGGCCACCTCATGTGAAGAGTTGACTCATTGGCAAAGACTCTGATGCTGGGAGGGATTGGGGGCAGGAGGAGAAGGGGATGACGGAGGATGAGATGGCTGGATGGCATCACGGACTCGATGGACATGAGTCTGAGTGAACTCCGGGAGATGGTGATGAACAGGGAGGCCTGGCGTGCTGTGATTCATGGGGTCGCAAAGAGTCGGACACGACTGAGCGACTGAACTGAACTGAAGAAGCAAACCTGGAGCAAGCAGAGAGTGAATTCTTCCTCTGACACACTGTGTGTGGCCCTGGGAAAAGAACTTCAGTTCTTTCACTTATGAAGATGGAGATATGAGGCCCATCTTGTTTTCCTATTGTGGACTTCAATAAAGTAGGGCATTGTAAAGGTTCATTAAATCTGAGAAAGCACTTTTTTATCAAGACAGAGCTGAAACTTGTACATAGTTGCTTTTTATCTTCATAGTGATGAGTAGGGCCAGGATCATTTCAGAAGGTGCAATCCACTACTGTTAAATTAAGCTATGTTCTCTAACAGTTTATCTTTGGGAAAGAAGCAGTTTGAGAAATGCTTCTGTGTACTGTCATGGAAGCTCAGACCTTAAGATAATAGTATCTAAGTCTTGTTCTGAGACATTATTACAAATCAAGGGACAAATTCCTTATTCTTAGAAATGACTTAAAACATAGCTTTGGAGGAATGGCTTACAGTTATTTGGAGCAGATCAGTTCAGTTCAGTTCAGTTGCTCAGTCATGTCTGACTCTTTGTGACCTCATGGACTGCAGCATGCCAGGCTTTCCTGTCCATCACCAATTCCTGGAGCTTGCTCAAACTCATGTCCATCGAGCTGGTGATGCCATCCAGCCGTCTCATCTTCTGTCATCACCTTCTCCTCCTACCTGCAGTCTTTCCCAGCATCAGGGTCTTTTCCAGTGAGTCAGTTCTCACTGACTGAGAGCAGATCAATAGTCAGTTCTCACTGACAAAGAGTAGATCAATATACCTCTAATTGTTGAGGTATGTATTTACTAGTGATCATACATGTGGATTGGAGAAGGCAGTGGCACCCCACTCCAGTGCTCTTGCCTGGAAAATCCCATGGACGGAGGAGCCTGGTGGGCTGCAGTCCATGGGGTTGCTAAGGGTCGGACACGACTGAGTGACTTCACTTTCACTTTTCACTTTCATGCACCGGAGAAGGAAATGGCAGCCCACTCCAGTGTTCTTGCCTGGAGAATCCCAGGTATGGGGGAGCCTGGTGGGCTGCCATCTATGGGGCAGCACAGAGTCGGACACGACTGAAGTGACTTAACAGCAGCAGCAGCAGCATACATGTGGATTACCCTGGAGCCACATGATCCTCTCTGTATAGCTCATTGTTAATATCCACCAAAGCTGTCAGAACTTGCCAACCATATTATTGTTTCACTGTTTCTGGAGTACTGGTACTCATTTTAGGTACCCAAACAGATGCTAGTAAAGTAATGCTCAAAATTCTCCAAGCCAGGCTCCAGCAATATGTGAACCGTGAACTCCCTGATGTTCAAGCTGGTTTTAGAAAAGGCAGAGGAACCAGAGATCAAATTGCCAACATCCGCTGGATCATGGAAAAAGCAAGAGAGTTCCAGAAAAACATCTATTTCTGCTTTATTGACTATGCCAAAGCCTTTGACTGTGTGGATCACAATCAACTGTGGAAAATTCTGAAAGGGATGGGAATACCAGACCACCTAATCTGCCTCGAGAAATCTGTATGCAGGTCAGGAAGCAACAGTTAGAACTGGACATGGAACAACAGACTGGTTCCAAATAGGAAGAGGAGTACGTCAAAGCTGTATATTGTTACCCTGCTTATTTAACTTCTATGCTGAGTACATCATGAGAAACGCTGGACTGGAAGAAACACAAGCTGAAATCAAGATTGCCAGGAGAAATATCAATAACCTCAGATATGCAGATGCCACCATCCTTATGGCAGAAAGTGAAGAGGAGCTAAAAAGCCTTTTGATGAAAGTGAAAGAATAGAGCAAAAAAGTTGGCTTAAAGCTCAACATTCAGAAAACGAAGATCATGGCATCTGGTCCCATC
Organism: Capricornis sumatraensis; assembly: GCF_032405125.1. Lineage (NCBI taxonomy): Eukaryota > Metazoa > Chordata > Mammalia > Artiodactyla > Bovidae > Capricornis > Capricornis sumatraensis. The sequence goes on from NC_091083.1 coordinate 11,485,400, forward strand.
ACTTCATGGGATATAGATGGGGAAACGATAGAGTGTCAGACTTTATTTCCTTGGGCTCCAGAATCACTGCAGATGGTGATTGCAGCCATGAAATTAAAAGACGCTTACTCCTTGGAAGAAAAGTTATGACCAACCTAGATAGCATATTCAAGAGCAGAGACATTACTTTGCCGACTAAGGTCCGTCTAGTCAAGGCTATGGTTTTTCCTGTGATCATGTATGGATGTGAGAGTTGGACCGTGAAGAAGGCTCAGCTCCGAAGAATTGATGCTTTTGAACTGTGGTGTTGGAGAAGACTCTTGAGAGTCCCTTGGACTGCAAGGAGATCCAACCAGTCCATTCTGAAGGCGATCAACCCTGGGATTTCTTTGGAAGGAATGATGCTAAAGCTGAAACTCCAGTACTTTGGCCACCTCGGGTGAAGAGTTGACTCATTGGCAAAGACTCTGATGCTGGGAGGGATTGGGGACCGAAGGAGAAGGGGACGACCGAGGATGAGATGGCTGGATGGCATCACGGACCCGATGGACGTGAGTTTGAGTGAACTCCGGGAGTTGGTGATGGACAGGGAGGCCTGGCGTGCTGCGATTCATGGGGTTGCAAAGAGTCGGACATGACTGAGCGACTGAACTGAACTGAACTGAACTGAAATATATTTTCTGAGAGGAGTGGTTTCTGAAATTGTGAGATTTATCTTATTTCCAAACCATCTTTGTATTTTCCTTGTGTTTGAAGTTACCTCTTTTAAGACTGATATTTTCCTAAAGTCGAAGCTACTTGGGTGCATAAATATGTTTGGTGCTTCCCAGTTGGCGCAATGGTAAAGAATCTGCCTGCCAAAGGAGGAGACACAGGTTCTATCTCTGGGGGGGAAGATCCTCTAAAGTAGTAGGGAATGGCAACTTGCTCTGGCATTCCTTCCTGGGAGACCCCATGGACAGAAGAGCCTGGGGGGCTACAGTCGATGGGGTCAAAAAGTCAGACATGACTGAGTGACTGATCACATGAACATGTTTAATGTGGAAAGAAACATATTTAAAGTGGAATCAAAAACTGAGGGGGTGGCTCAGATGGTAAAGAATCTGCCTGCAATGCAAGAGACTCGGGTTCAGTCCCTGAGTCTGGAAGGGAATGGCAACCCACTCCAGTCCTCATGCTTGGAGAATTCCATGGACAGAGGAGCCTGGCGGATTACAGTCCATGGGGTCCCAAAGAATTGGACACAACTGGTCCACTTACACTTTCACTATACTCAAAAGCGGTTTTATATTATACCTGTTTATAAATGACCATGGAAACTGTTCTTCCTTGGCACTGTCTGGGAGAAGCAGATGTACTACAATTGATATTTTTTCCCTTAAGAATTGGCACATATTGATTATCTGCAAAATTGTTTAAGGAATGAAATATTATTAATCAATTAGATTTGGACTAAGTGAATGTTTTATAATAGCATCTATTTAAAATAAGTTAAAATTATCATGGGAAATTATCTTGAATATAAATCTATTATTTAATAAATTTCCTGACCATGATTCATGACAAATATATTATAAACGATGTCTATGGTCCCCTCTGTTTCACTTCCTTCATACTCTAAGTGATTAAGCTAAAATTTGGGAAATTTAAAAGGATATATAATTCTTTCATTATGTAAGTTTTTATTCCTTTTGTTTGACATTTAAAATGTATTAGTGCTACAAATTTGTAGATACTTTCCTAGGTTTCATATCTGTGTTTAAAAATTAAGATCTAGAATTGATGAGTCTTTTTAAAAGTGCACAGATATTGCCAATGTTTTAGTGGGCTTTTATCCTTAATAAATGTTTTTTTTTAAATGGTGATAGAATTGATATGTGATTTTAAAAATGTTACTTTTAAAAATTAGTCATTTTTGTTTGGAAGGCAGCTTTCTGGTAGTTTAATTCTAGTGTTTACACAGAAGCAAGACTCTGTGAGTCACTTCCCAAGCAGCCCCTCTTTGTTTTCTTCAGTGGCCCAGGGAACAGACTTGTCACTCTGAAGTGCTCACCTGTAATTCTGTCCTCCCCTACTTCCCTGGGGCGAGTTTGAAATAAGCTTATCAGATCATATCTTATTGACAAAAAGCAAAGCTTACTGGTTGACAAAAGAAGAGGCGAGAACAAGTAAACCGTAAATGACAGAGGTTTGATGTAAAAAAAAAAATCTGGGTTAACGTTTTTAAATATTTTTTGAAACTGGGACATACGTCTTTTTATATTTGCTTCATTTTTACTTTATGTAAAATTTTAAGTGCAATAAAAGCTAACCGTTTTGTTTGTTATAGTTATATGTTCCCAAGCAAATCTTTCTATCATATTTTTGGAAGAACTTAGAGAAAAGTATGTTGCATCTTATGTGCTTTAAGTATAATTTTCTAATAGAAAATAGATATGGCTTTCAGACAGAAAGAGCTTTCGGATAGGAAGTAGAAATATTCTAAATATTGAAATCAATTATTATAAATGTTAAGTAATTATAAGGATATTTTATATCATATTTAGGCTTCCCTTTTAGCTCAGTTGTAAAGAATCTGCCTGTAATGCAGGAGACCCGGGTTTGATTTCTGGGTTGGGAAGATCTCCTGAAGAAGGAAATGGCAACCCACTCCAGTATTCTTGCCTGGAGGATCCCGTGGACAAAGGAGCTTGGCAGGTTACAGTCCATGGAGTCACAATAATCGGGCACGATTTAGTGACTAAACCACCACCATATCATATTTATATACTGTCTTCCTCACTAAACAAAAATAGTCTTAAGGAACTTTTAAATCATATTTATTTCTTGTCTTCTTGATCATATAAAACAATATTACCATCTCCATTATAATGCAGCTGATATTTATTAATTGCATAGCAGATGTAGGAGCTTATTCTGGGTACTCTGAAGGTGGTATGTGCTGGAAGTCTGGTCACTTTGATTCATTCTTTGTTTCCAGACTCTTTAACCAACCTTCTAAAGTTGCTCTATCTACTAATACATATAGATGGGTCAAAACCATCTCCTGACTGCTAGATACTGGCTCCTAAGCAATCCCAGAGAACAAAGAAATCTGACCTTGGTCCATGATTGAGAAAGTCAGGAGAAATGTAGCCAATGCTCTGGGCTACAAAGAGAGAAAGAGAGAAGCTGCTTAGTTGTCTCCGACTCTTTGCAACCCCATGGGTTGTAGCCTACCAGGCTCCCACATCCATGGGATTTTCCAGGCAAGAATACTAGAATGGGTTGCCATTTCCTTCTTCAGGGGATCTTCCCGACCCAAGGATTGAACCCAGATCTCCCGCATTGCAGACAGACGCTTTACCCTCTGAGCCACCGAGTAGTATAAAACTTTATTTGAAATGAGACTGATAGCAGCTAAGGAGGGAAAGGTTTGGAAGGGAAGAACTAGAGCTGCTAAATAGCAACAAGTTGAGGGGAAGAGGGCCACAGTAGGTAGATTTTTAAAAAAGTTTTTACCAGTTACTATGGTAGTAAGTGCAAGCAAGAATAATAGAAGAAATTCTCTGAGAACATTCCTGAAGCATATCATGAATTCATCCTCAGTCATCCTTGTTATGAGTTTTGGGGAACGATAGAAGAGGTTGCTGAAATAGAGACGAGTGAGGAAGAAAAAGAAGTTCATAGACTTGAGGAAACTAATGGTATCAGTGTAATGAGACTAGTATTCGGATAATGGTGATATTATGAAAAGACTGATGGAAAGCTGAGTGAAGACTAAAATCCTAAAATTTGATTGGAGAGGAGGGGAAAAGGTATTGAGATACGGAGATATGTTACTAACTTAGGTTTTTAAGGAACATGACCTTGCTCAGCTCATACCCTTCCTCGGCTCTTCCAGGAAAGACTGTTGAGGCTTTCCAAAAGTTTCTTGTAAGTTGACAGTGGGGTCCCTGGGATTCCCAAGTTATTATCTGTCTGCATTCAGGAGTGTTCCCTTCAATAGGAAGGGTGTTCTCTACATGGAAGGGAAACCACCTGCTTTAGGATGGTGAAAGCCGACATATGCTGAGAAAGTTAGAATGGCCTAACTGAGCCATGCCCATTAAATCGAGTTGTGTACTTGAGCCTGCAAGACACATAAATCATCCTCTTGTCCAGTAGGAATATGGGGCAGCTCTCAGAGCCTTCTGGTTTGTATCCAGATTAACATCTAGTAATGGGGTCGCACGGAGTCGGACACAACTGAAACGACTTAGCAGCAGCAGCAGCAACAATGTTAGTGGAGACAACGAAGTCATTCAAAATATGAAACCAGAATATATAGGTTTTAGAACATGGAATGGAAGTACTGTGTCATTAAGAGTTCATTATAATTTGTGTCAGAAAGTACAGGAAATAAAAGCATTCAGAAAAAAGTTATACCAGTTCAGAATGTGTCATCTACCATGTTGTGTGCCAGAATCCTAACAGGCATTTCTCTTTACACATGGCTCTTCTGAACCTCATTCCTGCCTTTGACTTATCCTATAAGAACAGCATCCTTCTTTAGTAAACAAATGAACACACTTCTTCACTCAGCAGTTAAAGAAAGCCACTAATTCACCTGTAAGTCTCAAGGATTGATTTTGGTAGAATTATGCCTCAATTACATATATATATATATATATATATATATTTGCCTCAATATCTCTAATATGGGATGCTTACAATCTTATATAAAAATAAATGAATGTTGTTTGGGAGGAGACAGAATGACTCTGAAGCTTATGCTGTTAGGAACCATTTATTACATTTTAATTTAATTATGCACTTTAATGGTGGTAAGAATTCACCACCATTGCCTGTTTTCATCAGACCTGTTGCACTCAAGTGTTACAATTCATTTTACAGAAGTTAGAAAGAATGATAACAAGAGGAAAATAAAAATGAATTCCCAGTATTCAGTGTCAATAGAAGGTAGTGTAAATCTTTTAAGACTTTTATAACATATCTATATGTAAACAAATAAAATTAAGAAAATATGTATTATGCTTATCGCTTTTACTTTTATTATTGTAACTTTTTTCACTTAAGGAAATTGTCAAATTGTCTCTGCATTATCAAATATGTCTGGATAGTATCCGTTATAATGGGAGCATAGTATGCCATTGTTTGCACAGATAGCAGTCACTGTAACTAGTCTGTCTCTTTGGGCATTTGTGTGTTCTTCAATTTTTTAAGATTATAATCAAAATTATGATGAAAATCCTTTTAACTAAATCTTTGTGCTGAAATTTACTAAGATAACTTCTTTGAGGCAAAACTGATGCTTCATAGAGCTGACATTTTTTAATTAATTTGCTGTAATCACAAGATTACCCTCCGGAAAGGATGTATTCTCCCAACCCCTGCATCCTTGACAAGTCTGGGTGATTAATCTTCATCTTAATAGGAGGTAAAATTGGTCTTGATATTGTTTAAATTAGTATACGTAGAAGGGAGCACATTTTCTTTCTTTTTGGGCCATGAGGCATTTTCTTTTACTTCATTCCCTCCTTCCTTCCTTGTTTATTTATTTATTTATTTTTGGGTAATTTTGTCTACATAAGGATGTCTATATCATCCTTTTTTTTTGAGAAGTTAAACAAAGGGGAGTACAGAGAGCAATGAAACAGAATATGTAACACCTGAAATTAATAAAGGTTTAACTTTTGTTGTGGCTCAGACGGAAAAGGAGTCTGCCTGCAATGCAAGAGACCTGAGCTCCATCCCTGGGTTGAAAGGATCCCCTGGCAGCCAACTCCAGGATTCTTGCCTGGAGAATCCCATGGACAGAGGAGTCTGGTGGGCTGCAGTCTGTGGGGTCACAAAGAGTCGGACACGACTGAGCAGCTAAACGCACATAACGTTTCATTTATTTTAATTATTTATTGCTTTAGATCCTTAAAATAGAATATAAGAATATATATTCTTATAATACATATTGTATATATAGATATATAATATAAGGTTGAAATATCATTTTCTCTCTAATCCACTTACCTCTTTTCTTCTCCAGAAGCATCCACTGTCATGAATTTGGTGGTGTATTTTCTGTCTATGTTTTCTTATTCATTTAATTAAAATTAGGGTCAGCTGTTAGCCATAAAAATTAAAAATAAGAGTGACTTAACATGAAGTTCACCTCTCACTTGTGAAAAAGTCCAGGTACATAGTCCAGGGTGGGCATAGTCCTCCACCAGTGACCTGGGATTCTTCTAGTTTCTTGCCTTATATTGGGTGGCTTTGATCTCATAATTCAAAGTAGTGACATCCTCATTCCAAAAAGGACAGAAAAAGGTATTAAAAAGTATTAACAATTACCTACCTGTTACAAAAATTAATACTTATTTTAACAAAAATTAATCAGTAATAAGCTGCAACGTTGCATTCAGTTGTCCCCCTGTACAAATAAGAGTGCAAGGAATATTCATTACACATCTCCTCTTCTGCATGGGTGAGCTTCTCTGGCTTACGTACCTCGAAATGGAATTTCTGGGTCTTAGGGGATGACTCTCGGTACACAATACTATACTAGATATTGTGAAATTCTTCTCCTTGTTAGGGTACTTTCAGCTTCAAATAACAGACAATGGACTTCAAAGCGGCTTAAATAAAGAAATTTATTACCTCACATACCAAGAAGCCCAGAAGTAGGGATGCTCTAGGCCTGGCTTATTCATTGACTCAATGGCTTGCTGTCTCCTCTTGGCTGCAAAGAATCAAGTGCAGACAAAACAATGGCGAAAGTCATTGTGTCTTTTTATTTCCTTTGAAGAGCAGGGAAACTTCCTAGAAGAGCTTTCTTTCATGTCTTATTGGCTAGAACTGAATCACACGTCAATGACTAAATTGATTACTTACAAGATAAGACCATAATGACTGGGTGGCAGAAAGGGCCAGTTATCCTCGAAGAATATTATCAGGAGGAAGGAGATACCAGCACAAAATATGCTGTTAGGACGGAAGACGGGGATGGTGGATGACCAGTAGGCAGTAGGCAGTGTCTGCTTTATTCCTAAAAATGCTGCTACATTCCCATCAGTAGCAAATGAGTCCTTGATTATCAGAGCTTTTGTTTGTTTTTGCCAATCTAATGAATATGAAAAAATACTCTTTATTGTATTCCTTGGCATTTTCCTGCTTCTGGTGGGTTGCTTACCTTTCCAGACATTTATAGGCCTTCTGGGTTTTCTCTTCTGTGAAAAGCCTTATTTATGTTTTTGCCTAGTATTCTCTAGAATCATTTGCGTTTTTCTTATTGATTTGTAACCGTTTCAACAGTATATTCTGAATAATAATTGTCTATAAAGTTGTGTTGGAAGTGCCTTCTGCCAATAAATGGCTTGTCTTTTTTACTTTTAATTAAAAACAGAAGTTTCTATAACTTAAAGGTTTGTATTTTTTATATCTAGTCCCAAAATTATCTTCTACGTGAAGGTCATACAAATATTATTCTTTTTCTTACTAAATATTAAGTGACTAGCAACTTTTTGTATGTGTATACTAGCAATTTTTTAAAGTAATCTGAGGACTCTTCCTTAGAATCTGTAAGATCAAAACTGCTTTTATGATCTTATTAAATGTTGTTTTTTTCACTCTCAATATTTTATCCATGTAAAGTGGAGTCTTTCAGAGGCTGCATGGCCTGTGATCTCACAGCAAATTGAAAATATCAAAGCAGAGATGGGACCCAGTTGCCCCTTCTTATATCGAACATTAAAGTGGTTTGTGAGACTAACAGTGATATTTTTCTGAATAAGTTTTTTTGTTTGTTTGTTGGAGACAACTTTTTTCCTCACAAAATATTTATATAAATGTATATGTGATTTATTCTTTAAAATATTGAATTTATAACTATTTTAAAAAATTCTGTTTTAATTTCTAACATATTAAGCATTGAGAAATATAATCCACATAAATGAAAGCTGTTTGGGATACTCAATAATTTTTAAGAATATAAAGGAGTCCTGAAACCAAAAATCTGTGAAAGTTTGCTGTATGTGAACAGTAATTTTTAATTCAGAAATTCCCTTGCCTCGTAGCTATGTATCCAAAATTAGAACATTTATTTCATTGTCCTTGGGAAAATATGATTTGGAAAACAATTCTGTTCCCATATACATTGTGTATTAGCTAGAGTGAAGATAATTAACTTGAATTTTTATCACCCATCAACTGCAATCATCCATTAGCCCAATGGGTACCATAAAATAATAGAAAAAGTGTGAATTTTGGTGTTGGACTAGAGTACCATAAATAATAGAGCGTAAATTTTGGTGTCGGACAGACCTGGCTTTGGATCTCAAGCATGGACACTGTAGCTTAAGCTAATAACTCAAGCTGTCTGAACCTTGGTGTTGGGGACGGAGTAGCCCATCTGGTAGTGTGTCTTTCTCATTAGGAAGAGAAGAGTGTGGCTGAGCAGAGAGGAAGCAAGTCCTGACTCAGCGGCACACTCTCGGGTCTTAAGTGAGTAGCAGTGCTCCACTGCTCAGTGCTGCGGTTAAGGGCATCAGCCTTGTAGCCAGACCTCCTGGTGCACAGCCCAGTTCTGCTTGCTCAGTTAATTAATCTGTGGGTGAGTTACTTAACCTGTGTGTGTTTTTGAATATCCTAAAATGTGATTTGGAGTAATAGTACTCTTTATGCCATAAGGGTAATTGTGAGAATTAACTGAATTACCATGTTTAAAACCCTTTTACAGTTTTGCCATGTAGTATGAATAAATGTTTACCTTTTCAGTTATACTTGCTCTTGCTATTAGCTATTAGCTGGAGTATTTCTCTGTTGCCTCATAATAAACCACCCCAAAACCATAGTGCCCTTAAAACAAAAATAATAATATATTTTGTGTACAAATCTCAATAGTTACAGATCATCTCTGTCTACAATGGCATTAGCTAGGGTGGCTGACCTGGGGCCTGGAGGATATACCTTCAAGTTGTATGACTCATACAGTTGATGCTGACTTCTGCGTAGAGCGCAGCCGGGGCTGTGTGCTGGGGACCTCTGTACTCTCCAAGTTGGCCTCTTCACAGGCGTGGGTGGAGGCTGGGTTTTAAGAATGAGCACCTCAGGAGAAACAGGGAGAAGTCCATCAGACTTTTATAACTTGTCCTCAGTAGTCACCTAAATGGAATTTATATGATTTCCGTTAGTCGCAGATCCATCCAGATTTAAGAGGGAACACGGACACCCTCCTCTCTGTGGGAGTAGTGTCAGAGTCACAGAAGACCGTGGGGACTGGGAAATACTGTTGCAGTCATCTTCAGGAGCTACGGTTTGCCACAAGAGTCGTCTACTGATCTATGAGATGACGTAATAATCTTGTCATTCTTAATCACCAGCAGCAACAGTCTCCACGCTGTGTATCAGAACTATCTTAGTGCAGTTTACAAAATGTAGATGGTGGGCAACTATTCATTTCTTTTTAGTATTTTTCTCTATTTCCTGCCTTTTTTTTCCAATATTGAGCACTTATTAATATAATAAAAATTTAAATGAGGATTAACTATTTTGACGGTATATCTATGTATTCTATATTCTATGAATATGGAATTTTTAAACTTGAAATGAAAATCTGTTTTACTCCTTGTTTCTCAGTTTGGACATACTTCTAGTGGCAGTGACCTCTAGAATAAAGGAAAAGGAAGACAGGAAATGATCCTGTTCACGAATATTTCTAGGTTAAATGTTAGGTTCCTTAGGGCAAGCCTCAGTCACCAAATATAGCCCATAAAGCCATGAAATGTGGTTCTCACTGCCTTTTCCTTAGAACTGCAGGTTGGAGACCAGTGATAAACTGCTGGTGAACTTGGGCAGAGAGCAATTTCTATTCATCTGTCAGGAAATTCATACACATAGTAAATATGTGAGTACATTTGATAATGATAAGATTCACACAAATGAATGTGTAAATAAGGTGGCAGCCTTGAGATTTTGGGAAATGGCCAAAAGTTTTATCCCCCACTAAAACTTTGGATCTGCCTCTGATCTCACACAAAGCCATCTCTTTGACTTAAATGTGTCTTATTCTAAAAGATGCCAGGAATAGTTCTTTGAAACATTCAGCTTCTCTTTGCAGCTGTAATATACTTTTCCCTTCAAATGGCAAAATTATTCATTTTAAAAAGCAAAGACCATTTCAGGTTTGAGGTGAAAGCAGAGTGAAATACGGAGGTAAAGGATCAGTTTCAAAGAGGAACAATTCTTTTTAACAATTTAATCTACTTTGAAGTAGCAGGTGTTGTTACATATATAGGGAATAGTAAAATGCTCAGAAATAAAGAACATACTGAATGTCACTCTGAGGACTTACACGGAGTTCATGTGACTTCTTGAGTAGATTAATTTAGTCCTGGGAATAGTTTACAAGATACTTGACTTTTGACTCAGTATAGTTTTCATTTATTGAGCAAATATTATGTTCCAAGCCCTCTCCTGTGCACTTTACTTACTGATATTAATTCCTTCAATTCTCTCAACACCCCTGTGATGTAGTTAATACCATTATCCCTTGTTTATAGCCTAGAACAAAAAAGGTAAAAACGTGCCCAAGATGACAAAGTACAGCAGTCAGGCTTCATACCCAGGTTGACTAGCTCTAGTATCCAAGGTTTTATGTGCCTCTAATTGTGTTGCAGATGAGTTTTGGTTTTGTTTGTTTGTTAAATAATAGTGCTTGGAAATTTTGCACTCGGTCAGTCAGTTCAGTCTCTTAGTCATGTCCGACTCTTTGCAACCCCATGAACCGCAGCACACCAGGCCTCCCTGTCCATCACCAACTCCCCAAGTCCACCCAAACCCATGTCCATCGAGTCAGTGACGCCATCCATCCATCTTATCCTCTGTTGTCCCCTTCTCCTCATGCTCTCAAGTCTTTCCCAGCATCAGGGTCTTTTCAGATGAGTCAGCTCTTCACATCAGGTGGCCAAAGTATTGGACTTTCAGCTTCAACATCAGTCCTTCCAATGAATACCCAGGAATTATTTCCTTTAGGATGGACTGGTTGGATCTCCTCGCAGTCCAACGGACTCTCAAGAGTCTTCTCCAACACCACAGTTCAAAAGCATCAATTCTTTGGCACTCAGCTTTCTTCACAGTCCAACTCTCACATCCATACATGACCACTGGAAAAATCATAGCCTTGACTAGATGGACCTTTGTTGGCAAAGTAATGTCTCTGCTTTTTAATATGCTTCCTAGGTTGGTCATAACTTTCCTTCCCAGGAGTAAGCGTCTTTTAATTTCATGGCTGCAGTCACCATCTGCAGTGATTTTGGAGCCCAGAAAAATAAAGTCTGACACTGTTTCCCCATCTATTTGCCATGAAGTGATGGGACTGGATGCCGTGATCTTAGTTTTCTGAATGTTGAATTTTAAGCCAACTTTTCACTCTCCTCTTTCACTTTCATTAAGAGGCTCTTTAGTTCTTCTTCACTTTCTGCCATAAGGGTGGTGTCATACTTCATCTCTTCTGGGAATGTTAACAGCTGTCCCAGCAGCCTCAGGGAGTTGTTGGAAAGAGCAGATGAATGAATTAGCATGGTTACAAATCCAGTTGCAAAATATAAAATCTGTGTTAGTTATTATTATAATTAAGAAAATTAAACATCATTAAGGCAACATTTCTTTTATACCTACCTACATTTCCGAAATACCTACTTTGAAAATCACATTGTGTAGTTTGTCCTTTTGTGTGATACAAGGTATGTCAACTGTTTAGAATGATGCTTAGATTATGATCACACTCAATAGAACCTACTAGTTATTCTTCAATTTCTAGCAGATGTCTTCAGTTTGAGGAAGCAATAAAAGGACAATATCTCCTTCTTTTCACACAGAAGATGCCAAACTAAGAGCTGAAACATGGGGCCAAGAAGACTGAGAGGGGCTGTGTGGTACTGAGGATACTTGGAAATTGAATTCACATCTTCAGTGTTCAGTGATAGTAATCCCTCTCATTTATATTATCTTGTTTATGTACTCATGTGCCAAGGCTGATCTGTTCATGGTGGCCCTCTGAGTACTGGTAAGTATTCCAAGGACACATCCAGGTTGACAAGATAGAGCGTTATGATCTCTGCCTCCAGTATTTGCCATCCTTAGAAGATTCTTTAAAGTTTCTATTTTCGATTTTACTTGTTAATCATGCCCTTGCTGCAATCGGGGTTATCAGTATTCTTCTATAACACAGGAAACAGACTATGACCTGTTTTATTCTATCTCTATATTTTTCCCACTAGAGCATACTGTTATGGCTTTTTAAATCCCTTCACAGGTCTCAGCCCTTTTCTTGAAGTTTAGCATGGATCTGGACACATAACTGATGATCCATATAGTTTTGCTGAATTAAGTTTTAGTGATTTAAGATTTCAGTCCTAACTGAATGATTGAGAATAGAGGCTTAAATGATTAAGGTTTTTAATCTTAATCATTAGTCTTAAATGATTAAGAATAAAACCTTAAACCTAAAAATGGGGCTGTTAGCACTTCCCTCATTTTTCCTAAATACCAGCTATTTCAGTTTCTGTAAAGCATGTCACTCCAGTAGGTGGAAAGCTTCATGTGTGTGTGCTTAGTGACTGCAGTCGTGTCCAGTTCTTTGTGACTCCATGGACTGTAGCCCAGCAGACCCTTCTGCCCATGGGATTCTCCAGGCAAGAATACTGGAGGGCGTTGCCACGCCCTGCTCCAGGCAGTGTTCTGACCCAGGGATCAAACCCACATCTCCTATATTGCAGGCAGATTCTTCACTGCTGAGCCACTGCAAAAACCTGGTTTGAAGGATAAATGGGGTAATTTAACTGCCTGATGTGGTTCTCAGGTCATTTTTGTCAGAATGGTCAGCAGACTAGGCAGCTGTCTAGAAGCCATGAAGGTTTGCGCACAGGTTGCCAAAAAAGGAATCAGTATAATCTAGTGACCCTGGGAAGTAGGAAGGAAAGGTCAGGTGTTAGGACGCCTGCTTCTTCCCAGCGAATCCTTCTGACATTTAAGCTTCTTATTTTTTTTTTTTTTCCTACAGCTCACCTTAACCTTTTATTTTCTTTGTGTATGCCCAGCAGTTTTATTTTCTAGATCCACTTACTGGTGTCTATGGTTTATTTGTACATTTCACTTCCTTTTCTAGCTGTTTAATAAAGGTCATGTTTTTAACTACAGTGTTGATAGTTTGTGCAGTAGACCCAGGCATCACTTCTGTAATGTCCAGTGGAATCCTTTCCACAAGACAAAAAGGAGTTTCGGAGTTTTCATAGATCTGAGTAATGACTTTTGTTCTACAGAAATATAGATTCTACTAATAATAATGCCAGGGACCTGCTGGTTACTGTCATAAAATTAATCTTTTTAAAGTGAAAAATTTAGTGGTATTTAATACATTCACAATCCAGTTCCAAAACATTTCATCACCTCAAAAGAAAAGCTGCACCAGGGGGGCAGTTACTCTGCATTGTCTCCTGCCTACCCCAGCTCCTGCCAACTAACGATCTGTTCTCTGTTTCTATGGATTTGCCAGTCTGGACTGTTCATGTAAGTGAGATCATACTATTTATATATGGCTTCTTTCAGTTATAATGTTTTAAATTTTTAATGGCTAGGTAATATTCCAGTCGGACACGACTGAGCGACTGAACTGAACTGAATATTCCAATGTGTGTATATATATATATACACACACACACACACACCAAAATTTGTCTATCCATTCATCAATTGATGAACATTTGGATAGTTTGTATACTCTTTCTATTATGAATAATGCTTCTATAAACTTTAGTGTACAAATTTCTGTGTGGAAATAAATTTTCATTTCTCTGGGTCGTTGTAATTTCAATTGTACATTCTAGTCCAATTTATCTATTTTTTTCTTTTGTTACTTGTTTTATTTTATTTTAATTTTTTTGGTGTCAAAGCTAAGAATTCATTGCCACATCTAAGGTCATGAAGATATACTACTGCAGTTACAGTTTTAGCTCTTACATTTTGGCTATTTATCTATTTGCAGTTAGAGTTTATATATGGAGTGTAGTAGGGTAAAACTGAATTATTTTGCATATGGGTATCCAATTATGGCTGGAGAAGGAGGTAGCAGCCCACTTCAGTGTTCCCGCCTGGTAAATCCCATGGACAGAGGAGTCTGGAGGGCTGTAGTCCATGGGGTTGCAGAAAAGTTGGACACGACTTAGCGGCTAAACAACAACATTCAGAGTTATCCCAGTACTATTTGTTGATGATACTGTTCTTTTCACTGTAAATAATCATGGCACTTTTAATGAAATTTGAATGACCATATGTATTTGGGCTTAATTCTGGGCTCTCAGTTTTATTTCACTGATCCATGTGTCTATCCTACATGAGCACACTGATTAATGTGTTTTGAAATTAAGAAGTGTGGGTCCTGAAATTTTGTTTTTCTTTTTCAGTGTTGTTTCAGCTTTTAGAAGCCCCTTACAATTCCATATGAAGTTGAGAGTTGACCTTTAAAATTATGAAAAAGAAAAAAAAAACACATTGGATTTTGATAGGGATTGCATTAGAATGGTAGATCCAGTAATATTTCCATCTAATAATATTAAGGCTTTCAGTCCATGAATATATGATATTATTCTATTTTTTGTCTTTAATGTATTTCAAAATATTTTCTAGTTTTCATTATATAAATCTTTCAACTTCTTGGTTAAATTTATTTCCAGGCTTTTTATTACTTTAGATATTATTATAAATAAATCTGATTTCTCATAGCTCCTTTAAGATTGTTCATTAGTGGTGATATAAACATAAGTGTTTTTTATATATGATCTGATATGTTGAATTCAGTTGTTAGCTTCTAGTACTTTTTTTTTTTGTAGATTCTTTGAGATCTTCTATATATATATGTAAGATCAAGTCATCTGCAAATAGAGATAGTTTGACTGCTTCTTTCCTAATTCATATGCCTTTTATTTCCTTATCTTGCCTAATTACTCTGGCTAGAACTTCTGCAACAGTCTTAAGTAGCAATGGTGATGCTTACTGTAGACTTCTCATAAAAGCTCCTTATTGTTTGTGAGGGTTCCTTTTTATTCCTTGTTCTCTGTCTGGTTTTTGGTTTTGTTTTGTTTAGTCAAGAAAGTATATTAGATATTGTCAAATGCTTTTTCTGCATCAATTGAGATGATCACATGTGACTTTTGACCTTCCTACTGTTAATATTAAAAATATTGTGTTCATTGAGTTCCTTATGTTGAACTACCCATGCATTCCTGGAATTTTCACACTTGGTCATAGTGTGAATATACTGTTCTGATTTGCTAATGTATATTGAACACTTAGTGCATCTACAGCTGTATGCAGTATTAGTCTATAGCTTTTATTTTGTATAGTGTAATCCTAGCCTTATGCATGAGTTGGGAAATCTTTACTCCTATTTTCTTGAGAGACTGAGAGGAGTTAATGTTAATTGCCCTTTAAATGTTTGGGAAAATTCACCAGTGAAACCATATGGTACTGGGCTTTCTTTTATTGGGAGCCTTTTCCATACTGATTCAGTCTCTTTATTTTTGTAGGTCTATTGAAATAATCTTTTTATTTTTTAGACAGTTTTTGTAGTTGGTGTGCTTTTAGAAGTTTGTCCATTTCATTTAGTTTATCCAGTTTCTTGGTGCACAGTTGTTTATAGTATTTTCTTATAATCATTTTTATTTCTCAAAATTTGGTAGTTATGTCTTCACTTTCACTTTTTATTTCATCTATTTATTAGTTTTTTTCTTTCTGTTTAACTAAAGGTCTGTCAATCTTTTTGATGTATCAAAGAAATAAATCTTGTTTATTGTTTTCTTATTTACTTTTTTCTATTGACACATAGTTGATTTACAATGTTGTTAATTCCTGTTGTATAGCAAAGTGATTTAGAACTAAATTTTTTATTTCATAGACTTGGTTGTTTTTCTATTCTATGTTTCATTTACCTATAATGATCTTTATTATTTCCTGTATCTGCTAGCTTTGGTTTTAGTTTGCTATTCTTTTTCTAGTTCCTTAAAGGTGTAAAGTTAGGTTATTGATTTAAGAGTTTTCTTATTTTTTAGTATATACATTTTTTAGCATATACATTTGCAGCTACAAATTTTAACCCTAGCATTGGTTTCACCACATCTAAAAAAATTCAATATGTTGTATATTCATTTTTACTTGTCTGAGGATGTTTTCAAAATTTCACTTGTGATTTCTCTTTTGACCTATTGGTTAAGATTATAGGGGGAGTTGGTTTTCTTTTTTTTAAAAAAGATTTTATTTTAAAAGAACTTTCCATTCAGTTCAGTTGCTCAGTCGTGTCTGACTCTTGGCAACCCCATCACAGCACGCCAGGCCTCCCTGTCCATCACCAACTCCCAGAGTTCACTCAAACTCATGTCCATTGAGTCAGTGATGCCATCCAGCCATCTCATCCTCTGTCATCCCCTTCTCCTCCTGCCCCCAATCCCTCCCAGCATCAGGATCTTTTCCAATGAGTCAACTCTTCGCATGAGGTGACCAAAGTATTGGAATTTCAGCTTTAGCATTAGTCCTTCCAATGAACACCCAGTACTGATCTCCTTTAAGATGGACTGGCTGGATCTCCTTGCAGTCCAAGGGACTCTCAAGAGTCTTCTCCAACACCACAGTTCAAAAGCATCAATTCTTCGGCGCTCAGCCTTCTTCACAGTCCAACTCTCACATCCATACATGACCACTGGAAAAATCATAGCCTTGACTAGATGCACCTTTGTTGGCAAAGTAATGTCTCTGCTTTTGAATATGCTATCTAGGTTGGTCATAACGTTCCTTCCAAGGAGTAAGCGTCTTTTAATTTCATGGCTGCAATCACCATCTGCAGTGATTTTGGAGCCCCACAAAATAAAGTCTGACACTGTTTCCACAGTAAAGTTGAGAGGACAGTACACAGATTTCTACTTTTCCTGCAATCCCCACAGATGCACAGACTCCCTCATTATCAGTGTCATCCACCAGATTTTTTTTTTTTTAACCAAAGTTGACCCTACACTGACACATCATTATTATCTAAAGTTTACAGTTAAGGATCTGTTCTTGATGTCATACATACTTTCAGTTCAGTCGCAATTCAGTTGCTCAGTCGTGTCTGACTCTTTGCGACCCCATGATTCGCAGCACGCCAAGGCCTCCCTGTCCCTCACCAACTCCCGAAGTTTACCCAAACTCATTTCCATTGAGTCGATGATGCCATCCAACCATCTCATCCTCTGTCGTCTCCTTCACCTTCTGCCCCAAATCCCTCCCAGCATCAGGGTCTTTTCAGTGAGTCAGCTGTTTGCATCAGGTGGCCAAAGTATTGGAGTTTCAGCTTTAGCATGAGTCCTTCCAATGAATACCCAGGACTGATCTCCTTTAGGATGGACTGGTTGGATCTCCTTGCAGTCCAAGGGACTCTCAAGAGTCTTTTCCAACACCACAGTTCAAAAGCATCAATTCATTGGGTCTCAGCTTTCTTTATAGTCTGACTCTCAAATCCATACATGACCACTGGAAAAACCATAGTCTTCACTAGATGGACCATTTTTGGCAAAGTAATATCTCTGCTTTTGAATATGCTATCTAGGTTGGTCATAACTTTCCTTCCCAGGAGTAAGTGTCTTTTAATTTCATGGCTGCAGTCACCATCTGCAGTGATTGTGGAGCCCCTCAAAATAAAGTCTAATGCTATTTCCACTGTTTCCCCATCTATTTGCCATGAAGTGATGGGACTGGATGCCATGATCTTAGTTTTCTGAATGTTGAGCTTTCAGCCAACTTTTTCACTCTCCTCTTTCATTTTCTGCCATAAGGGTGGTGTCATCTGCATATCTGAGGTTATTGATATTTCTCCTGGCAATCTTGATACCAGCTTGTGCTTCATCCAGCCCAGCATTTCTCATGATGTACTCTGCATATAAGTTAAATAAGCAGGGTGACAATATACAGCCTTGACGTACTCCTTTTCCTATTTGGAACCCGTCTGTTGTTCCATGTCCAGTTCTAACGATTGCTTCCTGATCTGCATACAGGTTTCTGAAGAGGCAGGTCAGGTGGTCTGGTATTCTCATCTCTCTCAGAATTTTCCAGTTTATTGTGATCCAAACAGTCAAAGGCTTTGGCATAGTCAAGAAAGCAGAAATAGATGTTTTTCTGGATCTCTCTTGCTTTTTTGATGATCCAGCGGATGCTGGCAATTTGATCTCTGGTTCCTCTGCCTTTTCTAAAACCAGCTTGAACACGATTAATGTATTGCTGAAGGCTGGCTTGGAGAATTTTGAGCATTACTTTACTAGCGTGTAAGATGAGTGCAATTGTGTGGTAGTTTGAGCATTCTTTGGCATTGCCTTTCTTTGGGACTGGAATGAAAACTGACCTTTTCCAGTCCTGTGGCCACTGCTGAGTTTTCCAAATTTGCTGGCATATTGAGTGCAGCACTTTTACAGCATCATCTTTCACGATTTGAAATAGCTCCACTGGAATTTCATCACCTCCACTAGCTTTGTTCATAGTGATGCTTTCTAAGGCCCACGTGACTTCACATTCCAGGATGCCTGGCTGTAGGTGAGTGATCACACCATCGTGATTGTCTGGTTCGTGAAGATCTTTTTTGTACAGTTCTTCTGTGTATTCTTGCCACCTCTGATTTTGTTAGATCCATACCATTTCTGTCCTTTATTGGACCCATCTTTGCATGAAATGTTCCCTTGGTATCTCTAATTTTCTTGAAGAGATCTCTAGTCTTTCCCATTCTGTTCTTTTCCTCTATTTCTTTGCATTGATTGCTGAGGAAGGCTTTCTTATCTCTTCTTGCTATTCTTTGAAACTCTGCATTCAGATACTTATATCTTTCCTTTTCTCCTTTGCTTTTTGCTTCTCTTCTTTTCACAGCTATTTGTAAGGCCTCCCCAGACAGCCATTTTGCTTACTTTGCATTTCTTTTCCATGAGGATAGTCCTGATCCCTGTCTCCAGTACAGTGTCAGGAACCTCAGTCTATCAGATCTAGTCCCTTATATCTATTTCCCATGTCCACTGTTTAATCATAAGGGATTTGATTTAGGTCATACCTGAGTGGTCTAGTGGTTTTCCCTACTTTGTTCAATAAGTCTGAATTTGGCAATAAGGAGTTCATCCTCTGAGCGACAGTCAGCTCCCGGTCTTGTTTTTGCTGACTATATAGAGCTTCTCCATCTTTGGCTGCAAAGAATATAATCAATCTGAAATTGGTGTTGACCATCTGGTGATGTCCATGTAGAGTCTTCTCTTGTGTCGTTGGAAGAGGGTGTTTGCTATGACCAGTGCGTTCTCTTGGCAAAACTCTGCTTCATTCTGTACTCCAAGGCCAAATTTGCCTGTTACTCCAGATGTTTCTTGACTTTCTATTTTTGCATTCCAGTCCCCTATAATGAAAAAGAGATCTTTTTTGGGTGTTAGTTCTAACAGGTCTTGTAGGTCTTCATCAATCCATTCAACTTCATCTTCTTCAGCGTTACTGTTGGGTCATAGGCTTGGATTACTGTGATATTGAATGGTTTGCCTTGGAAATGAACAAGAGAGCATTCTGTTGTTTTTGAAATTGCATCCAAGTACTGTGCTTTGGACTCTGGTTGACCCTGATGGCTACTCCATTTCTTCTAAGGGATTCTTGCCTGCAGTAGTAGATATAATGGTCATCTGAGTTAAATTCACTCATTCCAGTCCATTTTAGTTCATTGATTTCTAGAATGTTGACGTTCACTCTTGCTGTCTCCTGTTTGACCACTTCCAACTTGCCTTGATTCATGGACCTGACATTCCAGTTTCCTATGCATTATTGCTCTTTACAGCATCAGACCTTGCTTCTATAGGTTTGGGCAAATATGTAATGACATGTATCCATCTTTGTAATATCACAGAGTATTTCACTGTCTTAAAAATCTTTTGTGTTGCAGCTCTGCATTCCACCTCCCCTGACCCCTGGACACCACAAGCCTTCAGATTGGCTTCTTTCACTTGATAAAATGTGTTTAGGTTTCCTCCATGACTTCTCATGGCTTGGCTGCTCATTTGCTCATTTATTTTTATAGTGTGGAGTAATATTGCATTGTCTGGGTGTACCAAATTCTTGTTTTTCAAAATTGTTTTCTCTAAGATTATGATGTTTAATTTTCATGCATTTGTAGATTTTTAAGCTTTTTTTCCAATTATTAATTTTCAGTTTTATTCCATTGTGTTTGGAGAAGATGCCTTATATGTTTCAACCTTGATAAATGATTATTTTGGGCCTAACATGGTATGTTTTTAAAATATTCCACTTTTACTTGAAGAGAATGTTTATTCTGCCATTGATAGTTGTTATTATTGTTTAGTTGCTAAGTCATGTCCAACTCTTTTGCAACCCCATGGACTGTAGCCTCTCAGACTCCTCGATCCATGGGATTTTCCAGGCAAGAATATTGGAGTGGTTTGCCATTTTGTTCTCCAGGGGATCTTCTCAACCCAGGGATAAACCATGCATCTCTTGCATTGGCAGGTGGTTTCTTTACCATTGAGCCACCTGGGAGGCCCATTATTGATAGCAGAGTGATATATATATCTTTGAAAAAAACTATATATATTACATATATATACATATATATGGTCTAGTTTGATTATAGATACTAGGTCTAGTTTGATTATAGTGTTGTTCAAAGCCTGTTTTCTTTTTCTTCCACTTAATTCATTACCATTTATTTTATTGAAATGTATACTTAACTGATAAAAGGGTTCTTGGGAGTACGTTGTCACAACATTTAAAGAGATTTCCCTTCTTTAAAACTAAATTACTGTTTTATGTTGATCTGCATATTTCTGTATATTTGTCATAATAGTGCTTGTATTCTACTTGGTGTACTGAGCAAATAAACTGTTTTAAACAAAAATGTGTTGTTTCTGTGGTACGCTTTATTTTTTTATTATATTTATTTTAATTGGAGGTTCAAAGCCTCTTATTTGGCTGCAGGCCTCATATCTAGATTTTGTATTTATTGTTGGAAGTAGGGTATTTAAAACATCGAGTATTGCTGTAGAACTGTTTGCTTCTCCCTCAATTCTGTTGGTGATTGCTTTATATATTTTGGGTCTCTTTTGTTAGATGGATATGTGTTTACAATTTTTATATCTTATTAATGCTTTGACCCTTTTATCTATTTATTTTTCTATCATCTATCTATCATCCTTTTTGTCCTTTTCTAATAACTGAAGTTGAAGCCTCTTTTGTGTGATATTAATATAACTGTTTTGGCTCTTTTTGACTGCTACTTCAATGGAGTATCTTTTCCCAATACTTTTATGTTGAACCTATTTGTGTCTTTGTATCTAAAGTGAGGATCTTGTCACAACATGTAGTTGTTTCATTTTTAAAAAATCTATTCTGCCAGTCTCTGACTTTAGATTGGTGAGTTAATTCATTTGCATTAATATTAATTAATAGGGAACAGCTTCCTCCTGCCATTTTGGTATTTGTTTTCTGTATGTCTAATAGCTTTTTTGTTCCTTACTTCTTCCATTGCTACCTTCTTTTCTCTTTAATCATTTTTTCTGTTGTTTTTTACTGTTTTGATTCTCTTATCATTTTGTATGTATTTTTAAGGGTTTTTTTTTTTTCAATAATTGCCATGAGATTACAATTAAAATCTTAAACTTAAAACAGCGTAGTTTAAGTGGGTACCGACTTACACTCAACAGCGTA
Organism: Capricornis sumatraensis; assembly: GCF_032405125.1. Classification (NCBI taxonomy): domain Eukaryota; kingdom Metazoa; phylum Chordata; class Mammalia; order Artiodactyla; family Bovidae; genus Capricornis; species Capricornis sumatraensis. Next base: position 11,507,108 of record NC_091083.1, read on the forward strand.
CACAAACTCTGCTCGTATAGCTCTTCCCCATGATGTTCTTATTCACAAATTACACCTTTTTACATTGATGCTTATTAACATAATAATAATTATTTTCTTGTGCATTTGTTTTTTAAATACTACTACAAATTAAAAGAGGCATTACAAATCAAAAACATAATACTGTCTTTTTTACTCACTAGATAGCTACCTTTACCAGAGCTCTGTATTCCTTTATATTGTTTCAAGTTGGTGACTAGCATTCGTTTTATTTCAGCCTAAAGGACTCCATTTTATTATTATCATCTTATCACATCATGATAAACATGATTTTCATTATTTTATCATTATATTTTATCATCGTCTCTCACAATTTGTCTTGAGACTGGGTTAATTTCTAATTTCTAAAGGATAATTTTGCTAATTATAGTTTTCTTGGTTGACAGTTGTTATTTGCATTTAAAAAGTTTCATTTTATTCTCTTGTGGCCCCCATGATTTGTGTTAATATTATTGAAGATCCTTTGTATGAGTGATGAGTTGCTTGTCCTTTGCTAGTCTCCAAATTCCCTTTTTGCCCTTGGTTTTTGACAGTTTGATTGTAATGTGTCTGTCTGTGAATCTCTTTGCATTTACACTCTTGAAGTTTGCTGAACTTCTTGAATATGTAGATTTGTGTATTTTACGAAACTTGGGAAATTTTTGGCCATTATTTTTACCAGTATCCTCTCTACCTCTTTCTCTACTCTGCATCTGAGGTTGCCACTATGTGTATGTTGGTATGCGTGATTGTGTCCCACGGTTCTCTTAGTCTCTGCACATTTATCTTCATTGCTCCTTTCTGCTGCCTACTCAAGTCTTCAATTGAAATCCTTTAGTGAGCTTCTCATTTTGTTCCCCTTTGGTTTCTTTTTGTAATTTCTATCTTTCTTTATATTTTCTATTTGTGTAGATATCTTATTTCTGATTTCCTTTAGCCCTTTGATTTATTATGAAACTTGATTTAAAGTCTTTATTTAATAAGTCCAATTGCTCTGCTTCCTCAGGGACAGTTTCTGTTGATGGATCATAGTTCCTTATTTTTTGCATTCTTCATAGATTTTTAGTTGAAAAATGGACATTTTTAATATTCTTATGTGCTAATTCTGGAAATCAGATTCCTCCCCCCCTCTCCTGGGTTTACTTTTATTGCTTTCTGTATGCTGGGACTATTTGTTTAGTGATGTTTTGATCTAATTTTTAAAGTCTGTTTTCTTTGTCACGTGTGGTCTCTAATGTCTCCATTCCTTTAGCTTGTGTTCAGTCTTTACAGATAGAGATTAACCTGAATGCCAGAAAGCAAAATAAGGCGGGGGTGGTGGTGGGGGTGGTGGTGGTGGGGAATAGGAAAGAGAGCAAGAGAAGAAAGAAAAAAAAGAAAGAAACAAAAAAAGGAAATAAAATACATCTCTAAACCTCTTGTAATTCTTGTGGACTGGCTTTTGCTGGGGCACTCCTTCAGCAGTTGGCCAGGCTACTTTTTATCTCTGCACCTTCATTTGCTTGTGCTCATCCTGCAGTTCAGACATAGGTGAAGGCATAATGTCTGATTAGGTCTTTCTGGACATGTGCTTTTATACTTTCTCAACCAGCTTACATGAGTGCTATACATGCCTTATTTTCAAAAAAGGATAACTCTCCAACTTTTTCTTCCTGGATTTGGTTCCTATATTGTATGCCTCAATCATTATGTTTTGTGCCAGAAAACAGTTGATTTTTGTTTACCTTACAATATTATCAAAGAATTCTTGTCACTTTTCTAAGTAAGTTTCCAGATAGGCAAAACAAAGTCAGGCGCCATACATTGCTTCCCTAGGTAGTCCCCAGAATGGTTAGAACACACAGAATCCTTTGTGAGTGTCTTCTCTGACTTCTCTGGAACACAGGACCTGGGTAGTACACTAGGTGAGCTAGCTGCCATCTTTAAGACTGTTGTTGACCTAGGGAGGGAGTTAGGGCAAGGGCAAAGGAAAACATCACAAATATATCCTGCCATTTAAAATTTTTCTTTGCTCTGATTCAGTGTTCACTTGGTTGTTGCAACCTCAGACTGTTTCCCAGAGTTCTGACCAAGTTGATTCTGATGGTTTTGTTTGATTTCTTGGTGTTTCTATGAGGGCACAGGCTCCTACAGCTGCTACTGTGTCTTCCATGTCACTGACTCCCCTAGCACTTTCCTTTTGGGGCCTTAGTTACCATGTGATGTGATATGCACTGTCTTTTGAATACAATGATGACATATTAATATGTGGCCTTGTTTTCTGTTTACTTTTCCTCTCCTAATTAAATTATCCACATATTATTTTTTAAAGTATAAACAGTTTTAAAGTATAGAAACTCTGGTTCTTCTCTGTACTATGTCTGCTGCCCTCATTAAAAGTGTCTAAAATATAAATACTTGTGGAAATACATTCCACTTTTTCCCACACAGCTTCAGATTAAATAAAGTGAAAAATCATTTCATAAATAACCTTTTGTGCAACTGAAAATTTTGGCTGCTGAAAATAATTCTGAATTGTTGGCAAAGGCAAGATTTTTTAACAAAATGAAATGTAAACTTTTGTGAAGTTAGAAACAGTTGTATTGGTTTTCCAATGAGAAATGATTATCACACAACTGTCAAGACTATTATTAGACACACATGGGTGTTAACTTTTATCAGCCATTGTGAGATTGTCATTTAAAGTTTTTTTATTATATTCCTATGCAATACTTTACAAACTAATGTGGTTAAGAATGATTTTGGGGAAATTATTAATGTATGAGTTGTAATTGAATTCTCATGTTATATAGTATCTTTTAATTATTAGAGACCAAATTAATTGCTGGAAAGAAGCATTGAGGAATGAAAAGAGCAAAAATAAAGTTTGATGAAAGTTCAGCTCGGATTCAGCTTCCAAGTAGTGAGATTGGAAGGACTTTAAGGGCCAAGCTTTGTTTCTCTGTGTTTGGGAAAACAGGAGTGCTTGCGATGAAAATTTTCCCTTACCTGAATTTTTTTTTTTAAGGGAGAAGAGAATGTAAAGGATTCCTTTAATAAATTCCTATAACGGGTTTTCTCAACCACTTTTATCTGCTGCTCAGAACTTAGATTTAATTAAATTTGCAAGACTGAGGGTGGGGTCAGGATAGTAGTCTATTTCAGGGTCAGAGTGCCAACTTTAAATTTCTTGTCCTCAATTCATTGGTATCACTACCTCACTGATATTTAAATGCATGATCTTTTTTTTTTTTTTTTTTTACTGAATTTCCTTTCAAGGAACACATAAAAACCAATTTCTTTTTTCTAAGAAACAAAGACTCTCCCTGAAACTTACTAGGTAGACAACTGCATTTTGAGTCTGTGTGGTAACACACTAAAACATTATTGTGTAAATGTGCAGATGAAGATCCTAAAAATTAAATAGTCAGTGTATTATTAATAGTATTGAATTAACTTACATACATTTTGAACCCAATGGGGAAATTTTTAATTATAAAAGAGATTTTCTTAGGATATTAAAATTTAAGTATAAAAATATTAAATTATTTCTCAAAAATGATTCCCTTTCTTGCCTTGTATTAATTACAGCTTTTGCTCTCATATTTTGTAATTTTTGAGCAATTTATACTGAACTTCTTTATATTAAAATATCATATTCATAGGCTAATCCAGCTTTTTATAAGGTTTAAAAATAACTTTGATCATATTTCATCTACACCTGTCTGCAAACATGCCTTTTTGTTCTTAGTAATGTAATAAGAAGAAAGTTGGTTCTTTTCATTATTGACTTCATTCTACATATTTGATTAGTGTGCAGTTACTATATTGAAATTATTAGAAGTCAAGTAAAGTAATCAATGAACCAAACAAATAGACTTTTAGAATCTCCTTAGTGTTTCTGTGGTTATTATATATTTTCAAGAGGCCTTTGCCAGACTGCCTTACACTATAAGCCTTTTGCACGTGGGTTCTGTCTTCCAGCATTAATCTTCCTTTTTTTCTTCATCTAGATAAATCCTTCCCATTCTTCAGATTTTAATTCTTCTCAAATGTCTTCCCTGATCTGCCTGATCACATGAGTTCCCTTGAATGCTTCTATGTTCTAATTATGTGTTTTTCTCCTCTGTGGCCTTCATCATAGTCGACAGTTTGACTTCTCTGTGATTATCTGTCCAACTCCTCCATCATACTGGGAGCAACATTGGACCTATTTTGGTTTTGCTCACTATTGTGATCTTTGAGCCCTGCAGAGGTCCTGGTAGAGAGACAACTTCTAATAGCGCTTGCTCTTGAATGGTTTCTAAAACTGTACTAGAAAACACCCTAATGTACTGTCCTATTTAAAATTATACGAGCTTGAAATAATTTTTCTAGAAGATAAAATTGCTTTTTAATGTGCGTGCAAAATAAGTCCAATATCCATGATAAATCAAGTTGCCAGTTCACTTATCATTCATTCATTCATTCAACAATCCTTGCTCTATCGACTGCTGTTTCGGTTTTTTATTGCTGTATGAGAAGGTGTCCCCAGACTCCGTCACCTGATACCACAGTCATTTTATTATTTCTCACAGGTTATGTTTCAGGAATTTAGACAGTGTGTCAGGAATGAACTGTCTCTGTTCCACGTGACGTCTCCAGAAGCTGGAATCTCTGAGCTGACTTCTTCACTTACATGTCTGACTGCTCAGCAGGGATGTCTAGAGCAGCCTGACTGAGGTTGGAGGCCTGTGGCTTGTTTCTCTTGGTTAACTGGGTTTTTTATTCTCCTCCATGCAGTATCAGAACCTCTCTCTCCATGGAGCTTTTTACACATGGCCTCTCCACTTAGTCTCTCTATGTGGTCCTTCAAGCTGGGTAATATAACTTTTTTACATGCACTCTTAAGAAGGCAAACATGGAATCACCAGGCCATATTCTGTGTGGGTCTCAACCAGATCAGCTTAAGGAGAAGGCACTAGATAAGAGGTGAATGCCAGGATGAGTGGTTATTTGCAGGTGAAGAGTAAAGCTTCTGTGATAGAAAGTGAAATAAGGTTTAGTGTCAGCTAATTCATAGACTGGGGAGAGAAAGGTAAGGGAATGAATAATTATGGAAGCTATCAGTTAAAGTTATTAAGAGTGTAAGATTTGTGCAAAGCTTACTTCTGCCTCATCACTTACTTAGTGAGTGCTTAGTTAGGTAAGTTGGCTATCTCTCTGAGCCTCAGTTTCTAACCTGTTCCATTACTTATGCAATTCTGAGAGACGTGTAGGAAAGACTGTGCTGAAAGTAATAGAAAACACATATTCATTTCAAATACAGGGGATTTCACAAAGGCTGCAAGTGAAGTCTCATATAGCTTCATCCTTTAGTGGCAGTGTATTAATTTTAAAACATAACAATAAAAGTATGATTAAATTTTTCTTTCCACTTGGAAACTTAAAAAATATAAAATGTGCTTATTATTGGTTGGCTGAAAAGTTCGTTTGGGTATTTCTGTACCATCTTGCTGAAAAAACCTAATGGACTTTTTGTCCAACCCAATATATTCATTTATAAGGAAATTAAAATGGAAATCACAAACTTTTTAGAATAAGTAAAATATGGATTATTGTGTATCAAAACCTATTAATATAGTCAAAGCAGTAAGAAGAGGAAAATCTATAATCTCCAAAACATTTATTACAAAGCAAGAGTAGAAAAAAATGAAGTAGGAGATAGAACACCATAAGTATAAAGAAAGTAAGAAGAACTTGTTAAAAGTTAAGGCAGAAATAGTTAAACTAAGCAGTTGTTTAAAAAACTGAGAAAACTTACAAACTTCGACAACTCTGATTAAAAAAATAAAAAGCATGAATTAAGGATGAGAAAGAGAACGTGAATACATTTCAGAGATTTAAGAAAATAATTTTAAAAATGGTGTAACATGAATTTAAGAAGCTGGATGAAATATAAAATTTAATTCAAGAGATTTAGAAACCTAAGTAATCAATAACTATAGAAGAAGCTGAAGAACTAGTTGTTCACATTTGTTTTTTATCTATCCTGATCCCCTTCAGTGGATTTATACTGATTATTCAAGACAGTGGAAAAGGAAACAGGTTTGCAGTTCTCAAATTCTAGAAATTGAACAACCAATAAATCCCTTTTATTTACAAATGAAGGCCACTCCCTTCACGATCTTATCCTATTCCTCCATTGAACTTCCCAGAAGAAGGTTCTGACCTCTAATGACTACGAATTTCATTTGCTTGAGTCTTTCTGCATTGTTTTAATACTTCATGATTTGAAATGGGACTATCAGGAGTGGTTAGGCATGCACTGCAGAGCTGGATCTGAATAGAATTGCCTACTTCCAGAAGTGGAATTCCAATCAAACCTTTGGTTCACCTCACATTTAGGATTTAAGTAATACAAACACTTCACATCTTCTCTCTAGTTTTTCTGTTTTCCCAATGTCTCTTCTTAATTCACTGAATTGATTTCTGCTAATAACATAATTAAATTCAACATATACTAGCTTTTTAAAGTTAGCAAAAACTGACATGAATCCACCACGGGTGTATTGTAAAGTAATATAAAGTAAAAATAAAAAATAAAAAAATTAAAAAAATTAAAAAAAGAGAAAATAAAGTTAGCAAAAACTGAAATGAAACTAAAGATAGCACAAATATATGTGAAAACTATTGGTTAGTCTTAATTAAGCACATTAATGCAAATATCTGAAATAATATGTTAGCAAATTATATCCAGTGGTGAGTATAATAATACAATATGATTATGAGTTTTATAGCATTTTATATATGTGTGCATATAAAATTATTTGGCCTTATGCCTTTTTTAATGACAAATTTTTAGCTAGTATTGATTAAAACTGATCAGATTTTGAAAGAAAATTAAAATATCTTTCCTTATTAAAGAAAGGAAAGATATTAAATTGTTAAAATATCTTTCCTTATTAAAGAAGAAAGATATTAAATTGTTTCTCATAGTACATTGTTCTCATAGTAAATTCCTGTTTCTGGAGGATTCTATGAGGTATTTCTTCACATGGCTGTCTACTTAATGCTTTAAAAAGTTTGAATCTAGGGTTTTTCTTCTAGTCCATAGCCAGGCAGAAAAAGATGTAATCAAAAAGATTTCATTGGTTCTATTTGCTGTATACTCTTTACTGGTCACGCCTCATTCTACCATGGCATTATAACTCTATGTTCCAGTGTGGTTTGTTTAGAATGATTCTTTTCCCTGGGGTATATTGTCAGAATTCATTTATAGTGACTCACACTTGAATTTCATTTTTAAGTCCTCAAATATTTTGCCATTATCAAGGCTTCTTTAGACCTTCTGCTGCTGATAAGCTGCTAAGTCACTTCAGTCGTGTCCGACTGTGTGTGACCCCATAGATGGCAGCCCACCAGGCTCTGCCATCCCTGAGATTCTCCAGGGAAGAACACCTTCTAAAGACACCCAAAAGATCTAAGGAACACATGGGGAAAAAATCACTAGCATACCCTTTTGGACAGATATTGTAGGTGAAGGAAATAAAGCTGCAAGTGGTGTCTCCTCTTTCAACAGTCCTGCTTTCTGAGACTCTCCAAACTTCCAAGTAAAAAACATGAAAGAAATATTTAGTTCCTTTTCCTTGTGATGATGTATCTGGAAAGATTGTTGTTGTTGTGTGTGTTTGTGTGTGTTTAACTTCTATCCTATTTATACATATGAGCTATAATACATTTGAATTATGATACTTTTTCCAGATTCTTTAGAGCAAAATAGGTTTTATTATTTACAAAAGTAATGGCAAATGAGAACTGTCTAAAGTATTTGTTTAGGATGTATGTTTTTAAATTGAGTTGATTTGGGGCTATTTGAATCTGCTTTGCTTATGTAGAAAATACCCTTGTTTACTGTTTTTCTGAAGAATCCCACTTCTGGATCTTCACACACACACACACACTAAATATGCTTGCAATGACTAGCTTAGAAATAATCAGTGTTTCGGGATAAATTTCCACAAAGCATTGCTTCAGAATGTGCATTTTTGTAGAAAAGATTCCTCTA